>NW_015546111.1:146043-149960 GCF_001515605.1 Sinocyclocheilus anshuiensis | reverse complement strand
ATGCTCTACAAACAAAGTTTCATCTGCAGATATGGCCTTGTTTAGGGATCTGTGCCTTTTTGCATACGGACATCTGACTGCTAAGTAGTGATTGTGTTTTTCAGCAATAGTGTGCACCCTTAATTTACAGAGAAAAGAAGGTCAGGGAAAAATCTGTAGATGGAAAAATCTCCATACAAGTTCTTTGTGCATTTTTATTTTTTTCTACTTGTTACTTTGCACTTTTTGTTAGAAAATGTTTATTTACTGTTTATTCAGATTTTTTTAAGGTATCTAATATTTTGATACTTAATTTCCATGATCTAAATATTCTTAAAAATTAAAAGTTTGTTCTCATTTGGAAGTGTGTAGGCCTTCTTGCATTATTATGCTGTTACATTATGATTATATATTCAGTGGCATAAAATGGTCTTTAAAATGACAATAATATCGCTTATCGCAATTATTTCTGGGGCAATATATCGCACAACAAAACGTTGTTATCGTGACAGGCCTAGTGTGAATGAGAACTTAGTTTAGTACTCACAAGCTGTGACAGCAGCTTTCTGTCCATGTGCTTCAGATGTGTGCACTCAGAAAACCTTATATCTGAAGTTTAAACTCGTGTGGTTTAAAACGCATGATTTCAGCACGATAAACATGATCATCAGAACCAAAACAGATATTTTTAGCAGATACCAGCTGTAAAGACCCAGCCCTATTCTGGAAAAGGGGGCGGGGAGCAGCAGCTCATTTGCATTTAAAGACACAGGCCCGAAAAACAGCTTGTTTCTGCTTCCACTCAAAATAGGCATTTTCAAAATTATATAATAAATGATCTGTGGAGTATTTTGAGCTGAAACTTCACAGACACATTCTGGGGACACCAGAGACTTATATTACATATTGTAAAAAGGGGCATAATATGTCACCTTTAAACAAAATGTGTGTGTGTGTCTATATTTATAACTTAATTTTAAATTTGAAGAGAATTTTTAAACCTGTGCAAAATGCTTTAAAAAAAAAAAAAGATTTGACAATTTTGTCATTTTCTCTGAAATGATTTTTTGCTTGGTCCCCAATAATTGATACTGACAGCTTTATTTATTTATGACAGCTTTATTTAGTTATACTACTATTATTATTATTATATTGCGTTATCAACATAATATCTTCTTGGGATGTGTCCCATAAATTCCAGCCTGATTGCTTATACCAATATGCAGCAGAAGATTGAAGAAAACTGTGTGACTTACCAGTCCTGCTTGTTTTCGAGCTTGTTGAAGTTCTCTGATAAAATTCTGCAACTCCTTCCCCTCGATATATCCATTACCTGAGAGCATTTACACCCCAAGTCAATGACACAACACAGTTTCAATTCAGATGAGATGTGTCTGCCAAAAAGTATATTTTAAAACCATCTGAAATGACTAACAATCTATATATTTTTTTTTTGTCAAATTTTGATATCCTCGAAGGTTAATAACAGTCTGTTAGGTACGGTAAATCAGACAAATAATTTTAACAAAACTTCTGGAAACCAGTTGCAAAGCAGGTGGCAAGAATAATCCTAATATTTTTTTTCTTCCCCAAAAATGTTTTTTTTTTCATGAAATCCACAAAATAAGGAAAGAAATTACCATCGCTGTCATAATGATGGAATATATCCAGGAACTGAGATGCTGAGATCTCTACTCCTTGCAGGTACGCGTTTGCCATGTTTTCTCCGTGTGTCAGGCGCTGATGCTGTGAGACCGATGCTGTGAGAATGGCACTGTGATGTCTCCAGTATTTAAGTGAAGTTCCGCCCTCCCCTCAGATGATGGCAAACGCCCAGCGCACCTCTGTCTCCGCACACCGCAGGTACTTTCTTAGCCTACTGCTGAGCTACACAGATGTGAGATGCATTTAAATCAGGACTTCTTTCTGCTCGTATGTCACAGACTCCAACAGAGCCCACTGACACTAATAAAACTCAAAATAGGAACTGTGGAACATCTGGCCACAAAAAATGCCGTTTCACAACTTGACGTGCATGAAGTGCGCTTTATGGAAACAGTGACCGTGCGCTCATCAGGGGCGGATCTACCTAAGAAAAAGCTGTGCCACCCCACCTGCCAGGGCCGTTTCTAGCCAATTTGACGCCCTAGGCGAAATCCCTATACATATATAATTATTTTCAGACACCAGTTGCTTGTCACATTCAACTTGGTTGTCATAGTAACGACACTAATTTGTGGAGATTCAGTGTTGAGTTCCACAAATCTGAATATGCATTATTTGTAAATTGACTGTTAAGATAAACATTTTGCACAATTTAGAATCTGTAATATCATTGTGTTGCCACTAGATGCCTGTATAGCCCTATGTAACAATCCCTAGTGGCTCGTTAACGCGTTAACGTCCCCTTTAAATAACGTGACGCTCTGCCCTCTATGACGCTGCTCCCATTAAGCGTTGTTGGAAGTGAATGCATTGATTCAGCATTTCGACACCTCCGTAAGAATGCATGTAACTCGACAAAGCGGTCTAATAAAGGATGTATTGATCTCGCCAGTGGGGGCGGCAGTCATATTTCAGGGTGACCGTGCCACTCTTTATCACAACCCTGCTAAAAGTGCCAGTACGTGCGCTCATTGGCGCCCCTTCAGCTGGTGGCGCCCTAGGCGACCGCCTAGCTCGCCTATGCCTAGAAACGACCCTGCCACCTGCCACCCCAGAATTATCAAAGAATAAAACATAAATGTAAGCAGTGTTTCGTGTGCTACTTTTCAGCCGCGGCGATGACAGAGTAACGCAAAATAATGGCCAAAACACGTCTTTTAATAAACTCTGCACGATGGTTGCATGCGCACGCAGCGTGCCAGTGAGGTCGGCTTCATTAACAAATTACTCTTATGTTATGAACCGGATCTTTTTGAGTCAAAACCACAAAGCGCGGCCCAGTTGACTAACGGATTGTTTTGACATTTGTTCGTGAATCAGATAATTACTGCTTTTCAGGCAACCCAGGAGTCCTCTGAGAAATCTAATCCCGTCCGGATATGTCTGAGATTTATCGCGTAATTGTTTGGTGATCCGATTCTCCTACCGCTCGCTCCACTTTCATAATGGATACAAGCCGTAACATTAACAATAACATGAAATCAATAAGAAGATGCCGATCACGGAAACTGATAGCAGAGTTAGGTAAGAATCTAGTCGTATTACAGTTTTCTCCATTGTTAATATAACTGATTTTAGGTGGCACCTTTTTCCCCAAACCATTTCAGTTTTCAAAACAAAGACACATTTCCCAAAAAGTTAAACAATGAGTAAGTTAAACATTAGGTAGCAAAACCGATGACACACCAATCAGAATCTCTGCATGCTAACAATGGAGAGAGGAGAGAGCTGAGCCAATCATCTACAGGGGTTTTATACTTACACATAGGCTACAATATAGCCTAGGCCTAATTACAGTACAGTACCAGTACATTAGATAATGGAAATTTCACTATTCTATATGTAGGCCTACAGTAAACTGTAGCACATGTTGTACACCTTCAAGCGTGTGACTGTCACATTTTATTTGTAACCATTTTTTATGTGTACTGCATTTTTGCAGAACTGAGAAATGACTGCCTAGAGATATAGCTAGTCTTGTGTCAGGAGACCAAGAAACTGCTATAGTACTGTATACTGTAATGAAATTTGGCCAAATGTGCAGAGAATGCTAAATTAACTTTTTTTAATTGTATTTTTTACTGTACTGTATTGTGCATGCCAAGTTCATACAATTATTTGGCATTTGAACTTTTCTAGTGCTTTTCATCTACTGCAAGATTACTTTACAGTAGTAAAATGAAAAATTGCTGAATTATACATACGTTATTTAATTTATGTATACTGTAATAGACATTGAGATGCAAAAATAATTCCTGAATCCTAGTAAGAGT
>NW_015546111.1:145219-145860 GCF_001515605.1 Sinocyclocheilus anshuiensis | reverse complement strand
AAAGTTCATTGCTGAATTATACATCTGTATCTGTAATTTAATTTATGTATACTGTAATAGACATTGAGATGCAAAAATAATTCCTGAATCCTAGTAAGAGTTTTTTGTTACAGTTTATTGATCTTTATTGAAAGTCATCTGTGTATTTGAATTGTAAGCATTTACAGTTTTTTTCAACTGCGTGCACACAAAATCTTTACTTGTCACACAATTTCTGAAAGCTGACACTCAAACACCAGAACCACACACCAAATCTGCAAAAATATTTTGCAAAACACAACACACAATTCTCTGCAACTGCTTACACACAAAATCTTTACTTGTCACACAATTTCTGAAAGCTGACACTCAAACACCAGAACCACACACCAAATCTGCAAACCATACACTAATTCCCAGCCTTTGACTCAGTTTTCAGTTTCATAAAACACTTTTTGCAAAACACAACACACAATTCTCTATGTAACACACACAAATTTTACAGGAATTAATATTATGGCAAAGATGTTTGCAAATGTTTGCTTTTGAGATGTGTTTGTGATATTTTGAATGCAGTGCTTCATTTTGCAAAGGATTATGAGGCATTTTGCATTTTGTGTGTGCAATTCATGGATTTGTGTGTACAGTTTAGAAAAAAGACG
>NW_015546111.1:122258-145077 GCF_001515605.1 Sinocyclocheilus anshuiensis | reverse complement strand
CCTGTAAGAAAAACTGTAATAACTAGATTGAAAAGTTTGAAAGACAAATTTATGCTGGCTTGTCTTAAAGTCTTGCTTACAAAACGTAAATGGTTTGGTCAGTTAGATGTTTTAGATGTTTGCTAAAGTGTTGCTAGTTGGTTGCTAGGCTCTTGCTATGCAGTTGCTGGGGTGTTGCTAGAGTATATGTTAGAGTTTGTTCTGGGTGATTGCAGACATTCCCACCTCTCTTAATAACAGAAAATCAAACATTGTTTTCAAAACTGATCCAGTTTCAGTGCTTTGATATTATTGTATTTCTTTCTAATGTCAGGAAATTCAAAAATATTTATTGCTCTTAAACTTGCATTAAACGTGATTATACCATCTAAGTAGCCTATGTAATTTTAATAGAACCGCATGTCTTCTTTAGTGATACAAGCTCAGAAACATTTATAACCTAAGTTTTTTATGTTGTGTATTGACTTGGTTCCATGATGGATATTGAAATGTTGTTAGTACAGATGATTATTTAATGGTAATACAATATTTGTGAACACAAGACTTAAACTACTTCAGTCTGTGTGCATTGAATTTATTTAATACACGAGTTTCACAATTTGAGTTGAATTACTGAAATAAATGAACTTTTCAATGACATTCTAATTTATTGCGATGCACCTGTATATCAGACCATAAATCCCCAAACACTATGCATGGGTGCTTGCTTTGGTGTTGCCACCCCTCATAGACCCCATGCTACCCCCTTGCTACCCTAAAAATAATTTTCTAGATCCGCCCCTGCTCATAATGAATAAAAAATGTGCGGATTATTCGCTTACTTGCTTCGACTTCTTTTGGGCAGGAGGTCTTTAGTAAAGTAGGGCTATTTTTTTAAACCAAAAATATAGTTTCAATAAGGTTTCCTATATTAGCCAAGTCAGCCAGCGCGCATATAGGCTACATGTCACAAAATTACTTTCGCCATCGAAATAACAATTTCTATTACAATAATTTTCGTGCGCTACTACGATAAAGCATGACAAGTACTGTCGTTATTTATAGATTTGCACATCACAAATATTTCCTAAAAGGTTTTGTGGTTTATCAAAAAAGACTTTTAGGTAAAGTATAACTAACTGTGCTAGTGATAGCCTACCAAATAATTTGTTTTCTGAGGCCTGCCTGAAGCTTCCTTCGTATTTTCGTGTAATAATCTCGAAAATGTTTAACAGTGCTTTGCTTTTTTTTTTTTTAAGTTTCCCCTGAAAGTCATAAAAGTAGCCTATTATTCTCATACTAATCCTTGCATCTAGTTGGACATTTATGTGCAGTTTGGTCCCTATGACTTGCAAATGGATTCCAAAAATCAAGATGCAAAAGGAAAAGTAAACTTACCTACAGGTAGGTGGAAAATTGAGTCTAGATTTTTAGTTTACTGATTTAGCTTGGACGGCCTTGGAGGTTTGGTTTAGTGAGTTTAATGTCCATCTTTTAAATTTTTTTTGTTTGTGGTTTTAATGGTGACAGAGCTTTACTTTGGATATATATGGAGTAAATTTTTTTTTCAGAATCAAAAGTAAACTTGCAATGTGATTGCAGTTCTCAGACACATGGCTTTGTATTATACGGAAAGCACTATTGATAGCTTGGCCTTCACAATTAAGAGACTTCTTCATCCAGGAGGATAAACTTTTTTGTATGCTGTATGTATTTTTTTTTATGAATTGATCCTAGCGCTTAACTTATGGAATTAATTTTCCTCTTGGCTCTACGGACACCATTCCCTGGATCAGTTTTCTTGTTAGTTTTCTCTTATTTGCAGAACATTCATTCATAAAAATGAGCAATGACCCATGAGATAATTGCTCTCCATATGTTAATTAATGAGGCTCTCCCCAGTCAAATGATGGCTGGGACTCTGGTCCTCTGTCATGGCATCCTGCCTGGCAGATAGGCAAGCAGACAGACAGATAGATGGACAGTTCACCACACACAGCCACCCTCATGCAATTATTAACTTCCCTGCTAGTCTGGCAGAGTGAGTGAAATGAGCTTAAATTAGACTACATGATGCTGATGGTGCTTCCAGATGTTATCACAACACAACATTGGTGTTTCTTAGCACTCACTGAGAGAGAGGCATGACAATGCGGCATATGTTTGTGGTGTTGGTCACTATCTGCTCTATTGACACACAGATGGGTTGGCTGACAGTTGTAGTGTGAACCGAGGCCATTATGAAACACTCCTGCAGAGTATTGTTGTGAGGAGCTTACATCACACCTTAGCAAGTAAACAGTGGCACCTGCACATGTTATCAACTCATCTACACCTCAGATGCTGAGATACACACCATATGAGACCTGCAATCATAGTTAGATTAATTGTAAACTGATTTCAAAAGTTCAGCTTCTCTATATTTTATTAATCTGGCCAATATGCTTGCTGTAAAATCAATAGAGAATGGACGTCACAGCGCGATGCATTGTGGGATTTTAGTACACGGGAGCTACAGTAGAGACTTAGTAATAAATGTAGACATTTTTTTATTATTTTATGTTTATATTATTCAACTTTAGATTGTGTTGGAATGGTTAACGCTTAGTGTATTATATCAATTACCATAACTCTTCTCACGACCGGCATGGAAAATGCATGCATTTTTCCACTCGAGAAAGCTGTAAAAAGCACATGTATTCCAAGTTGGCAACACTGGGTGGGCACATCTGTGTAACTCAGCGGCAGATTTGAATCCGGGTTGGAAGAAAGTATTTCCACATACGAGGGTTTTGTAAAAGACACTCTGTGGTTGTTTCTAATTTATTTGTACACTTGTGCCATATAACTGTTGTATATAAGCAGTATCATAGGAAAACAAGTGCGATATGGCTCTATATCAGCACAGCTGTGATTTGGCCGTAGGCACAAGGCCACATTGCTGATATAGATCTATATCATAATCCTGCTTGTGTGATATTGCCCATATAATAACTTGAATAATGATAATAAAAATAATATTGCTGCTCTTTTTTAACCCAAAGGAAGGCTTTTTAACACCGCTGTATATTTTTGTGGTCTGCATAACTTTTTATAATTAATGTAGCACATCTTGAAAACTCTCTTCATAAAAAGATGCCTCAGTGTGTGTTATTCATGGAAGAACAGTTTATCCATTAAGCAGATCACTGTTGAGCAACCAGTGGGAAATGGGAACCATTTTGGTTTATTATTTTTTTGTTTGTCTTGATCACTCATACGCCTATTTTAAATTATCTCTTACTTGCAAATTTGACCTTGTTTTTTCAATAGAAATGTCTTACAAAATTATTGTGATATGAAAACTGCTTACATTCACATTTTCCAAAAATCTGTATCTCACTCAGCCATTTACAAAGTAATTAAACTTTGCTCCCAAGTTAATTGCCAGCTATTTTTAGGAAGTTTGATTGCACCCAGTCTCAGCCTGGACTTGCAACATAAAGAAAGTACTTTTTGTCCCTCAGATCCTGAAGATGCAGCAAATAGCCCAATAGCCTCAGCTGAGGTCTATCAGCAACCACACAGACATTTTGTCCTGGGTATTTTGGAACACCTTCTAACCGTGGTGGCGTTTAAGGAGGAAGTAGAACGTCTGGATTTCTCTGATTATTCCACAATAAGCAGTCTCGTCCTTGCTAATGTGTGAGCTTAAATGGTCGAAGTTCAGCCTTATGTTCAGTAAGAGATTTAACAGTCTGAAAAGAGTTTTAAGATCCGCCTTTCTAGCAGAACTTTCAAAGACCCAAAGACCGTTCAGAAGGGACCAGTATTTCATGCTGACTCCAAAAAACAGAAATGCGAATGTCTGCATTTAAACAAATTTGGGCCCGGCGAACTTTTGTTTTCTCTACTTGACATTCAAAGAAAATCAAAGAAGGTTATGCCCGCAACACCAACACAGTCAAAACTCCTGATTAAGTAAAAATCCATTTTATTGATATGAATACTCATTATAAGATGGTGCTAATTAGAGGAATGACTTTTTGACCCTCAGAGTTACATCTTAGAGGAGCAAAAATGAAAGTTTTTGTCAGTAAATGAGTAATTCAAAATATTTTGCCCCAAGGTGGTATTTTTACTGAGACATGAATAAAGCAACACCTGCATATAAACCACTCATCTACAGTTTAAATATTGAGATACCAAATAATATAAATGAGATTTGCTGTTTTACTGGAAATTGATTTAAAACATTCAAGTCCACCAGTGTTTAACATGATCACCAATGCTTCTTCTCAAAAGTCTATCAAACAGATAATGCACTGATTTATCATTTCATTCTGCTAATTTGAACATTAGTCTTTAATATTTAGATTTTGATTAATTTCTTATTAACATAAGGAATCTGTCAAAATAGATGTATAATAGTATGAATAAACTGATCAGTTACTTCTAATTCGTTTTATTATTCTTATTATTAGTAGTTTGGTTCATGATGCATTGAAAATGATCAATCTATGTCCATACGCTCATGATAATGGAAAACTCAATGGTGCAATAACAAATGGGGATAAGAATGGTTATGTGAAAATGCTAAATACATAAGTCGTAAACACCTATGAAAACGTTTGGAATGGATACTGGAATGGATCATTTACTCACACATTTTTGAATCCATACAACGAAAGTCAAAGGGGTCCAGTGTTGTTTTGGACCCCAATGACTTTCATTTTATGGACAAAAAACAGTTGAAAAATTCTTCAAAATATCATCTTTTGTTTTCTGCTGAATAAAAGAATATCAAATATTTATTTTATATATAGGTATAGGTGTAGTTACTGCATCTAACAGCAGGGGTTAACTGTTGACGCTATAACCAGCTAAATATTGTTACATATTGTTACGTAATACATTTGATGATCTTGTCACATATGCAAAATTTATCACCACTAGCTATTTTTTGCAGTGCCTTTTTAAAAATATGCAGAAAAACAGATCATGTCCTGGCAAAAAATTACCAGTACCTTTTCCGTTGTTGCATTATACAGCATACAGACATTTTCTTAAAGTCTGGCCTTCCTGTAGCAAAAGCAATCGAGCATGGCTAACAACACCAAGATTATGGGTTTCATTTCCAGGAAAAGCAAGAACTGATTGAAAAAAAGGTGTACTTCGAATAAAGTTTAAGTAATTTTGGATAAAATGGATAAAAGCATAGATGTAAATGTAAACCTTAAAACACAACACAATTTTTAAGCTGTCAAATGTTTTAAAACTCATCTCATCATTTCAAGGGAGATTTATTTACAATGTAAATAAAAGGTACAGTGAGGTCTGACATTGGAAATGTTCAACCAACCAGATAAAAAAAAGGCTAACCATAACATGGAGCCTTTAAAGGGTTAGTTCGCCCAAAAATGAAAATTAGCCCATAAATTACTCGCCCTCAAGTCATCCCAGGTGTATATGACTTTCTTCTTTCAAACGAATCTAGTCGGAGTTATATTAAAAATTGTCTTTGATCTTTCAAGCGTCATCTGCCCGGAGCTGCTTCCGTGTACAACTGTTGGCGCAAGCTACATTAAAATGATTATTACGTTTTGAATATGTATATTTTTCTTACAAAAACGCATCGATTCGCTACAGGAGGCCTTTGTTCACCCCCCGGAGCCGTGTGAGACACTTTTTTTTATGGATGGGCGCTTTTATTTAACTTCTTTTGGACTGATGCATGCAACACCCGCTGAGTGGCATTAAACAGCTTGAAAGATCAAAGACAATTTTTAATATATCTCCGACTAGATTTGTCTGATAGAAGAAAGTCATATACACATAGAATGACTTGACTAGAATGACTTGAGGGTGAGTAATTTATGGGCTAATTTTCATTTTTGGGCGAGCTAGCCCTTTAATATCTGTAGTATACATTCACATGACTTCCACAGTGCCCTTAATTCAACTGGTTTGATTGAACCTACATGGCATTTGAGTAGATACAGTTGCTGTTGTTGATGGTGTCCACTTGGTGAGAGCGAGCGATGAAGGTTACGAGCACATTCTGGAGCATCTCAGCTCTCATTTTGCTGATCTGCAGCACCTCCTCGTGATTCACTTTCTCCTCGCGGCTGTAGTCCAGAGAAACCTTGTTGGTGATGAGCGAGAGACCCAGGACCCGCAGTCCGCAATGCTTGGCTACCGTCACCTCAGGAACCGTGCTCATGCCTGCGAGGGCAGCAGGAGGAAAAGAGAAAGAGAGAAAGACTCTTAATTAAATGGCAGTCATCTCTGTTATGGCACAGTAGGTGATTAATTTAATAAAGCAGACCGGGTCTGGGTCTCACATAATGCTTAATGAGGACTATTGTGGTCTTGTTGGATACACAGGAAGAAGGACTCACAGCAACTGAAATGGGCCAGTCACTGACCAGTCTAGCCAGGGCAGCCCACTTAGCACATACCCCACGGTGCTGACGTTTGGTAATCGAAGCCCAATTATCTAAGACATCATTCAGCTCATCAGAGGGCCTGCAGTGAGTATAGTTTATGCCAATCATATGGTCAAGAGAGTTATTCAGATCACTGATTAACCTAATCACATTGATTGAAGTGGGCTACTTTGGCCCTTTAGGTGGGCATAATCTCCATTAGTTAACATTGCAGGTCCCCTCTGCTAATATGGCACATCATTATTAACCAGCTATAATTTTCATGAAAGACCAATTAAAGGAGAGGCACTACACAGATAAGAAAATAGCAAGTTAAATTCTCCAACTCCTCAGAGAGAGGACATCTGATGCAGCAATGAGGAACTCGCTATACACTGCTGTTATTTATTTATTGTATATACTACTATTATACTATAGAATTTATTGATTTTGAATCAGCTGTTTTTTATATTTTCAGTTTTAGTTTCTGTGATTTTCTTTTGTTCTTTTGTCATTTTATTACTTAATTTCTTTATTTACTTATTTCAGTTATTGCATTATTAGGCACATTATCTAATTTTTTTTTTCTATTTTTTTTCATCTAATATATATATATATATATATACACTGTATTATTATTATATATATATTTTTTTATTATTCTTAGTAAAATGTTAGTTTAGATAACAAAAACAACACAGCATCACGCTGCAGCGGAAGTGGTTCAGTGTATTTATTTCAGTCTGTTGTATCCAGTCAAATCATCAAATTAAAACTATTAACACACAATCCTGTTCAAGTAATATTAAAACTGGCTAAATTAGCATGTCCATAAGCACCTTTAGTTATTGTCTAATTGGGCCTGAGTTACAGTAGTAATCTTTATGTAGAATGAGTTCCCATACTTGTTTTTATTTTTAATATAAAAAGTAAAGGTAAAATTTGCAAATCTGTTCCAGTGGATGTTTAATAAGAGCAGAATCTCTATCTCCTTTTTTAAAACTATTTCACTAAATTGACTAAATTTACCTTAAAGTAGTCATGCAAGAACAGGACTTATCAACACAATGTAATCTGAATATGAAAACGTATGAAGAGTATGAATTCACTTTTTTTTTCATGTAACCACATGGATGTACAGTGCACTTGGGCTTGTTTCGATATTTTTGAAAGAAAATCCGTTTCAAAGCACTAACAAAAAATCATACCAAGGGAAAAAATGGTCATATCATTTTGATAATTTGTTAAACTGTTGATTACTCATGAGGATTAATCAGATAAAAGACTAACTTTTTGACTGTGTTTGAAGTTTTTCATATTAAGTGGTCATATGCTTTTGACAGCTTGGGATGTGCTCTTTCCTGCAGCATCTCTGTAGCCTCTTTAATTTTTTCATGTGTTTTTGCCACTTTTTTCCTTGTGTATTGTGATTGTCCATACCAACAGAGTCGCTCCCCAAGATGTGCAGCATGCGTGCCTCAGCGATGGTCTCAAAGTTGGGTCCACTAACCATACAGTAGACACCCTCATGCACAAAATTAGAGTAGCCCAGCTCAGCAGTGATGTCCAAAACAAGTTTCCTCAGGTCTTTGCTGTATGCGTCAGACATGCAAGGAAACCGGATCCCAAATCTGAGGAAGAGATTGAAGAAAATGCACCATCTTTTCCATAAAATGGAAAACAAATTATCCAATACCGCCTCCCACTCTTTCACACTTTATTCTGCCATTTTATCTCCCTTATCTGCATACCGTTCATCATTGGGTCCACACAGAGGGTGCTGTCCAGCAAATCCTGGCAAGTTAATATGGTCTTTAATGACCATGATGTCTCCCACTTTGAAATCCTGACAGAGACCTCCAGAGGCATTTGTCACAGCAATGGTCTCCACACCCATCAGTTTGAAGATCCGCACGGGGAACGTGACCTGGAAAAATTCCCACAGAAAATACAAGCTGTTACTCACAGCACAGAACCTCTCTGACTAAACCATCAAATATGTCATTTTCACTTTTTTTCACACTCAGCCATTGCCTCTCAGGTTCAGACATATTTAAAGGGGTCATATGATGCGATTTCACGATGCAATGCAACGCGTAAAAAGACAGTATAAGTCATTATAATCCGTAATTATGTCCCCACTGGATGCAACAATGGCTTTTAATGTTTTTGTCTCGTCGCTCCGGCCAGGACAGGGCATCACAATATGGTGAGGGGCGTAACATTTCCGTCACACGGTTGAGGTATTCGGCCAATCACAACGCACTGGATAGCTGACCAATCAGAGCACACCTCGCTTTTCAGACCGATGAGCTTTGTAAAAATCGACGCGTTTCAGAAAGGCAGGGCATAGAGGAGAAACAATAATGTACAGTATGTGGAAAATAATGTGTTTTTTTAACCTTAAACCGCATAAACACATTTCATTACACCAAATACACAAAATAATGTTCTTTTTAGCAACATCATATGAACCCTTTAATGGAATATATGGAAGACAAAGATAATAATCAAATTACAGAAATAAAGCAAAACAAATATAACAAAACAGGAGACCAACACAGGGCCATTTCTAGGCACAGGCGAACTAGGCAGTCGCCTGGGCCACCACCATCTGGAGGGGGCGCCAACGAGCGTCCAAAAGCCCTGTTAAAGGGTTAGTTCAGTGTTTCCCAACCGGGGTGCCGTCTGTCGAGAGGTTCTTCCCTGCTGTACCGAATTTCGATACTTTTCAAAGTATCATATCGAAGTTAGAAATTCAAATATTGTGACAAAATTTATTTTGTAGGGTGCCACAAGTTTGTTAAAATTTCCAAAGGGCGCCGCGACTAAAAAAAGGTTGGGAAACCCTGGGTTAGTTAACCCAAAATTAACATTTTGTCATCATTTGCGCATTCTCAAGTTGTTCCAAACCCATATGAGATTCTTTGTTCTGCTGGCACAAAAGATATTTTGAAAAGTTTTGTCCAGGAATATTTTGAATAATCGTGTCATTATTCATTAATATACTGGAAATATTATTACAATTTAGATTTCGTTCACATAATGAATGAATGAATGTGGGTGTGTTTTATAAATTATTAAATATATTCATTTAATTGACTTACATTTATTTATTTAATGCCAGTAGGGATCTCAATTAGGGTGCCAAAATGGTCTTAAATGGCCCTGGACCAACATTTATTTATATATTTAGACAGTTGTTTGCAATTCAGTTATTATTTTTTTAATCAAATTTTTATTTGACTGGAAAGGGACCTCCTTTCATTTCAGAAGACCATGTGGATATGACAACATGCACAAGCCTAAATGTGCAATGGTATTCCACGGTGTCTCACAGTTTTAGGCAGGTATTAAATAAGCTTTAGTGATTCTAAATGGGATAAATATAGGATTGTAAAGCAGGGAGCCATTAAGGGAGGTGTCAGTGCAGGCAGGAGATGAATAATGAACTTGCGGGCTCAGTATAGCACAGCTCAATAGGGATGTCACAGTCTGTCAGCCTGCTCGAGCAACACACCCATTACAGCTATACACAGATGGGTCACCGAGGTGGACTGGCATTCTCAGGAAATACGCCCCAATTTGATACCCTCTAAATCAAGGCTGACTTCTTTGCAGAACTCTCAGAGATCAGATCACTTCAGTCTTTAACTCTCCTGAGAGAATTGGTCTAGGTGTTGCATTATAGGTCTATAGATGGTCCGTTGATTACCTGTCACCAGCAGCTTGATAAATGTGCACTATTATGGAGTAATGAAAATATGTCTATAAGACAATTTTGTATGTCTTGGCACTGTATCATGAATTGGCATATATTTCAATTTCATATAGACAAGAAGGAAGGAATTCACTAAGAATGAATTGCGCTCACTGATTGCATCTGTAGTCTTTTAGCAATAGATTCATTAAATGATGCAAATTAGATATGAGAATATTACAGAAATTCTATTATGCCTGATTTCTGCAAGCAATGTTAATTGTGCCAAAATAGTGCATAAATAAGTTGCAATCCCACAACTATAATAATCCTGCATAGAATAGAGGCACGTTTGTGCTAAAATGAATTTAATTTAAATACTCATTGCACATTAATCGTCTGTTTAAACTGAACAGGGTTTAGTGAACAATAAGCAAGAATATTTTGAAATTGTACATTATTAAATAAATAAATATGCACATTGTGTACACATTAAATATTGATGAGTTGAAATTATTTTATTTTTTATCTGTATAATTAAAATTGCACTGCATTTTTAGAACGAGACGCTGCAAAAGACATGAGACACGATTGTGACGTTAAAATATGTGTCTATCTAGCCCATGTTTACATAGAAAAACAATGCAAAAGCAGCAGAGTGGAATGCAAAAATGCATTTTGTGTGAACGTCCCCTTTACAGTTTAAACAAGCCTTCTAAATGCATCTGAACACCATAAAGCTGCTTTACTTGCTGCAGAGAAACGGAGGTCATTGAAAGGGCTAACCAAGCTCGACTGTCCAATTACCCTCCACAGCACATCTCTCCATAACAAAGAGATCACTTAAGCAAGCCATAATAACTGTTTGTGTTACCAAGGGCAAACGTGAAAGCAAGTTAAACTGTAAATGAGGGCACGGGGAGTTGGCACAGATTTGCACAGTGACTCACAGATATGAGTCAGCTAAAGGGAAATGAACAGTGGACTGAAGGTGCATTTACAAACCAGCTGTCACAGTTTGACTAAGGATTGAATAACCAGATTGGTCGAGCTCCTGCTTATTATATGAGGAACTTCAAAATTTCAGCTTTTGTGTTGCCCCCCAAAAAAACAAAAAACTAATTTTTTGAGTACAAAAAAACCATCCGTCCCCAATTGTCCGTCAATGTCCCAATTTGCATACTTATATAAGGCACTAACTGATCTGTTTACAACTAATTGATACTTTTGAGGAAGACAATACTTGTAGTAGCATCAGTGTTGTTATAGTTAGCTAAACCAAAATTATGAAAATCATTTTCAGCAATTGAAATAAAGCTGAAATAAAATAAAATGAAATGAAATATAAATATAAATATTATATGAAAATTAGAAATGTTTCCTTGGCAACTAACTACAATAATTAAGTACTAAAATTCCTAACAATAAATACATAAATTTTAATAAATAAAAATGACAAAAGCACATAACAAAACTGCTAAAGACTGAAAACTAAAAATAAAACTGAAAATATGAAAGTTAAAGCTAATTCAAATTATTAATAAATATATAAACAATACTAAAATGCATATTATTATTAACATCAAGCTAAATTCATAACCTTTACCTTTAGATTCACAGTTTAAAAAATTGCTTTGGCAGGTTCGTCTACACAATCCTTATCTTTTTTTTTTTATGCAAAGAGTAAATGAAAAACATATGTACCTGTCAGACAAATGTTAGGAAGTTGCACTAGCAATGCTAATGTCATGAGTGAAAATATACCAAAAAAATACTATTTTCAACATTTGCCTGTTAAGATCTGAAAATCACTAACTGTATTCTTGCATCCTATTTAGGACGGGTACTATGCAAAATGGGATGCAGTGTCAGTGTGTTGTATGTGCCACAGCTATTAAGACATTAAATACAAAATAGTGTTTTGAAAGGCTGGAGTTTGTTAATACAGGGGGCTGATGGATTTAATGCCCTAGCAGCATGTTGAAAAGCGAAGTGAAAAGCTCTTGGCTGGCTTTAGAGGGCATGGTGGCCATGACAACTGATTGTAATGCATTGTGTCATGTTGTCAGGGCTGCAATTACAGTGACAGTCCCACCCCAGGGCAAGAGGTTGTAGATTCCTCCGTAATTTAGTAAAAAGTGGCTCTCCGGCCCCATGTGCAGCAGATAAATTATTCCCCTGGACAGACTTTGATGGAGAGAAAGCCAAGAGCTCACATAATTCATGCTGCTTAGTTGAACTCTGGGGTAAATTAACATGGAAAACTGGTAAATTAACCAAGACTTTCAACCGATTTGAAAATGTATTCACAATTGATATCATAATTTTAATTGTTAGCATGTTAATGCATTCAGTTCCTTTTTAAAGGAAAACAAAACTTTTATCTGCTGCAAATAAGGTTCATAGTTGGTTACAATGGATTACAAGTGTAAACTGAATGTTGTCAATGAACTGCTTTGATATGAGAATGACAGCAGCAGAGTGCAGATAATTTCTTCTTCGCACCTGCATTCTCAGCATTCATCCTGTGGCTTCTGATTGTGACAGATAAAGTTAATGGCCCATACAGGAGATAACAGCTCCTTTCTGTTTTTACAAATAGGAGCTGTTTACAAGAAGTTCAATTGTCATTGGGGTGATTCAAAGAGAAACCAAGGCCACTACTTGAAACACACCACAATGCTTTGATACAATACACAAGACGTTGATGCCCCAAAATGGGGTTTGTGAAATAGATTTTACTTCAAGTAAAGAAGCCACAGAGGTTGTAAGCATTATAAATGGATGCATCTAAGAAGCCTATTGTAAAGCAAGATAAAGTTTAATCAGTTGACAAAAAATAAAATAAAATAGTACCTATAACAGAGGCATCAAACCGTTTATTTGAGCTCACCTTACACAATGAGTAACCCTCGTAGAGATGGAACCTTCCTTGCATGAATACACATGACTTGCCTTTGATTTGACCAAACACCAGGCACCCTTCATGACCAGGAACTATGCATAAAAAGACAAACATACGAGTAAAAACACATTAAAAAAATTGTATATAGTATGTTTTATATACAATTTTATTGCAGTTATATAATATTTATATTATGAAATACATACAAATTGTAATTCAAGTATGTGATTAAGTCCTAAGATACCACCTTGAGGTGAGAATTTCATGAGTAACACAAATAGCAAGTAATACCATTTAGTCTGTAAATATTTCCCCGTGACATTTTTATATTGATTTGCTCTAACATCATGTGATGTATGAAGCAGTTTGATGATCAAATGCACTGTATTGGGCTCTAAAGCTGTCTTTACCTGATTAAGAACCTCCTGCTGTAAAGCATTTAGTCTTTGCTGTCTCCCTAATATATTGCGTCTTCCTAAGGGATTATTCATCTAATGCATAACCTCTCTGTAATGAGCAAATAAAGGGTCAGATGTTGCCATTGATAACAGAAGCCATCTAATCCTTTTCTATAATGTCACGTTAACTGACTAATGACTGATCCCAAGTCTCAGAGATCCTGCTGGCTTGGCTGTATTTCAAAGTTCATCGATTTGCATTTGCATGTTCACTTTGCTCATTCAACATCAGAAAAGTTGATATCTGCTGCTTAGGGATGACTGCTGATGTCATCAAGGATGATGGCATTAGTGTGACTGATTGTGTATCATTAGTGTTCGAACAAATGGAGCAAACATTGTTTTCTAAAATTATGAGCAAATAGGAGGCTGCAGTTTTTTTGTGGCTTCAGGAACTTACTTTGACATGGGAACAAGCCGACTGAGTCAAGTGAATTGGAGCTTATGTAAATATAACCTTGAATTTTGGCTGATGAGATGTGTTTGGCCCTAAAACCTGCAGCGTAATGAGGTTCTGCTGGAATAATAGCTTGTTTTTCCAGGGGCCGATTCCTCTTTTCTTGCACGAGCATTGACGAATGACTCTGAGAAAAAAAACTCACTCAGAGAGGTAGGTTATTACACTCACCGTGAAATGTATTTCCTGCAACATTGTAAAAATGAATGAGCAAATGAACGTTTCAGTGCATGCCGCCTGGTCAGATTGTCATGCAATTTAGCAAAAAAAAAGAAAAAGGAGTGTAATGAGAAAAGTTCTGAGAGAAATTTAGGGTTGCTTAAAATCTTCTTAAGAAGATCTTCTTAGGGTTGCTTAAGATCTATCTATCTATCTATCTATCTATCTGTCTGTCTGTCTGTCTGTCTATCTAATATATTATATATAATTATAATATACATATAATTATATACAAAAATGATATGCACTTTAAATAAT
Source organism: Sinocyclocheilus anshuiensis (assembly GCF_001515605.1). Classification (NCBI taxonomy): domain Eukaryota; kingdom Metazoa; phylum Chordata; class Actinopteri; order Cypriniformes; family Cyprinidae; genus Sinocyclocheilus; species Sinocyclocheilus anshuiensis. The sequence continues at coordinate 130,694 of NW_015546111.1, read as the reverse complement.
ATTATTAACCATGTATACATATTAATATTATAACTGTATAATCACGTTAAAATGCTTTTTTTTTTTTACCTGTAGCAGTTACTCATAAGTATATTGTCTATTCTGTACATCTTTAAACTGTCTTAAACTGTCACTACATGATTGAATTTGTTGATAGACCACAGTCCCAAGAATTTAACACTTTTTACATCTATCTGTATGGTGTGGTGACACTAAAGTGATTTGATTTTGATTTGACACTTGGTGATTTATATGACTGATGCAATGGGCAATGTGAAGAATTTATTATTTAAAAAATGAGCACAGAGCATCCATAGTTCTCATTATTCAACCTGTCAGTCATTCCTCTGTTGGTCTCCATAAACCAGCAAATTTAAATTATGAAGTGGATTAGAGAAAGAATGACAACACGAATGGATTCTAAGACCCTTATTATACTTTCCCTTAATTACAAGTGCTCTTATTCTTCAGCCATCATTCAAGTACACACACACCTGCTACAGGTAGTGCAAATATCATGTGATGCATCTGAACGCTTCTCAGATTATTCATCTCGCCATATACATTTTTAAACCTGATCCAAGATATCATAGTATGAACTCCCTGTGGCAGATATTAGGGGCTATTTTTGCTCCAGTCATGATATTTTATTCATAGGCAGTAGTTATTCATTTTATAGCTCACATTAGCAGTAGCTGGGCATAACTGGTTAACCATACAATACAATGAGGGACAGAATGAAAACCTCTGTGCTTTTAGATTCGCTCCCTGCATTAGCAACAACTCCCATATCTGTGTAGTGGCTGTTTTATAGACTCAACATGCTGACTGAAATGACCACACTGTGTAAATTAACAAAAAACATCCACCAACTCAATCCTTTGCTTTATTTCTGCATATGCCAAATAATATGTTATGTTACAAAAACATAATGTTTCTGTAGCTTGTTTCTTAAGAAAGAAAGAAAGAGAGAAAGATAGAGAATTGGTGTAAACTGTTCCTTCAGTTCGGCTCTGATACATTTCCATGAATCTGTTACCTGTGCTCACTGGGAAATTGGGAATGTCCTCATAGCGGAAGGTCTGTTTATTTGAGACACTGTCTGCGAGAAGTCCCAGTCCAGAGCCGCACACGATAGCTATCTTTGGCCTGTGTCTCGTCCTGCTCAGCAGCCATTCTGTAGTCAGTTTGCAGTCATCAAAGGAACAGCAGCTGAGTCAGGAGAAAGAAAGAAAGAATGATGGCCAGATACATTAGAACAGGTCACACTGATAACTGCTCAAATTATGTCAGATAAGATGCTAAGTGGCAATATACAATCTTCTGATTATTAGTCAGTGCTTACAATGAGAAACATGACAATCTTTCAAATTGCAAATTCAACATCACAATAAATTCAAAGCATCAAGATAATTATTAACTGGTTTATTTTTAAATGTTAAAACAAAAATAATATATTCATATTGTATTCATATTATATTTAATTTGTGCAATGCCAGATCATTTGAAAACATGAATTAATTTTTTGTTGTTGTTTTTAGAATAAATATATAAATATTCATTAGAACAAGATAAAAAATATAATTTTACATTAAAAGCATTGAATACTATTAAGATCTTATGAATTAAGTTTGTTTCATGCTCCTTAAGCATATATTTCTTTTCCATAAGCATAAATCTGACAAAATTGAATTGAGGTTTATGTTTCTTTTATTGTCTTTAAGTATAATAAAAATAAGAATTTAAATAAATGATTTTTTTTTTTTACTGGAAAACAAGAAAAATACAGATTAATAATAATAATAATAATTGTTATTATTATTTTATAAAAAAAATTGGAATATGTTCTGTGATCAGATATCAGTACACAATACAGAAATACAGAACAGACCTTCACATTAATATAAGAACAATCAAGCTCTACTTTGACAGCTCACGTCTCAACAACTGCACTGTAGAAGACCACATCATTTTTATTATGTCTCAAGATTTCGGGAGTCAGTTATGAAAATCTAATGCCATATAAATCACACAGGAAATGAACTAATATGAATGAAATCACAGAGACTCTCTTGATATTTGAAAATTGGCTGGTAGCAAAAATCTGAAAATATAAACCTGACATAATGTTGGTTGAATAGATAAAGCTGAATAGGTAAAAGCTTAGAAGACAGTGAAAATGCAAATAGTGGACACATTCAGAGTTTCTGAATGGAGTTTTGAAGAGTCCAAAATGCAAATTTACAGCATGCAGTTTTCAAGGCTCCATTTAATTTGCATCTCATTTAAAGATAATTCTGCTCCATACAGTGATTCAGCTGTGTTTGGTAGGCCTGATATATTTTTATTGACCTTTATAGATTTGATTAAATGCATAAGAGATCATACTCTAAGACAACAGCTGTGAATTAAAATTACATTATCTACTGACTCTTTTAGCCAGTAAACAGTAGATGTAAATACATTTTCATCTATAAAGATTTTAATAATAATTGCTTTATACATTGTCTGATATGTAAATTATATAAATGACATAAAACTAAAATTTACCATGAGTTTTCCTTGGTGTGCATGATCTCAGTCACAGGTAGTCACAGGCTGACAGCACCTGGAAAACGTGTGTACTTGTCCTATCGGAACAGATAAGAGAGAGAGACAGAATAACCACTCAAAGGACTTTAAGGTCTTGACTCATTGGCTGCATAGTGGGAAATCTCCATATCCTTTCCAAGAAATTATATGACTCTGTCCCCTGATAAACGTTATCTTCAGACACACACACACAAGAAATAAGAACAAATTTTCCAGTAAATTTTAATTTTTGGGTGAACTTTCAGACCCTTAAAATATCCTAAAATAGATCATACATTTTTGCTAAATCAATGGAATTAGATTATCCATTTTAAATCAATAGAATAGAATTTTCCCAGTGAATTGTCTAAAACCATTTGTCGGATATTTTGCTTTGTAGAAGCTGTACAATGACCTTAGCTTGAAAAAATAATGAAAACACATGGTCTGCCCACACCAGTCAATAAGACTGTCAGAAGGGGCAGAGTGACTTATACTATGGTAAATAGAAAACACTTTTACATGTTTGTGCACTTTGCTGAGCTGTGAGATTACTGAATACATAATAGCTTAGAGCTTCAGGGTCCATTATAATTCTCCAAAGCCTTTATACTGTGGCTTGGAAAAGGATTGGCAGACTCGGTATTGGAGTGGTGTGACTCGAAATCTAAATACCCTGATGCATTTACAGCATTGGCTGAGACATCATTTCTACACCGAGATATTGAGCTGATAACTTACTGTAATACAGAAAATAACCTAATCTGAACATTATATCAGAAACCACAATTAAGCAAAATACCTAACTTGTTTTTCACAAAAATTACTAAATAATTACTGTTTTTGTAAATGTATTTACAGCTTTTGTTGATTGAAACAAGCTCAGTATCAGGGCTCTTTTTTTGTGCCAGGGGTTCAAGGTAGTTCCTGTCAATGAGTAACATACCCACATGTTATTATGTAACAGTTATATGATGTCCACATCACACAAAGCATAGACTGACCAACAGGGACAGAAAAGTGATTACTCATTCATTCTACTTCACTGACTTAAGATGGTTCAAAGATTATTTTGCTCTTTGTCAAGCATATTTCTAGCTGAAAACAAACATGGGGATACACAGCTCATGATTAACCAAAAGAAAACTGAACAGATTTGTGTGAGTGTACCATACACACATACACTAACTATTAACATAACTGTTAATAGTTCACATTGCCCATTGCATCAGTCATATAAATCACCAAGTGTCAAATCAAAATCAAATCACTTTAGTGTCACCACACCATACAGATAGATGTAAAAAGTGTTAAATTCTTGGGACTGTGGTCTATCAACAAATTCAATCATGTAGTGACAGTTTAAGACAGTTTAAAGATGTACAGAATAGACAATATACTTATGAGTAACTGCTACAGGTAAAAAAAAAAGATGCATTTTAACGTGATTATACAGTTATAATATTAATATGTTACACTGTTAATAATATTATTTAAAGTGCATATCATTTTTGTATATAATTATATGTATATTATAATTATATATAATATATTAGACAGACAGACAGACAGACAGATAGACAGATAGATAGACAGATCTTAAGCAACCCTAAGATCTTCTTAAGAAGATTTTAAGCAACCCTAAATTTCTCTCTGAACTTTTCTCATTACACTCCTTTTTCTTTTCTTTTTTTTGCTAAATTGCATGACAATCTGACCAGGCGGCATGCACTGAAATGTTCATTTGCTCATTCATTTTTACAATGTTATTAACATAAGGCCAACTCACAATCAAGTGTAATGTCAGTACATGTAAATAGCTCAATACGTGAATTTTTGATTCCACAAAAATGTTAAGCAGCACTGTTTTCAACCTTGATGATAATAATAAGATATGTTTCTTTAGCACCAAATCAGCATGTTAAAATTATTTCTTAAGGATTACGTGACACTGATGATTGGAATAATTGCCATTACAGAAATAGATTACATTTTAAAATATATTAAAATACTATTGAAGCATATCTCCACCATGGAATAAAAAAAATAATAATAATATTGGCAACTTTTCATCTTACAATTCAGAATTGTGAGATATACACTCATAATTATGAGTTTCTAACCAAAAAAAAATGTCATAATTGTGTGACACAACTTTGAAATTACTTTTATTTCATGGTGGAAAAAGACAACTGTTGGATGTAAACAGAATTAAGAGGAAAAAAAGCAGAATTGCAAGATGTAAACTCAGAATCCAGAAGCCCCAATTACCTTTTTTATATTTTTATTCCATGGCAGAAATAAGCTTCCATAAAATAGGTAACAGTTGTTTTAAATGTAAATAATATTTCAATATTTTCAACAAATGTATTGGTGAGCATAAGAATATCTGTCTATTGATTGATATGGTTAGATTTGTCAAGCCAACACAATCTGACACCCTCTGTGCTGCTATTTGACTGGCATTGTGTTTTGATAAGTTTTCATTTGACGAGGCCCTGCGGGGAGGATGGGTGAGACTGGCCGTGACTGTTTGTCCAGACATACAGTCTGCCAGCTGTCTCACCAACATGTGCTGGCAGCGCAGTGGGGTCCCTTCAGTTAGCAAACAAGCTTCTCCCAACCCAACAGGAGAGGGGAGTGTGAGCGTGAAGTCAAGGTAAATGAACGACAGTGCATGTTATGTGTTGCACGTGTTTGCATCTGTTTGATACCAAACATGCCATCTGTTCACTCATCACCACATAGCTGGTTAGTTGATGCTGGAAGTGAAAAAGGAATAATGATCTTTAAAAAAGCATCATATGACCCCTTTAAGTAACTTGACACTGTCGATTAGAATGCAACAATATAAAGTCACTCCAAACACAACTAAACAATACTTGAATAAATATGAATTTCAAAACACAATTTCACCCAACACTAACTTTCCTCCATGAAAGTGACACTTCTACCCTGCTGTGAACCACATTATTTCTATAAGATTTCAATGCATGCTCTTTAATAACAATAAATTAGATTATACACTCTGCAAGTAAAATTAAATCTCTTTTGAACATCACATAATATTGTGCTACATGTGTGCATTAATTTGTGCTCACAGAAGAAAGTAATACTGGTTTGGAACAACATGAGCTTGAATAACTGATGACAGAACTTGTTGACGTGAATTATTCCTTTAAAGCTCATAATCTGAATGTGAAAGACTAAGGGCATTTGGTAGGTTTGGTTCAATTAAAACAAGCTCTGGTGCGATTGCTCTGTTAGTACATTTCATTTGAATAAGTGTGAACGCTGCCATTTGAATCTTGGTGTACACTAAACAAGCGGTCTGCTTCCAACTGAACTCCAGTGCGATTTGTCTGATATATGAACACAACATAGACCACAGACATCTAAAACCAAAGACAGGACATGATGGCAGACAAAATGCTCAAGCATACATGGTTTAATTCGGTACAAAAGAGTTGCTGGTAGCCGTTGACTTCCATTATAGTTTTTTCCATACATTCTTAATATATTCTTTTGTGTTTAACAGAAGAAGGTTTGGAACAATTGAGGATGAGTAAATGATGACAGAATTTTTAGTACTGGGTGAACTGTCCCTTTAAGATGCTACATTGATCAGGTAACATACCATGTATCATACCTCCATCCTTTCAGAACCATATGGCTTTTAAAAGGCTCCCTTCATTATCTCACCTATAACAACTTCATAATGCATCTGAGCTGGTCCAATTGCATGGAGTTTGCTGACTGACATCAGCACAATGGACTTAGATCAACCTATAATTAATCATGTGCCCTTTGTCTTTTTTGAGGGCAAAGGTTAATGATTCATCAAGTCTATATCCGCTGGGCAGCCCTGGCTGATGTCAAGTCTGAAACTGAAGACTGTCCTTGCTGATTTTTCCACAAAAAAAGCAATTTGTTACTTAAGATGACTAGACTAATAATGACATCAGTTTCCTAAGTGTCAATACTATCTTACATTTGAATAAATCTCTGATCATTGTGGAATTTTTCCTCCATTCCTCCTTCCTCCATCTCTCCTCAGAATGCAGTGCTTATTTAACTGCGAAAATATTGACTTGTTTCTCTGGGGGGCATTTTAAATCAATAATATTTCAGCTTTTCACTCACATTGTACTTGGGTCTTCTGCCAGTATAGCGCATCCTGAAATCAAGGCCACACTGTGGGCACATGTAAAATCAGATATTGCATATCCAGCCCAAGAGCTCAGAATAAAAAACAAATATAAGTAAAAGTCAGATTTCCTTTGTTGTCAACAGATTAATCATCATAGTCCCAAGAAGTTTCTGTTCCAATGAACTCGACAAATCAGACTCAATTACATTTCAATAGAACAACTGCTGATGCAAACGGGGAAGCACATATCCAGATCCATAATTCTGTGCATCACATCAGCAATTTCTCAGCTGAGTGCTCAGGAATAATCATGTATTAATAATGATCTTACAACACAGCCATTGTGAGGCTGTACATGATTCTGATATTATTTATTACTCATTTAAAAATGTGGAAATTTTCTATAGACCTTACTCAATTTCTGACACCAATGAAAAAGAGGCTGTGAGGGATAAAAATACAGTGTTTTCAATGGATTATACTGTTGTTTAACAACACACCGATTGTTCAGCTGAAGAAACGTCTTTCAGAAAATAAGTTTCATTAGACAGGAGCTCCACAAAGAAGTTTAAAAGTTGTGAGTTGTGAAAATTATGTGCCATTTGTAAAGACCAAAAGATTTTCCCCACATCTTTGTTTTCACCCGCATAAAACTCAAGATGGCGTCTAACCTGATTAAGATCTATTAATCAACAAAAAACATTAATAAATGCATGGAACCATGTTTTAACTTTACATTTACATCATAAATTAGATTGAAAATATCCTGTACCTGTCTCAAATATTGCAATCTACTGCTAGGCTATATGTTGGTGTCATATTTAAAGGGGTCATATGACGTTGCTAAAAAGAACATTATTTTGTGTATTTGGTGTAATGAAATGTGTTTATGTGGTTTAAGGTTAAAAAAACACATTATTTTCCAGATACTGTACATTGTTTTTCCTCTATGCCCCGCCTTTCTGAAATGCGTCAATTTTTACAAAGCTCATCGTTCTGAAAAGCGAGGTGTGCTCTGATTGGCCTGTTATCCAGTGCATTGTGATTGGCCAAATACCTCAAGCATGTGACGGAAATGTTACGCCCTTTACCATACTGTGATGCTGTGTCCCGGTGTGACGAGACAAAACCAATAAAACCCATTACAAACGAGGCATTTGTAGCATCCAGTGGGGACATAATTACAGATTATAATGACTTATACTGTCTTTTTACACGTTGCGTTGCATCGCGCAATACTATACTATACTATACAATACAATACTACAGCGAGAATCAAAGTTACGCCTTCTTTCTTTACGTAAACATTTCCCAGATAGCAAAATTCCTGAGGCCCAGATCAGGCCCACACCTGACACTTTCATCTGGCCCACATACCGTGTGGAATGATGGCATTTGGACAGTCCGCTCCTGTTGGCCAGATTTGGGCCACGAGCAAGCCAAAAGAAGGCCCAATGTCAGCCATGAATAAATCAAATAAAGCAGAACTGGCCCACATCTGGACCACATTGATTTTAATTCTGGCCCAGATACAGCTCAGATCTAACACCTTGTTCTGGCCCACATACTATGTAGAATGATGGCATTTGTGTGGTCCACTCCTGTTTGCCAAATTTGGGCCACAAGCAAGCCATAGGAAGGCCGCATGTCAGCCATGACAATAAATAAATAAAATAAACCAGAACTGGCCCAAATCTGGGCCACATTTATTTTAA
>NW_015546111.1:120086-122145 GCF_001515605.1 Sinocyclocheilus anshuiensis | reverse complement strand
CCTTAGCATTGCTGCATGTAAGCCAACCAAATAAACCAAAACTGGCCCTAATGTGTGCCACAGTTGATTTTTATTCTAACCCTGGTCTTCCCCACATTCCTCATGTGGCCCACATGCTGCATGGAATGGTGGCATTTTGGCAGTGGTCCACAAGCAGGCCACTACACAGCCACATTTTAGCTAATAATGAACAAAATAAACCATAAATATACATTAGCTGGGCCACACTAAGCCTTAAGTGAGTTATGCATCAACAACACTCAACATTGTACAGAGAAATAAAAAAAAAGTCCTCCATAAATGTTCAAATAAGTTCCAGAAATGTGCCCTACTTGATAAAATCAACCTGACCCAAGTTTTGCACAAGCTGCAATTAAAATGTCACAGATAAATATTCAAAGACACATTCCAATACTTTAAAAACTGTTCTTCACAAGTTTGAATTTAAATGTTTCTCACTCAGACACTACCTACACAGTAAGTCTGTGAGTGTCATAGCTACGCTGTGTTAAAAAGCGCACAACGAAGATGAAAAGTTATATATCATAAGTCTTTAATACAAAAAAGGGTAAATCCAAACACAATGTAGCACAGCGACATGTAGACATAAGAACAGAAAAACTCAGTGAACATACAGAAACTTAAGTAGACCAAACAAGGATAATTAACTAGGCACACCTGAACAGAATAATACAATCAACACAACAAGGGAAAACAAAGCCCAAATTAACAGAAATCGTGACAGTAAGAGTACAATCATTATAGTGCACTTCTGTTTTTATGCTGCACCGTACACGTATAAAAAAAATCTGCCATTAAAAGCATGTTCCAATAAATAAATTCCTGCATATGTAGCCTACTTAAGACTCACATCCAGATCACCCTGCATCAGTTAACTGTGTTGCATCCTACTGTAAGGCCTCTGCAAATATCACACAAATGAACGATTGAATCTCCGCATTCCACCGGAAAAACTAAAGACTCTCCTCCCCAGCTGACCGTTGATAAGGTGTAAACTATTAAAATTTGAAATCAGTTCTAATCAGGTTGACTTCGAATTTTCAGATTCGAGTCCTCTCAAAACCTGAATGAATTAATAATAATTAATTCCCTAAGAAAAGTAATCAGACATTACACTACTAAAAGTAGCCAAATTCTCTTAGGCCATGTTTACAATTTCAAACTTCCATTTCAATTAGCCAGTGTCAAGTGTTACATCCAAGAAGTGGCCTCACTTGTCAAGTGTTACAACCAGAAGTGGTCCTCATCTGTTTTATAATATATGGGGCATATTTGCCATGTCAAATGTGGGACAAGTTGGCTTACAAACTGATGAGCCAATGCTGACTGTGCCATATATTTGCCAAAAGTGGCCCAAATTGTTATTATTTTGGCAATATTTGTCATTTTATATGCGGGCCTCATTTGCGGCATCATATAAGGGCCACTTTAGGCTAACAGCCACATTAGCCAGTGCTTACCGTGCCATATCTTTGCCAAAACTGGCCCAGATATGGTTTAGGATAACTGGGCCACATTTGTGGCGTCAAATGTGGGCCACTTTAGGCTCACAGCCACATTAGCCAGTGCTTACTGTGCCATATCTTTGCCAAAACTGTCCCAGATACGCTTTAAGATAACTGGGCCACATTTGTGGAGTCAAATGTGGGCCACTTTAGACTCACAGCCACATTAGCCAGTGCTTACTGTAATGACTTTGATTACTTAATCTTAAGGGAATTAATTATTATTAATTCATTCAGGTTTTAAAAGGACTCGAATCTGAAAATTCTGAGTCAACCTGATTAAAGCTGAATTCAAATCTGATAGTTTACACTTTAAATCAAGGGTCGTCCAGCGAGCCGGTGATTCTTAGTATATTTTAACAACTTGAATCTTTGTATTTCCCTGGCGACGGGTTAATACATGTTTTTGATAAGTTATAAGCTATTGTAATAATTATTACAAGTAAGCTACGAGCTAGGTAGCAAGGGATCTTTGGCAAAAGTTTTAACCTTAAAATTATATGACACCAAACAATGATTCTTTATAAATGAAA
>NW_015546111.1:116011-119935 GCF_001515605.1 Sinocyclocheilus anshuiensis | reverse complement strand
TTTGAGGATAACTGGGCCACATTTGTGGCATCATATGTGGGCCACTTTAGGCTCACAGCTACATTAGCCAATGCTCACTGTGCCATATCTTTGCCAAAACTGCAAAACATTTGCTGAAACATATGTGGACCACATTTGGTTTACTTCCTGATTAGCATTTGTCATTAATGCCACATTTTTGCCAAATGTGGCCCACATTTGGTTGGCACTATTTGGGCCATAATCACTGTTTACCACATGGGCCACTTTAGGGTCACATTCAGATTACACATTGCCGTCAACACTGCATCTTTACCTACAGAGGCCCACATGTGATTTGATACATTTGGGCCATTTTTGCTGTTTTACAGATGGGCCACTTCAGGCTTACATCCACTTTGTCCAGGCCATAAGAAGGCCAGCAATGCCATATCATTGCCTTAAGTGGCCCACATCCGCATGCTATCTGGGTTGGGCGGTGTTATGCAAATCTTCCCACACAGTGACGTAGATATGTGGGGGCGTGTTTAAATGAGGCTTTATGTAGTATGTTGGACTAGTTTAAGTGTTTATGTGGTTAATACAGTCTTGCTTGTATCACACGTGACGTTGTTCATTGTTTGCTCATAACTGGAGTCACTTAATCATGCAGATTTATGCTACAAGCTCTTTGTAGAATTGTACAGTAAGAAAGTTATTTCCCTTAACCAGGAAATTAACGTTCTTAGAATTGACAGACAGTTGACCCTGAGAGGTCAAGTAAATATCTACAGCGGATCTAAATATTTATAATTAATTATAACTAGTTATGATTAATTATTCGTATTTCCCTTATGAGCTGATTCGCTACAACGAACAGCTTGTAACACTCCAAAGAGAAAGGAAAACTAGAAATTGCATTATATGACCCCTTTGAAGCCAGGACTGAAATCTTTGATGCTAAGAGAGCAGTTTTGCATAGTGAAAAGTTATATGAGAGGAGAAGGAGTCAGATTGTGAATTTGTCATTTCATTTCCGCCTTTAATGGTTATGCACATACACACAAACACACACACACAGAAATGCTTGAGAACAGCAACTCCAAACTTCAATCACAGATACAAATTTATACCACTCCAATGCTAGACACCCATTTTTGTGACACAGGAAATGTCGTGTGTAATGTTACAGAACAGGTATTACATTTTCCCCAAAAATGCTTGAATGTTCCTTGAATGGATTTATCTTCTGGTAAATCAGCTGAGGAAACAGGGAAATTACTTTTTGACAAGTCACACATGAAACACCACTTTCTATTAATCTCTGAATAAATGCAGTTGCAAATGAATTCAGATATTCACCTCATCTCATTCTCCTTAAATATTTTTTAATGCAATTAAAATTTAATATGGCTGCTGCTGTCTACCAAATAAAATTTTACTATTACCAGACTATTAGTAGCCTATTAGCTTGTATTTTTCATAGTTAAAGATTGTGTTGTGTGTGATTCCTTTCCCTATATGCTGTGAATAAGTTTTGTAAACGGGAATTCGGGCACTGACAAGGGTCTTGAGCCACGAAACATCGGGACCAAACGGGACACGTGACTCATTACATGAGCCGCGATTACATGGTCACTTAACGTCAGTGTATTTATCAGCAGGGTTGCTGTATACTGCGTCAGAACGGTTATCATTCTAGTTTATTATGTTTGTGATGCAACTTCGTTGTCAAATCTGTCAAAAAACACCTTACCATCATGAAATAGTATTATAATATCACATTTAATGTGCCCAAGTATATAGTATGCATGTTTGAGAGAAGAGAACAACCTATGCCTTCATTTTGCATTTCTGTTGGCTAGAGAGTGAAGAAAACGTGATGACATTTCCACATAAGTGAAAGCTTGGTATATTTACGTTTCTGTGGGGTTTAGGGAAAGAACAATTTAATGAATTGACAGTAAGACAGCCATATCAATTCTTACATTTATTAAGAAATAATAGTGTTTTAGAGATTTGTCTTAAGATTTTCTGAAGAAAATGTGAGAGGTTCTCGGCATTGCCACGGTCTTTTGAGTGGTTGCTATCTAGGGTATTGCTAAGGTATTCTGAGTAGCCTAATTGGTAGGACTTTGCTAGGATGTCAAAAGGCTTAGGAAATACTGTACAGGTTAAAGTTGGCATGAAATGAAAGTTCACCCTATTTTCTAAATGTATTTTATAGATCTTATTTGTGAACAGGTAATCTGTATGCGTTTCATATTTTAAAAAAATGACCTTGTAATGTTTCAGAATATTGAATATTGCAATCAGAATATTGTAACTGGACCTTCTGGTTCATCTGCCTCCACCTTTGAGTGCAATGCCCACATCTCAAAATCCATCAACAACCAATGCATAGAAGCAAGTCCCCGCTTTACTTTTATTTTTTTTGATAATCTGTTATGCTTGGATGTACATCATAATACGGAACGGAAGGTGTTACTACTTATGTTTTATAGTGACTTTAAGATTTACAAGCGCTTTCTCCCAAGCACTTCTTCTCATTGGCAGTTTTATAATATCAGCCTTCAAATAAGAGGAATAAAATGCCAGGATGTAATAAGAAAACTGTTTGGGTGTCCCATATTGAGCTCACTTGCTGAAAACAGTGAGGGTTGGCATTCTCCCATGTTTTTATCTTCACAGGAAGGAAAAGAATATAAAAATGTTGTTTTGAACTTCACTGTGATGATTTCCTCTGGGTTTTGGGTGATGCTAAAAAAGAGTTATTACTGTTGCTCATAGATCGTTTCTAGAGGAGCTGCTGTTGAGTATGTGAATGAGATAATTTCCCTTCTTCCCCCTACAGAGCAGGGGTCACCAAACTCGGTCCTGGAGAACTCCTGCAGAGTTTAGCTCCAACCCTAATCAAACACACCTGAACCAGCTAATCAAGGGTTTACTAGGTATACTTGAAACTTCCAGGCAGGTGTGTTGAGGCAAGTTGGAGCTAAACTCTGCAGCACACCGGCCCTCCAAGACCCCTGCTACAGAGCATCAAACTAGTACTTCAGGACAGGGGCTCCGCTAGCTATCTTGAGCCCAATGAAAGAATATGAGGTTGGGCCCCCTACCTCACCAAACATACACTATATTGCCCAAAGTATTATACACTATATTGCCCAAAGTATTGGGACCCGCCCCCCCCCCTCTAATGAACAGGTTTGACTACTTTAGTAATGAGTACAAATCTTAATGTTTAAGCATATAATGATATTCTAGGGAATTGTGTGCTTCTAATTTTATACCAATACTTTGAACAGGACCCTTTTCTGTTCTAACACAACAATGCCTCTGTGTATAAGGCAACTAGGCAAGACTGACTGGTCAGCTGGGATTAGGACTTGGTTTTATGCAGACCAGTCAAGTTCTTCCACACTGACTGAATCAATCTTGTTTTTTTAACCTTGCCTTATACACAGAGGCATTCTTGTGTTAGAATAGAAAAGGGTCCTGTTCAAACTATTGGTATAAAATTAGAAGCACACAATTCCCTAGAATATAATTCCTGCAATGCAGAGGGCTTTGCGGGTGAGACGGGTGTTGTAAATGTCCTGGAGGGAGGGGTAACTGATTAATATACTTAATCAGTTATATTAATAGAAATGCTTCACTGGGGCAAACAAAAAAATCCTAAAATAACAAATAGGATACCCCATAACACCAGCATTTCCAGCAGTATCCAACATTTCTCAATCATGATCTTACTCAGCTAATTGTGACTATTAGCTTAATAGTTGTATTCCTTGTTTGCTAGCTATCTATGCACATACAGCATACAATGTTAAAAATGTTCTACATTATGAACCTTAACCCAAAAACCTTTAGCTTCATACACTGTAGATAATTGTGACCCTGCCTGTGGAAACCCAACTAAAGTATTTTTTTTTTAAGGGGGGGTTCATTGCGATTTCACTGTTT
>NW_015546111.1:115714-115973 GCF_001515605.1 Sinocyclocheilus anshuiensis | reverse complement strand
CGTTTTGACAGACATGTTTATTGTGTATTATTTTCAACGTGTTTATTGCTAAGTTTAGTGTGTCAAAATAGAAACGCAGCCTAATTTGCGTGCAGTGTGTCTGGTTGCCATGACAACCTCACAGCTTACTGCTGCTGCTCTATGTGCAGGTGCATCTCAATAAATTAGAATGTCGTGGAAAAGTTCATTTATTTCAGTAATTCAACTCAAATTGTGAAACTCGTGTATTAAATAAATTCAGTGCACACAGACTGAAGTA
>NW_015546111.1:111726-115335 GCF_001515605.1 Sinocyclocheilus anshuiensis | reverse complement strand
CTTGTGAACCCACCGTGTGTGTGTGTGTGTGTGTTTTTGTGTGTTTTACTATCCACCTTTTTCTTCAACACGGAAGTAAGCCTATGGGTGAGACTTCCGGTTCATTAGCCGCTATAGGTAAATAACGAGGATAATAACAACATGCAGTAAACGGTAAAACGGTTTGCACTACAAACCAGTGTGTTCATAATTTGGATAATACATTAAAATAATATGATAAGACATACCAATTTTCGATATCAAGCAGCAAAATGAACTGTTTTGTACAGCTAAAAATAGCTGGACTCGGATGATACCGGAAGCTAGACCCATAGAATTTAGAAATGGCTGTGCCCATTTTTACGGCAAGAAAAAGGTGACTGACCAAATCGTCCGGCTCGGTTTGCCGAACCATGTAGTGAATGGGGGGAGATAATTTTGCCGGAAATGCAGAAATAAGCCGCAATTTTGTTTTATTTGTAATTCTTTGGTAGATACAAATGTTATTTTTATGTCAATCGCATACATTCTTTGAATGTTGAACAAAAAAGCTTCTGTATTACTAAAAAGTGGTGGAAATGTACAAATGTAGAAGTCCATTTGAAAAGGCACCATACATACCAATAGTAGGCTATACTTACATAAATATAATATCTATTATATTTATGATTTATGTCACTTGCAAAAAAAATGTATTTGACCAGAATACAAAGCTGCTTTTAAATGGTTGTCAAAGGGAAAGGAACCAGAATGGTGTAATTATGAATGTAGTTAACCACTATCCATGATCTACTAGGGGATGGAAACATTGAATTTAACAGTCTTATTATGATATTAACACACTTAGTTTCCGAGAATCCTCTGCTTCTCATAAAGAAATATTCTGGGGATATGTATAAAAAAAATGTATGTACAATCAGCGGTGATCATAAATGACTTAAAATAATAGATTGTGTGAGGTTTTTGACTGTATGAGCTCATACAAAATGTTGCTTCTAGGCAGTTGGGTATTGCACGTTTTATCCAATCAATGCGTCTCATTCTGAGCTCAACAGGAGGTTTGAAATAGAGGACAAGTGAGTGCAACAATCACAGGTTAAAGACCAGGTGTGACTGCAGAGATCTTTTAACCAAAAAATAGATCAGATCAGAAAATACCCACCAGCTTTAATGGTCCACTCAGATTTTCCCATCATTTTCTTAGTGGCAGATGGTTATGACATGTCTCATCTTAAAGATGAGAGAATGCTCATTGTGGAGATGACAGGGTTAGATTACGAGTGATGACATGCTGTCTGAAGATGTTGTTGGAGGGATGACAGTTCAGACGATCAAGCCTTCACTATCTCGCTACCTGTTATCTGTCCCTGCCGTGTCATCAAAACATGTACTTCCATAATCTCTCTTCAGGGATTCCTCACTACAATTTACCTCCCTCTGCCACAGATCTGTGCAGGGACATGTTTTTTCCCTTCTCATTGTCCATATGGCTGTAAGCCTGAAAAAAATCCCTGAGGCAACAAATCAGCAATTATTTGCTCATGATATGACAATTATGAGATATGGCCGGGAAGATGTCCAGCTAGAAACATACATCAGATGGTCAGATGTGTGTGAGAGGTTACAAATTGTGATAAATTGGCTCCTTTTCTGTCAGTGGTCTGGTGGTAGAAAGATAATATAAATACATAATAAAGATAATGGCCTTAGAGTCCTATATTTCACAATATTATGTCACAAACTGATGAGGGCTAGTTGTCACATAATTAAAGGTTCTTAGGAGAATGGAATTTTTCACATCGGGTTGGGGTCACATTCTATTGACACTTTAAATGTTATATTAATTACAATATTATTTCCCCAAAAAATTGTTTATAATTTTTTATGTTACATTTTTTATTCTTTAATCATTATTTTACTGCTTAAATTTAGCTGAAAAGCTCATAATTGTGTGTCCCGGGTTCAGTACAAACTCAATCAACAGCATTTGTGGCATGATGAAATCCACAAAAATTAATTTCGACTCATCCCTTTTTGGTTGAAAAAAAAAAAAGGAAAAACAAAGGCTATAGTGAGGCACTTAAAATGGAAGTGAATGGGGTGAATTTTTGGAGAATTTAAAAGCAGAAATGTGAAGCTTATGACTTTATAAAATGACTTGCATTAATTCTTTTGTTTAAATGTGTGTATTATATGAAATGTAAAGCTCTTTAAATCATAATTTTGTCATTTTAATTGTCCATGTCATGGCAACAAAGTCATAAAGTGGGATATTCTGTAACTTTACATAGTTAATAAGCATTAGGAACAAGTCTAAATTTATTTTTGTGGTAATCAAGTGCTGTCAATTAAGCTTAATTTGTACCGAACCCAGAATATTCATTTAAATGGCAGATTCTATTGTGAAAACCTTTTCCCTCAATTGAGGTCAACATGTTCAGTAAACTGTATTTTTTATTATTTTTAATCTATGAGTGATTTGGTAGCCAAGGCTTTAGGATGTTTCTATAAAGAAAATGGCATATAATAAACCCACACTGAGAATATTCACTGGAGTAGAATTGTGATCACCCCTATATGTAATAGGTTATGAATATGGGCAATTTGGCTTTTTCAGTATAAATAGTAGTATTTTATACCCAGTATAAATAACTGATATTTTGGTCCTCAGGCGAAAAACAAAAGTAAATAGTTTTGGTACAAGCTTTTTCAAAAGGAAGTCCCTGCAGACAGCTGAGGCGCATGTCGCCTTTTTGTGCTTTTGACCTGAGAGAAAGCGAGAAGTGTCAGTCATTTCATGCCTGACAAGTGAAGAAAGGTTAATGGTCGTGTATTTCGGGAACATGATTCATTCTGTTTCACCTTATCTGAATGAGAGACCCACGTGGGTTTGCATATCTTTGAATTCATTAGAGCCCATTAGCGACAGGGCTTGTTATAGGCTGATCCATCGCTACATTCAGGATGTGGGGGGCTTTTGTTCTTCAAATGCCAAACGCTTAACGAGTGTGCACCACAGCTACGCTTCCTTGGACAGAGATTGGGTTTCAAGCGAAAATAAAATGAGACGGAGGTTAGACAAGACCTGGAAGTGAAGAGGACACTTTCAGGTGTCTGACAGAATTACTAAATGGCTGGAGAATATCATTTGGTAAATAGGTGAATATATTTATATTTACCATCTACAGAATATTCTGTAGATGTTTTAAACTGGAGGATGATAATTTAGGCCTATACTCCATTTAGAATAAAACAAAGCATGTGAGTCACAGTGGAATGGACTGACTCAGTGATTCACTGCTCGAGAAGTTTTTATGCATTGCTGGTCTTTGTCAGTATAAGCCGCTCATATGCTGACTAACAACATATGGTGCCAACACTTGTCAAACTTTTGTAGTATTTGGTTTTTCCATATTTATCTTTAATAAATTTTTTTCATTATAAATTCCATCAGCCTAAAAAAGTTTTTACATTTTATTTTTTTTAATAAAAAATATAAAAAAGTATTTTATTATTTTGCTCAGCAGCACTCAAGCTGCATGAAAGTTTGTGTGAAACCTGATGATCATGTTCTCCTAAACGCAAGCACATCTGACGGTGTGTAAAAAAAAAAAAAAAAAAGCCATTCCC
>NW_015546111.1:110825-111231 GCF_001515605.1 Sinocyclocheilus anshuiensis | reverse complement strand
GGGGGGAAAAAAAAAAAAAAAAAAAAGCCATCTCACTTCCCCTGTCCAGACATCCCTTTACGAACAATAGACAAGTCTAAAATGCGGTCAAAGTTGTTTTGCATCTATGACAGTGTTTAGTTTCCCCTCAGTCATACAGTGAGTTGTTCTGTTGGGAGTGCATTGTTATTCTCATCTCGGTGGTGTTTACATCCTGGTGTTATAATTTCACGCGTGATCACACACACACATACACATGCTCTGATGCTTGGCCAAGTAGCGCTGCCTTTCCACAAGCAGCTGCGCTGTACTGCCACATCTGCTAAGAGCAAATACAGAAGTGGTATATATATAAATATACACTCTAAAAAATGCTGGGTTAAATACAACCCAGTGCTGGGTAAAATAGGGACAAACCCAGCACTGG
>NW_015546111.1:93403-110050 GCF_001515605.1 Sinocyclocheilus anshuiensis | reverse complement strand
TCTCTCTCTCTCTCTCTCTCTCTCTCTCTCTCTCTCTCTCTCTCTCTCTCTCTCTCTCTCTCTCTCTCTCTCTCTCTCTCTCTCTCTCTCTCTCTCTCTCTTCTTTTCTCTCTCTCTCTCTCTCTCTCTCTCTCTCTCTCTCTCTATTTGATGCTGATATTGTAACAAACGTGTTTAGTCAAGTCAAGTCAGCTGGTCATATAAAAAAACGCCAATTCACATGATATTCTTTCACCTTTTGACCCATTACCTGGAGCACTGGTTTGTTTCATTGCTGATGGAAAATTCACAGATATTAAATTTAACCCTGATATAAAGGCTTAAACCAATGAAAGCAACTATTACCAGTGCATCACATGAACCTGTCCATTTTTGATCTTTATGACTCTTATAAAACTTGCCATCTGCCTCCCCAGCCTTGTGTTTTCATGAGTGGTTCACTTCAGAGGGGAAAAGGCCTTCACAGTGGCATCATTATGCCCGCTCATCCCAACTGATTTTATAGGTTATTGGTTTCATAATAATGTACGTTGTAAATCTTGTGAGATTATAACAGTTGTTTATCTGGCGCTATCTCTGAATTTATTACTTGCAGGCCCTAAGAGCAAAATGAAAACCGAAAACACAAAGAGGGAGGCAACGGAGGGTAAAAACCAGTCTAATTATCTTCCTTTCAAGGCATGAGTTATGGTAGCTAAGCTTTAGCTTTCATTTACACCTCTTTGTGCTCTGTGAATATGCACACAATTTTTAACAAATGATACTTAATGTGATTTTTGTCAGGTTGTCAGCTCATACTGGCACTGAAGTATAAATCTTCAATCAGTCATATATTTGTAATTCATTTATCATTTATAGTGTAGTATATATTATTTGTATATATTATATACATATTGTATGTATTTGTATAATTGTTGACCTAAATAAAAAATATTTCAACAAACCAAAAATTAAATGAAAATACAATTTTGAACCACTTTATTTTGTTATATATTTTGTTCTAAATATATATTAGATTTTATTATTTACTTATATTTTAAATGTATAATTTATAATTATTTAATTTAAAAAGAGTTCAAAATAGTTTTTTTTAAAGTCTAGATTTCTTGAAATAAACAGTTTTTTAATTATTATTATTATTATCATATGCCATATAAAATTATAATGTCGTTGACCATTTTTGTTGTAAAAAACAAATATGTTAAAAAATAATAATATAAATGTAAACTATTTGTTTATTTCATTGTATTATTTTGCAGTTCAGTAATTTATGCAGTTCAGTGCATGCATACTATGTTTGCCAGTCATTTTTATTTATTTTTGTTTAATTTACATTTAAATTTAATGTAAATTAAACCATTTTAAATTACAATTTAAACAAATTTTAAAACTATGTAGCTCAGTCTAATTTAAATTAAATCTGTATGCATAACATGTCTATGAATTATTTTAGTTCTTTTCCATGTGTCAGCATGCTTGTTCTACAATATCACCTCTGTAAACAGTCATTCCCAAAGGCCTGATGTGTGGTCATGCTATATGAATACAAATGTGCCCACTACTATCGTCTACAGGCTGGTGATAATGAGAGCCAGGCTCCTGGGGTCACTTTGGTCACTCCAAACCTGGCAGTACTTTTGCTTTTCATTTGGTCCCCATTTCATCTGTAGGCCAGAAAGCTTTGTCCCCTAAAGCACAGGTGTCAGCAAACTGAACTTGAAGAAAATCTGTTCCATTTCCTTTTTGCCCTGTCTTGACACCGAGCTCTTTATTTAGAAAGTGAATTGCTGTAAAGCACCAGTGTAACAGGAATTTGTGTTGACATTAAATGCAGAAAACGGAAAGTCACATCTTATAAGAAAAATAGGAACAAGTGGCTCAGACTGATACTCAGGGTGAATAACATGATGTATACTTTTCCAGTCGGCCCTTACATCTGTCTGTCACCTATAGAGCCAGTGAGGTGGCAACAATGTTGGAGGGTTATAGGATTATAGCGATGTGAATCGATACACAGAGTCAAACTGAATGACTAGCCTTCTTCACAGTGATGAATAGCTTGTCCAGATGCAAATCGATGTGGACGAACAAGTGCACTCAAGATAAAAGAGAGCTACACACACATGCATACATGCACACCCCGCTCAACCACCGTGGGCTGGATTTGTTGTCTTGTCCTAGTGATGATGATTCATTACACTGGACGCTGTTTGTTCTGTAGCCTCTTTTTGTTTCTGTCCAATCAACAGTCAATACAAATAGTCACAAGTCATGTGTAATGTCTTACATAACCATAAAACTGACCAGTAGAGTTATATTTTGGCGCTTTTAACAAAAGTGATAATTAATTACACATCAATGTAAAAAAAGAAAGTAAAAATGCTACAAAACCAGATGAGTGAATAATAGTACTTTTAATTTTAATATTAATGTTATGGCATTGCTAGATTATTGGACTGTAATTTTTAATATTCATATCTGTATATATGAACATTAAAAGATATGGTCAGATTGTTCATTTAATGTTCATATATACAAATACGAACATTAAAAGATATTTGTATTTGTACTCAAATTAAGTAATCTAGTAATGCCTGAAGCATTTTCACAGCACCCATAGTAAGTAATATTTTTTGTAAATTTCTTTTTTTTTGGCATGCTGTGTTACAGAATTAAACAATGTGCACCTGTCATTGACTAATCACTACCAATTTTTTTACATTTTTCACTCAGGAGGTTCAAAGATTAGCAAAAGCATTCATAATCTGTGTTTTTCTCAATCATCCTATCATCCTGTCATACAGAGACATCATTTATTTTTCAGGGAGCCAAGACAATAGGAAGGCAAATAATCAAATCAGTCCTGTGTTTCCCTGAGGTTCCAATCAGACTCTGAGAGATGATGGGGTGGGGGAGGATCCAGATGATAATAACTGCATGATTATTGACAAAAGGTTTCACGGGAAGATTATGGAATGATTTGATTTCCATGCTACATTTCCACCTGGTACAAAAAAGATGGGCCTTAATAAATCCTCCCCTGTGGTGAATTATAATTGGTAAGCAATAATTTGGAGAGTTTTGTCTTTTGGGTAATCAAAATCAAACAACTACTTGGAATAATAAGTGCAAATTGGAGCTAAAAAGCAGTTTTGTTTGTAACAATCAACTTCATTATCCTCATGCCCACAAGTTGATTGAAGGGTGCATTTACTAATTTCCTCTCGAACAACAAAAAAAACGGAAGCCTGTCTGAAGGGGCATCAGACGATCATGAGCAGCATGGCAAAAGCAGCAGGTGAATGTTTTAAGTGACAACATCTACCAGCTGGAGAAGGTGTGTGTGAGGCCATCCGCCAACCTTTTCTCCACAGGTCACTGCCATGTCAGACGCCGCCGACGTGGTGTTCATGGCAACCGCAGCCTAGAAGAACAATAGGAGCACCACCGAGCACAGTGGATTGCTTTCCAAAAATAGGCAAAACTGCCACTAGCTGATAATTGTGTGTGTTCAGTGTCATCCTTTTCAAACCTTAGATCTCTCATCTTTCAACAAGAGAATGCTCATTTGACACCAAGCCAAATACACTATAGAAGACAGGATGAGAGATGGAGAGCCCTTTGGGCGTAATTTAGAAGATCAAGCTGGAAGAAGAGACAGGAGAATTAAATGAAGCAGTCCAAACTAATCATCAGGTTTCTGAAGGTGAAAAATGTGTGTTTACTGTGTCCAGCATGTCAAATTATTGAGCTGCCACACTTCATCAAGAGCCTCCTTAATCACTTGTTATTTGACTAATGATATGTTGTAGGATTGTCTCCTTCACAATGTCCCGGTATCTGGGTGGATGAAGTTGGAAAAGAACTGTGAGATTATTACGATGATTGTGTTCGAAAATGGCAGTGCATTGGTGCGTCATCCACCACCAGGATTTGTGAGCAAAACATCACGGTTAATTGTTAATGGAGCATGTCTCAAATTTATTCTTGATTACAGATAGAGGAGAGGGAATAATTGTAATGATATAACCATGGAACAATGCAACTCACACTTTCTAATTTTTTCTTTGTCTGGTTAGAAAAGTCAAGTTAGCTTATGAATATGTAATAATTAAAGATGCTCAGGGCGGCAACCATAGAACAAACAGGTTCATTGTTCGAGCACATTCAGTTCAGTCAGAGTTTCGTTTAAACTGACAAAACTGGCATTATTTACATTTTTTGTTTTTGCACAAAATTCCTGATAGCATGGATTTCTATTGAAATCACTAGATTTTGTCTGTAAAATTCACCGAACAACAGTAAATGTGACTGCACCTTTAGTCAAGTGTGTGAAATTCTGTGAATTATACAAAAGACACATACATTTCGCATTGGGTTCAAGTTGGTTACTCAGATTAGTGGGCATTAAAGGGCCATCGTCTATTATCAATAGTGCTTACAGAATTTTTAGATTAGGCCCTGGCTAATAGGGTGCCGAAACTCATAAACTGGTGAGCTCTTTACTTATATATGCAAATGAATTTCATTTATATAATATGAGAATCCAGGAATAGACATTAATGCAAGTAATTACATATAGTTCATTGCCACCTGCTCTGGATTATGCAATCACAATAAATTTGTCTGAGAATGTGTTCCATTCTAACCTCTGTTGTATTGCATTGATCTGTAATCTGTAATATTTCTTTGTTTACAGTGAGACATTCAGATGTATGATAAAATAGACTACCATTGTAAAGTAATGAAAAATTGTTACCAATTATGTGAGACATCAATTATTAGCTGTGTAACTTGATTTTATGGTTTGAAAATACATGTATGTGGAAAATACATGTGTGCGTGTGTGTGTGTATTTAGGCATTATGGCTGAATATGGAACATTTATATCACAGTGTGATGTTAATTAACATGTTCTGTTCTAAATAAATACATCTTTCTCCTAATTAAATCTTTTAAATCAGCAATCTGTCTATCTATAAGCCTGTTGTTCATGTTCACTGTATTATCTGCCTGCCTTGCTCTTATCCTTATTGATAGCTCAGGCTTATAATTTCTGAAAAATGTCCAGTTTAAAGTGCAGGAAGCCTTCTGATGTAATTATTTCCGCTGCTAATCTAAGCATGCACAGGTGGGCTGCTGACCGTCATGCCATTAGTTCATCTCTGCTGTCAAGTGACTTGAATTGTCACCCACTTTAATAGGGGGTATGCAGGGCACCCAGATAGTGTGTCAGTCATTTGTCAAATTTTGGTTTAACTTTGGACTGTGAATTGTGTTCTTCGGGTCATCAGCATTTGCCTGATATAGACATTGATGAATTAATGAACTGGAATGTGCATTAGGAAATCATCTTGTTTGTAAGAGGATGGAGATTTAGAGTGTTTAGAGTATTTAGAGTGTTAATCAGAATAATATTAGTATTTTAGGGTTTATCTAAAAGGGTCTGTTAAACAACCCTCTATGCTACTACCTTGTCGTGGTAGGGTTGCTTGTGTGTCTCAGTGACTCTTGGCAGCTATGCCGGAAGGGGCCAAGCCCCTGGTAGGTTCAACCAAGCCAGCCAGGTCCCAGGGTTGAGGCCAGACCAAAGGCAGCACCTGGTCCTCCAGGTTGGGGGTTGGGTGTGGGGCTAACAACCCCATCCCATAAAATCTATATTGTTACGGAAACAACAACGCTTGTCCAAACAACCAGCCCCAACATGGACATGAGCCAACAAACTGGCATCATGACTACTCCTGATGAAATCCATCAAAAGGAAGTCAGGAGTATGAAAGATAGTCTACTCGGGCCCAAAACCAGTATCTGTGTTGGAGCATGGAATGTTAGCAGCACCATGTTCGAAACATCAAAATCAGCTCAAGTAAGATACAAGAAGATATTTTGAACTTTGGGAAACAAATATTGTATGGCCAAAAAAATAAACAGATATTTCTCAAAATATCATTTTTTTTATGTTCCATTTAAGAAAAAAACAACAACAAAGTTTTGGAACAACACAAGGGTGAGTAAACAATAACTAAATAACTTCCCATTTAAGGTTAAAAAAAAAATGTCTGTTAACACTTTTTACAGCATGCCATGTCTCCTCTTAATTTTCTCTGGTTACACGCTGTGTTTTGCAATAATGACACTTCACAAACTGTGACCACTTTAGAAAATATTTGTAATATATTCACTGTCATTGCAAGTTTTTTTAAATAAATGTATGCTGATATGTCCATCGATGTCAGGCTAGCTATTATTTGCCATGACCCCTGCTGTTGTGTCATTGAACTGGGAAAAACTGCTGAAAAGGCCTTTATTTAAATGAACTCGGCACAACATGATGTTTAGACTCTACAAGTAAAAAGTGGAGGATAAGTTATGCACAAAGGATCAAGAAGTGATCAATGTGACAAAAAAGGTAAACGCTTTAAAAGAAGCCAAGATGGCTGATTCTGGAAACCTCCGAAATGTTATAGCCAGTAACTGTACTGCCATCACACAGATGTTACATTTGGTCTGGCTGGTGGTATTTATGACTCCTGCACAATAAGAAGATATGAATCCCAATGGCCTATATATATATATATACACTGTACATATATATATATATATTCTATTCTATTCTGAGGCATTGTTGACAGTTATGAAACCAGATGGTATTTATGGCTTTTGGTATGACCTAATTTAAAAACAGCATAAAATATTCCAAAAGGATTAATGTGAGTATATTTTTAGTTCGTTGTAGTAAAATGACTAAGAGTTTCCTATAACAGTAGGAGCTAATGATCTTTCACAACCTTCATGATGGTCTTTATTAAGTAATGCCTTCTAGTTAGGCTGATAGAATTCTTCAACATGTGATTAAATACTTTATATGGAGAGGATATGGCAATTAATTCATCTTATTCTGTGGTGTATTAGAATGAAGCAAATGCGTTAACTATTTGATTAATGATATTGTCATTCAATTTAATGGAGATTTTTTTCAAGGATTTTTTATTCAAGGTTTTTGCCTTTTGCATCAAATTCTGACAAATTCTGTTTACTGTGAGTGTTCATTGGGGTAATGCTGGCAGAATCTCTCATATAGACTCTTAAGATAATATGTTTAAGACAAAGATGATGGGTAAAACACTAAAGAAAACAGAAGCAGTGTAGTAGTTTCGTGGCACATTCTGCATACAGTAAATTTCTAAATCCAGCTGGCCATGATGAGGACTGTCCTGGTAAATGGCTCTTTGTTAATCCAATTCCTGACACCATGCCAAAAAAAAAATTCTTCTCGTCAGCCTGCCACCTCTCTAAATTTGCATCTAGCTGTACTGGCACCTTTCAATTCTGTTTAGCATTAGTAGGAGAGAGAATGTGTTGTAACTCATTTCTCCAAATGAAAACAGGGCCATGTTTGCCAGTTCCTCACCAAAAGAATATATTCCTATCCATCCATTTGGATCACCCAAAAGAGATTTAGTCCAGATTTTCAGCAGCTATGTGCATTAAATCAAAATGCACACAGTCTTAAACACCCACATTGTTTTATACTACAGTGTTCTTGCCATTTAAACTATGTGTGGCAATAATGCTTAATTATAATGGTCTCAAAAACAGGTAGTTCTAAATCTGTGGATGATGACCACCTTGTATGTAAACCATTCTAAGTAATCATATATGTTATGTAGTAACATTACGTACTATGTTCTAGAATACTATGAATTAAAATAAATGAACAAAATAAATAAATACTGCTTTTGGTTATTTTTGTGGTTGATGTTCTCAGTCACAGCGAGAACAATCACAAGCTGTCCATCGAGCTCCCTCTAGTGGAAGAATAAGGGAAGAAAATTGTAGATTTAATAGTAATGGTTATTATTTACATTAGTTATTAGTATTTGTATATAGAGGACACCAGAATTCAATTACACAAATGTGTTTTCTTGAGCAGTAATTTTGTTCATGACAAACATTCAAGCTATGTAATAAAGATATATTTTAACTTTTTTACCACTAGTTCAGATTTCATTTATCAACAGCGATTTGTTTATAAAACACTGCGACTCATTTAGTTGTATAATCATGTGCAGGCCATCAAAAATAAAATCATTCATTGACACGCTGCTCTTCTGATACCTCACATTTGAAGGCACATAGGATGCCCCAGTGATCGCTGATGAAATAGTCACACTTCAGCTTCTCCAGACCAATCAGGGTCATGCTTTCTGGCCGTAAATGGGCATCCTCTGCAGCTGCTCTGAGGAAAAGTCTGTCAAATCGCAGGCATATAGAATGAGGGATTTCTTTGTTATCATTAATGGATGTGTCCCAGGTGTATTTGCTTTCCTCCGGTTCCCCCAGCATCTCCCACACATCAGAGATACCATCCGGCAGCCCCCCGAGCTTCTTCACCTGTCATAAAAACACAGAAAAACAAACTAACACACCATATTTTGACATAAAATTGAGAAGGTTTATGTAAGAGGATAGTTGCCAAATTGCTAGTATCATGCACAACCTCCCAATCTCTAAGGTTGGTATCTCCTCCAAATATAACTGTGTGGTCCTCTGGAGCCTCTTTGATCCATTTCCAGACTCTCCGCAGCTGATTCAAGCGTTCTTGAGAGTTGGACTTACAGCTCTCCAGATGAGATGTCATAATGCATAGTGGATGCCCTAAAAAACTCACCTAAACGATTGTGCAAATGAGTAGCAGAAACAGGATGATGAATGATTCAAATGATTTAAATCACATTATGACCTTTATTATCTCAATGGCTAGCAAAAAGGATCTTACGTTTGCTATTGGCAGGTTCCTACCCATCTCTGTGGTGGGGTACTTCACTATGTTGCTCTGGAGCAGCTGCACTCTGTCCTTTCTGAGCAAAATGGCAGTGAAATAGCCATCCTCACTGCCTGAAACACAAAGTGATCAAATATTCATACCACAAGAATTGCATCTATAAAACTGAGTTTGTATGCAACATTAGGCATACCTTGCAGAAACTGATAGTCTTTCATAATGTTCTGTAATGTCGTCAAACAACCAGGAACAAGCTCTTGCAACAGTACTACATCTGCACTGTACCTGTATTAAAATGATAGTTCATCCATTAAATGATTTTGTAAACTGATTAAAGCATCTAACTAAAGTTAAATTCTTATTGTGTTCTTTGCATTTTAGGTTAAAACAATTAACACATTTGTAGGTCCAAACATTGATTTGTTTGTTTGAGCATCTCATACAATGCAGTATATTCTAGTTATGTTACCTTAACCATTGCTGTGAGTTTGGGGCTGAACTAAGTGTTTTTCCAACCAATGACAGAGTGGGGAGTGTTCAAGGAAACTAATTGCTTAAAAGCAATCATTGTTTTTAAAAATTTTGTTATGTGCTGCTAATAGTGCAGAAATTATACACTTCATTTTTGAATGTAAATCTAAATTAATATTAATAATTAGGCAATTTGAGAAACAGTTTTTTGCAATTGTAGATTCTCTAAACCTGATCACTTATTTAAAAAAATCTTTTTGGTAGTTAATTTATTCACCTTTATGAATGTGCATGAGAGATCTATCCTTTTTAATGTTTGGTCTGCATTCTTAAAATATCTGCATAAAAATCAAAATGGTGAGTAACACTTACTTTCCAAATTGTGACAGTAGGCCTTTGACCCGGTGAGAGATATTGTCTGTATCGAGGCAATCTATATTCCAGGATAACACAGTTAGATGACTGCTTCTGGAGCTGGATTGGGTTTCCTGTTCATCAGTTGATTGATCTGTGAAAGATCTTCCCCAGTATGCCTGTTGTAAGGAAAAACTGGAATGTTGTGTCTGTGTTGACTTGGATTCTGTTGATGGCGAGTGTATACCCTGGATTGGAGGGGTTTGTGTTGACTGCGTTTGGAAAGACTGGAGTTGAGGAGACTCCGTCTGGGTTGACTGGGCGCAGGTAGCTGATGCTTTCTGTGAACTGCTGGGATCTTCTTGATGAGAGGATCTTGCTAGTGAAGTTGCAGGTGTAAGGATTCTTGTTTTTTGGCTGTTCTTTTTGTTCTTCGATCCTGCAGACCTTTTTTCAAGGTGCTCAGGCAAGTGTTGCGAGGGTGGTGACTGCTCAGCAGTGACCAGAGTGCACTCACTGTCTGTTTTCATTTGACATGCAGCACTTTGTCTTTTCTTATTAATTTTTTTGTTCTTCTTCCCAGTTTTCCCCTTAACCATGGTATCCACAAGACATGGTGCAGTGTCATTACAGTCCACAGGGGGCTCTCCTGAGCAGGTATGACTGTATAAGGAAAAAAGGTCAACATGTCTAATGTTTTGCTTATACAGTCTAACCAAAGCAATAGAGTTACTTTTGTGAACAGTCATTGGCATTGTGGCATTAATTATAGATAATATCAACTCTTAATGCTTTAATGTTGATACTTAATAATACACATATTTATTTCAAACAGTTCTTACCTTGGTGAACAGGGTGGTTCACCCATTTTAATAGGGAACATTTTTCAATACAGGTTGAATTGTATTTTCTCTTCTGGATTCAATTTCTGTTCTAGGGTTTTGTCCTTTGCTAACAGTGATTACTGTGGACTGTAGTTA
This sequence comes from Sinocyclocheilus anshuiensis, assembly GCF_001515605.1. NCBI lineage: Eukaryota > Metazoa > Chordata > Actinopteri > Cypriniformes > Cyprinidae > Sinocyclocheilus > Sinocyclocheilus anshuiensis. Next base: position 99,460 of record NW_015546111.1, on the reverse strand, counting down.
AACCTGTCATGAACAAGTTTTTTTCAGCATATGCTTATGAAAAGCATAGTTAACCCATTACAAAGCATGCATTGTGCCCAATATAACAATAACATGAAAATTATGCAACAGGTTACGCCTAGGTTTATAGATAAATTATCGCAGGCTAGGTAGCCTATGTGATCGTATCATTTATTTGATTTTTTTTGTAGGTTATAACCTAAATTAAACTTACCTCGGGCGAACTATCCGGTCCCAAGGAATTATTTAGCATGAAGCATTAGCCTTTCTCTAGTCTGAATTCTGCATAGAGCAACAAGAGCTGTTTTTGTGTTTCGATTTCTCCCAGTCCGTGTCGCGTGATGATGGTGAAGTTCGTCCTTTTGAACCACTGCGCGGCAATGGCAAAACATTCAAATCTCAGCACATTTTTGTCATACCTTACGGTATAAATAAATAAATAAAATAAAATAAAATAATTAATTAGCATATAAATCTTATTAGGGACGCTAAGAAATAAACATTGCATTATTTGGTCCAAATGTAATCGAAACCTATCGTAACTGACCAATCAGAGACAACGCTCGGGCCGCTAAACCCGCCACTTTTAGCTATGGTTTGAATGGTGATTCTGATGATTATTATTGTTACTGTTGTTTCTGTGACTAGACGTTTATGTGATATAATAATACTGATATATTATAATTAAACATTCTAAAATAATAAACATTCTAAAATGTTGTTGTTTCTGACTATGTTTGGGGTGTGGTCGTTATAATATTGTTAATATATTATAATTAATCATTCTAATAGAATTAACGTATTTTTAATAATAGTATAATTATGTAAAAGACGTAATTACAAAAAACAAAAACAAAAAACACGACGCTTGGATGAGAGGTGTGTTTCTGCAACATAACAGAGATCACGTCACGTGTCTACCTCCGCCCTGCTCGTCTGTCTGCTCTGCTGACACACTCCCTCGCGCAGAGATACTCCTCAGCATCTCTCTAGCAAAATCAGACCTTCATCTCAACATCACTGCCGCAATACCAGACCTTCATCCCAACATTACTCCAGCAGCGTGTATCCAGCGCGAGTTCGCTATGGAGCTGCAGTACGGAAGCTGATTCTCGATGTCATGGAAACAGATGCATCACATCCCACTGGTACAGCTACAGCTGACAATAATAGCGCACATTCTTTCTGTTGGCTTTCTATTTAGGCCCATTGTGTATAGTGATTTGCTTGTTTTATGAAACAAATAGTGGCAGTTGTGCTAGATAATGTAATATAAATAATAACGTAGATAATATAATGTATTTTACAATCACATGTAGATTTGTCCAGAGGTATCTTAAGCCCTCGGGGCTGGTTGCTATGAAGGATGGAAGTCAAATCACAAAAGGCCCAGCCACAAATAGGAATTAGAATTGCTTTGAATTATTATTAATTGATCATTTCTGCTGTTGTATTGTTATTTTGTCCTGTTTGTTTGTGATACCCTTGCCTGTGTTGTCTCCACTGTCTTTAACCTAAGTTTGAAGAGGGAATGACCGTCAGAAGCCATCGCTGTGAAAAGGCAGTAGTGGCATCATGAATTTCTCACCAATTCTCTCGCTCGTGTTGCTCTTCTGTATCAGAGGCAAGTATATATTTCTGCAGTACTTGTATCAACACCAAGACAGGTAAGCACTGCCATTCTGGATTATAATTGGAATCCATAAATAGTTTTTTTTTTTTAAAGAGCCCCAGTTGTGAAGTATGTTGATGTTGACACCTGTAACTTAATCCTGTAAAGCCTGACATATGTATAATATTTATAATATTATTATTATTTCTTTTTTTAAAGTTTGCCTATGTGTTTTATGTTTTGTATCATATTTGATACATCAGGCTTTTATGGTTAATATAGTATTATATAGGAGGGGGGAAAAACATTTTAAAATTTAATTACATTTTGAAAAAATAAGTCCAGTAGCTTCAGATCAGTAAATGCTCATCCTGAAATATAAAATAATAATATAAAAGTTATTATCATGTTTACTTTATAAAAATTATTAAAGATTTCACAGCAAAAAGACACAAGTACCATGACCTAAAGTTGGAATTTTTTTTTAGAATTTTACAATTACAAACCCAAATATTTATTTCATCATGCATTTGTTGTGTTTTGTTGATGTAGTATCGGGACAGTGCTGGCAGGCCGCAACCTATTCTGAGAGCGTAGTGTCTCCGGAGCTGAGGAGCAGCAGTATTTTGCGGGTTCCAGATGTGTCGTCTCTGGCCCAGTGTGCGGGGGCCTGTTGTGATCTCCCGGGCTGTGACCTGGCCTGGTTTTTTGAGCACCGCTGCTATGTCCTCAGTTGTAAGCACAAAGAGAACTGCCAGCCGAAGCAGAGACCTGGTACTGACTCTCTCCTGGCATTTTTGCAACGTGGGCCCCCGCAGACACTGGTTCTGCAATCCCTGGTTCGAGGAGAGTCTTTCCCAAACCACTGGCAGCCCCTGCCCAGGCACAGGGGCTCGGAGGACCCCATGAAGGACCTTGCCTTGTTGGAAGGCATTCAGGATTTGGACAACACTGATGTTGAGTATGCTGAGAGTTTCAGAAGTTTGGAGGACAAAAGAGCTGACGACAGAAATGCTGCAACAGTAGAACAAGAAGAGCGGCCTGGGCTATATGATTGGCCACTTGTTCAAGGAAAAGAAGAATTCAACCAATCGGAGACAGAGAAAATTGGTGACGACAGACTAACGACAGTCCAGGGCCCTCTTGAAACCAGCCCCTTACCTCCAAGTCCCCTCCCAGAAATGAGAAATGAAAGTAAATCATCTCTTATTGAAGCAGATTCTGATGTTACGCCCCCAGGAATCATGACACTTAACACAAGGGTGAGTGTTTCAGATTCATGCATATTATATTCAGATGCCTTCAAGACATTAAAAAAATGGACAGGTAAATGTTTAAAAGCTTAGGGTCAGCAAGGATGCATTAAATTGAGCAAAAGTGAGAAGTTATTTATACAAAAGATTTCTATCTGAAATAAATTCTGTTGAAAAAATGCATCACATTTTCCCAGATTCTACAAAAATATTAAGCACCACAACTGTTTTCAATATTACTGTAATAATAAGAAAAATTGTTTCTTGAGCACCAAATCAGTAAATTATATTTTTTGAATATCTATATAAAATTGACACAGCTGTTTGCAGGGTAATCAACAATTAAAGGAACAGGTTTTCACTTATACATGGATGCCAATTTATTATCAGAGCTTGAAATGTCATGATTCTATTTTAATGTTGTGGCGTCATTTGGAAACATGGTGTCTTAAATGTACTCTCACTCTGGCCAAGTGCTTAATCAGTCTTTCATGCCTCATCTGCTGTGTGAAATCTGGAAATAACACATCATTATCCTCTTAGGGTCACTTTTTACTTAACTCTTTATTCACTTTTATCTTTAATCGCCTTGTTCTGGTGTACTGTATTAATTCACATGCTTTGTATTGACATGGTTGAAAAATTTAGAAAAGCAATTTGTCTTTTATCATTAAAGGTTGAAGAAGTCCCACGGAACATTTCATCTGCAACTGCTGCACCTAACGACCTGCAGGATATCAGCACAGAGCCATCGAGGTTCAGCACAGTCAGTGGTTCCTTCACTGCTCCACCCAGCACTGAGGCCACGCCGCAAATGATCTCAGAAGAGCCAGGTGCTATAGATGTGTTATTGCATTATTTCCATTTATTAGTGGTGCTTACTAATGCAAGCATCACTATTATTATTACTCAGATTATCTTATAATATATTACTTTCTTTTCACACACTCTCTGTGATCAGTAAGACCCCTGACTGTGTCCATTAGTGGCCCTATGGAGGTCACACTGCCTCAAAATACTGTTGAACTAACTGCTTCTGTAAATCTAGATGACATTGCAGGTAAGGCCTTCTGCATTCTGAATTATGAACATTCCTGAATGACAATTATGCATTTAAAATGAAGTTGATGGTGCATTTTTTCTCAGAAGCTCCTTACACATATGAGTGGACTTTGGTAGCCTCACCAGATAGACACCACGGGGTGATGGAGGGGCGGCACAACAAGTCTGTCCAGCTTTCAGAAGTGAGACTCAACTCCTTGTCACTTTCACTATGACTGCCAAGTGATCATTTAAAAGATGAGACAATTGTCTTTAAAAAAAAAAATAATAATTGTTTCCTTTATTGCAGCTTTCTGTGGGTGTCTATGCTGTCAGAGTGAGTGTGAAAGCACAACAAGCTTATGGAGAAAGTGCTGTGAACTTCACAGTACACCCTGGTACACTTGCACCCTCTTTAGATCGTACTTTGATATTATTTAACAGTATATACAGTATACAGCATACAGTATATGCATGTCTTTCATATATGAACAGGGTGGTACTTTTTATTCTACAGCCGTGAATATAAACAAGCCTCCTAAAGCCATCACTCTGCCCAAGAGCCAAGATGTGCTTCTCCAAGAAGGTTCCATCTTCATCATTAATGGGAGTCGTATGTAGCTTGTTGTGTCCATTTCTCTCCATTGTTTCTTTAGATCATTTAGACCATGAATTTTTAACCAAATGTACATTCTAATGCTTTCCAGAGAGTATGGATGATGCTGGAATAGTCAGTTACTTGTGGGAGAAGGTGGATGGCCCTTTTTGGAAACCTGAAGGCCTTGTTGATACACCTGTACTGCAGCTACAAAATCTTTCACCAGGAGAATATACCTTCAAGTAAGGACTTAGCTTGTCTCCAAGATTGTACTCTATGAATAGGCCTGTGTATTATATAATTTTCAATTTTCATTCGATTTCATTGAAATCTTTGGTGCGCAATTCCTCTGGGGCTTTTTCAGTTTGGCTCATCTCATTAAATTTATCCTGTCCTGATTTTTGCTTGGCCCACATCAGGCTGACAGTGTCTGATTCTGATGGGCTGACCGACTCCAGCACTGCCACTGTAAGGGTCAGCAAACCAAAAGATGACCCTCCTCGAGCCAGAGCAGGCACTGACCAGGTCGTCATCCTGCCTGTCAACCACCTCACCTTGTGGGGTAACCACAGCACGGATGACCACGCCATTACAAGCTACCTCTGGACTCTCCATCCCAGCAGCCTGACCCAAAAGATTACCATGCAGGTAATAAGATCTTTATTTTGCCCAGTGCATAAAAGTATTGCTCTGAAGTTGGTCTTTCATAGCTAAGGACACGTATTGGAGTTTGTGTTACTTATAGGTTCCAGATAACGGTTAAGTATAGTCTTTAATTAGTAGTGTCTAGGTACAGTAGATGAAAATGTTGAGCAGTTGATGTTGAATTGATATTTTCATATGCTACTTGTTTTCAGGATGTAAGATCACCGTTCCTGCAGCTCTCTGATCTCCAGGAGGGTCGGTACATGTTTCAGCTGACAGTCACTGACTCCAGAGCTCAACAGGATTCAGACACCGTCTCAGTCACTGTGCTGCCTGGTAAAACAAACCCACTTCACCTATCAGTGTGTATGAAGAAAAACTATGCATGCTTTAGAATTAAAATTTTGTTGTGTGGTAGCAAACAAAGCACCAGTCGCTATAACAGGACCAGACAGGCAGCTCCTCCTCCCAGTCAACAGCATCACGTTGAATGGCAGCGACAGCACTGATGATCAGGCCGTCATCAGCTACAAATGGGACATGATCAGGTACCAGCACATTGTCTTGGCATAACTAGTGATGTCTGGTCAATGAATGAATCATCAAGTTGGTTCTTTACAATGAACTGGTTCATGGACTAAACAATTTGTTTGCAAATATATTTAAATGAAATTAAATATAGTATGTATTTTTTTATATACACATTTATTTACCATTCAAAAGTTGGGGGTCAGTAAGATTTTTTATGTTTTTGAAAGAAGTCTCTTATGCTCACCAAGGCTGTATTTATATGTTTGGAAATACGGTAAAAGTAATATTGTGAAATATTATTACAATGTTAAAAAACATTTTCTGATTTTATATATATATATATATATATATATATATATATATATAAAGTAATTTAT
>NW_015546111.1:59869-93328 GCF_001515605.1 Sinocyclocheilus anshuiensis | reverse complement strand
TAATTTATTTCTATGTAGGCAAAACTGAATTTTCAGCAACCATTACTCCAATCATCAGTGTTACGTGATCCTTCAGATATCATTCTAATAGACTGATTTGGTGCTTAAGAAATATTTATTGTTATTATCAATGTTGAAAACAGTTGTGCTGCTTTGTGGAAACCATGATACTTTTTTCCAAATTCTTTGATGAACAGATGTTCAAAAGAACAGCAATGATTTGAAATAGAAATCCTTTGTAATAATGTAAAAGTCTTAAACAATTTAAAAGTAATTCAATTCAGTCAATTCGATCAGTTTAATGCATACTTGCTGAGTAAAAGCATTAATTTCTTGCACAAAAAAAAGACCCCAAACTTTTTAACAGCAGTGTACATTTTATTAAAATATGTTTTATTTTATTAAAATATGTTTAAAGCATGTAAAATATCACAGGACATCTGGGAACATGTAAAGTCTTACAATAACATTAAATCTAATTTAATGAACTTGCTCGATTGAAACAAACTGTTGAAAAGAATCGATTCACACAAATGAGCCAGACTTCCCAACTGCATAAATAACAGGACAAACGTAGCATATTGTCTTTAAAATTGCTTCAGTAGGAGCTGTTATTGCGTCATCCTGCTTCTTAATAACTACCTTACAGACTCTCATATTTCAAAACGGTTCTTAATTTTAAATCACTTTTAGTGTTGCATGAATAGTGACGGATTTTGCTGAAAAGTGTATTGATGTGCCATCACTACTCCCCTCATGTAACGGTGAAGTGGCCCTCCAGGCTTGAAGATAAAAGATGCCAATAAAGCAGTTGCCATAGCAACTGGCCTGAGATCTGGGAATTACAAGTTCAGGCTGACTGTGACAGATCAGCAAGGAGAAACAGACAGCGCAGTTCTGACCATCACCATTAAAGAAGGTGAGCAGAATCAAGCAAATGTGAAAATATGTTACTTCATGTATTTCTGTAATTTGAATGTTTTTTTATCTCTTATTTGTGTAGATACATTGACCCCCAAAAATATTTGAACTCCTACGCTACATTTAAAATGCATGCATGTCAGAAAATAGCAAACCAAATGGCATTTATTTAAAAAAAAGACATAACAAGAACACTTTTGAAGAGAAATATTTCATGAAAAGAAGGCTGTCTGACGTTAATGACAAAACAATAGATATTCTGTTCAAAAATAAAGACATAAAGTATTCTAGGAAGTTTCCAGCAATTCTGTGTGTTCTAAAATTCACAGCAAAAAGCTTGCCACTGGTCGCCCATGCTAGCGGCAGCCACACACTCACTCTACCCAACAACTCTCTGGTGCTCAGGGGCTCCGTGTCCAACAGCGGAACAGCAAATGTGTCTTTTCTTTGGGTCAGAGATGAACAGAGCCCTGCTGCTGGGGTGAGTGAGATATTTGTATTTCTTTCTATACCATTTGCCACGGCTCATTGTTTTACCTGGTGGTCTCTCTTTCTCGTTTCATATACTTTGAGAATAGGATGTGTTATATGGTTCAAATCATGACGCCTTCCTTTACCTCGCCAACCTGGTAGAAGGAACGTACCTGTTCCAGCTCTGGGTCACTGATGTCCAGGGCCGATCAAGCATGGCTACAGCCACTGTGGAAGTATGCCCTGGTAAGATATTACTCATTCATAGTAGAAAACATTTGCTAGATGTTCAAAATACATCATTTATTTGGCATGTCGTACCTGCTTAGAATGCACTACTATTTAGAAGTTTGGAGTTGGCATGATTCTTTTTAATGATTTTGAAAAAAGTCTCTTATGCTCACCAAGACTGCATTTATTTGATCAAAAATACAGTAAAAGATGGTAATATTCTGAAGTATGTATGGTATATTAACTGTATATTTTTGTGGAAACTGCAAACCTTTTTTTTAGGATTCTTTGATGATATAAAGTAAAAATAAAAAAAACAGTATTTATTTGAACTAGAAATCTTTTGTAACACTATAAATGTCTTTACTGTCACTTTTGAAAAAAATGATTGCATTCTTGCTGAATAAAAGTATTAATTTATATTAAAAAAACTGACCCCCAATTTTTGAAACGTAGCGTATTTCAGAATGATGTTATCCTTTAAAACAAACCTTTTCAGTACATTTCTACCTTAATGTAAACATTTTAGGTAGTATTTTTGAATAATTAAAGGGATAGTTCACCCAAAATTGTTTACATGCCTTCATATTGTTCCAAACCCGTATGAGTTTTTTTCTTCTGCTGAACACAAAAGAAGATATTTTGAAGAACATGGGTAACCAAACAGTAAACAATGACAGAATTTTATTTTTTGGGTGAACTACCCCTTTAAGTCATTTAGCTTTTTATCAATTTAGATTGCTTGTTTGATGCCAATGATATTTGTGTGCAGATCCACGTGAGCGAGAGGAGGTGGAGCTTGAGCTGCAGGTGGGCGTGGCTCAGGTCAGTCAGGAACAGAAGGACACGGTGGTGAGACAGCTGGCAGCATTACTGCATGTTCTGGACTCAGACATTGCACTGAAGGGCCTGCACGGCCAGTCAGACATCAGGTACTACACATACAATAACCAAACTCACCAAACCAATCTAAATGAGAACTTCTTATTGACCTCTGTTTTTAAACTTTAGTTAGTCTGTAATGTTGCTGTTTGAGCATAAAAAAGATCTGCAAAGTTACAAAGCTCAAAGTCCACTTCAAAAGAAGATATTTTATTTAACAGAAATCACTTTTCAAAAACTACAACGAACGACTCGTTTGGACTACAACGCATATTTTCCATATCACAAAAACAGAGACCTGGTTGAGCTGCACTAGGGAAGGCAATGAGTGTTATCACTATGTCGGAGACACGCTAGCTTTCCCAAGGCAGACGAACTTAGAGTGGTTACAATCATCCGGGTTTAAATTGCGCTCAAATTGATTTGATTTTGACGCAATATTTACACTGAAGCTCGCAGGCGGCTATGGTAAGGGGCATTACATATTCCGACCAAGCGCCGAGTGCTGCCAATCACAGCACACACTGGCCCAGCTAACCAATCACAACACACACTGGCCCAGCTAACCAATCACAACACATTTCGTATTTCAGAAGGCGGGCCTTCATTTGATACAGGAACTATTCGAGCTGTTCATGCCAGACTGGGGAGAGAGGTGTTGTAATAATGTAAAATATGTGAAAAATAATGTGTTTTTCGAACAACCTAGTATTAGAGCCTGTTCTAGTACACCCCCAAAACAAAATCAAGACTTTGTAAAAGAGCATAATAGGACCCCTTTAAATTAAGCTAATCATAATTACTAGAGACTAAGCCTAGATTAGTTGAAGTCTACATGTGTTTGTTGTGTTTAGCACAGTATTTAGATTCTCAGTGCAGGGTCCTGATGGTACGATTCCAGGGCCTAAGCTCGCGCGTCTGCTGAGAAACCAGCTGTTGCGAGAGAAAACCGACTTCTTGCTCTTTAAGGTCTTAAGAGTGGACACAGTCAGTGAGTAACTTTTTTCCATTTACTTTCACTGAGAAACTGAGAACGGTAAATGATATAATAAAAAGGCTGATAATATAGTCTTTCTGATTTTACCACTGTGCTGAATATTTTAGTGTGCTTGCTGCTGTGTTCTGGATGTGGTCAGTGTGATCCCATAACAAGGAGCTGTTCCTGTGACCCTCTTTGGATGGAGAACCCCATTCGCCGCTTCCTTGATGATGGCGAGAGCAATTGTGGTCAGTGTGACATCCCAGTAAGGTTTCTCATGTAAATGAGAAATTTCAATTAAGATTAAGAAGCAGGTTCAGTCATAAGGTGTGGTAAATTTACTTTTGCACGTTGAAATGTCGCATTAGAAATCCATTTATTTCAGTAGGAATACACATGAACAGGAGTTTCGAGTGAGGGCATAGATTTCACATTGGGTTCAAGTTGGTCAGGCAAATTTGCCACATTGACCAACAGAAGACTGCTTGATTGGAAAGTGACCTCTGTGTGAGAGATGCTTCATGCAGCGCTATACTACTGACAATGGACCTTTTTTTTTGCCCACAAAATTTTGCTAACCTGACGTACCTTTATTGATGCTTTCTGTTGTGCTAAATAATCTAAGGATATTTCTAATGTTCTGTCATGAAAACATTAGAATGTTTTACAGTGATGGAAAGGCTGAGGGCTAATCTTCTGTCTCCTTTCACAGACTGGAGCGTGTTGTATGTCACAATCTCTTGTTTCGTGACAATCATTTTCCTCTTGTCCATCAGCTGGATTTGTGTCTGCTGCTGTAAAAGGTGATAAAGATTCCATTACTGCATGTAGACAAACTGCCTATTGAAATATGTGACATGAATTATGTTATACACACTATCATTCAAAAGTTTAGGTCAGTAAAAAAATTTTTTTTGAAAGAAATTAATACTTTTATTCAGCTAGGACAAATTAAAGTGCTCAAATGTGACAGACATTTATGCTGTTTTTTGAACTTTCTATTCATCAAATGCTGTTATTTTGAACTTGCTGTTCATCGGAGAATCCTGAAAAATGGTTTCCACAAAAATATTAAGCAACACAACTGTTTTTAACATTGATAATAATAAATATTTTGTGACCGCCCAATCAGCATATTAGAATTATTTCTGAAATATCATGCGACACTGACAAATGAGTGAAAATTCAGGTTTGCCGTCACAGGAAAAAAGTTACACACAAGTTACTGTTGTTTCAGTTTGTAATTTTATTTCAAAATATTACTTTTTTTTTACAGTAGTTTTTACTGTATTTTTTAATCAAATAAATGCAGCCTTGGTAAGCATGGAAAAACTTTTTAAAAATCTTGTCAACCCAAGACTTTTGAACAGCAGTGTATTTTTCCTGTCAGTAATGCAAGTCCAGTATTAAAGGGATCATTCACCCAAAAATGTAAATTTTGTCATCATTTACTCACCCTTATGTTGTTTCAAACCTGTATGCTTCTTCTGTCAAACACAAAATAAGACTTTTTAAATTATGATTATTGAATTATTACCAGTTCTCATTCACTTTTACCATATAGAATTTTTTGTTCTATTTTGTTCTATGTACTATGGGTTCTATGATTTTGTGTACCTGTGGTATGTGTCTATACTCATGTGTTTGTTTTGGACTGTTGTAGAGGGAGACGCACAAAAGTGAGGAAGAAAACCAAGTATACAATACTAGACAATATGGACGAACAGGAGAGGATGGAGCTTCAGCCAAAGTACAGTAAGTTTCAGACCCAATTTATTTTATGCCACAGTATTTTGGCCCATGGTGGCTTAAAGGCAGACCATTAGGTTTGTAATTGCAGTTACTGTATTCACCTTTCTGCATTTGTCATCTTTAGACATTAAACACAGGAGCACCGAGCACAACTCCAGCCTGATGATGTCAGAATCAGAGCTGGACAGTGAGCAGGACAACCTTTTCAACTACGGGAAATCTCGGAACAGAGCCAATGGAGCGGTCAGAAATGGAGACACTCTCAGCCTTTGTCCTGTGGAGGGTTGAGTCTCACATGCACACATGGACATTTCTTCATAGTGGATACTTACAATGCAAGCGTATTGTTGAATATTCCAAAAATACAGATGCAGATATAGACTGGATGAATGAATGGGCTGCTAAACTTATCGACTACTGAATGCAGTTGGTCTTGTAATGAATATTCACCGGTTTGCTGAATGATACTGTCAATTACCAATCGCATATTCATTTTGAATATAAAAAGATCTGTGCATTCAACTCACATAATCGCAGTTGATCTCACTATGTTCTTAATAATTCTTGTATGTTCAGTGACGCAGTGCAAGCAATTTACATTGGTTATTTTGTTATTTATATGATGCTTCTATGATAGAATTTGGGAAGAAGTTGCAAATAACTGATGCAGAGAAAGGCAAAATAATAATAACAATAAAAAAGCAAATACCATTCCTTTATGCAAAACATTTTATTTGTACTGAACTTTCTGAATGTTAATGTGCCTGATTGAAATGCATTATTTTTGTTATTGTTGGTATACTGATACTGTACACTGGTCTTTGTCTTTATAGCATTCTGGTTTTACAACCTTTTAAAAATGTCTGCTTTAGCTCGAATTGCAATAGATGCCAGTTGTATCAGGCATATTGTGACAAGGAGATACATTTCTCCTATTTTCTGTTTTGTTTTAATGCAGCTGGAGATGCAAAAAATTAAAGACATGTGGCCCTTTACAGAGGTTAGACTGTTTTATAACCAAAACAAAAGTTCAGTATTTATAGTATCAGTGGCAGAAATGCAATGAAATTGAGTTCACATAAACAACAGTGTGCATATTAATGAAAATAGCACAACTAAATGAACAGCAGAAATGGCCAGATTTTAAGTTTCTTTACCAAGGCTTTCAGCTATATATTTAGTCATTGTACTTTCATGTGCTTTTATCTGCAAAAATTTCACTCCTAAGGTAAGAAAATGAATATACTTCTAAAATATATTTTCATACATATAACAGTTCACAATACAATTAGATATATCAATAGAGAATTGATATTTTCAACAACAACAAAAAAACATTAAACAAAGAACAGTTTTTCTTTAAAAATACACTTGCAATTACAACATTTGGCCACAAAGACAAATTTGTTAACTTGCTTGATTAATCTCTATGCTTTAATACTTCAAAATATAATTTTCTATCCAGAAGCATGAGCACCCAAAAACATCCCATCACAGTCAATAGTTCATTTTTAACAGTCTCATTCATTACAAAAATAGAACCCTTAGTAAGTTAAACTGGGTTTTTTTGTTTGTTTTTTCCCCCCTTTTAAAGAAAGACTGTGCTTTGATTTCTCACCGGATCCACCCCTAGGCCTATATTTGAACATACTGCACTTAATTGTAAATTGGGTTTTCTTTTTCTCTGCCTAAATGAATTTACACTGCAAAATAAATTTACACAGCGAAAAAGGAAAAAAAGAAAAAAAACCTTAAATGAGTATTTTTGTCTTCTTTTCAATCTAAAACTAAATGTAGTAAGAAAAATAAACTATATTCTCTGAAAAATCTCATCTTACCCAGTAACACAAAAGTAAATGTATCTTGCTTCAAGGATGTTTAGATATTTTTACAGTGAAATGTCTCTGTATAGTCATTATTCAGTTACATCTGATTAAAAGAGAGAATGGTTCATGTGTTTTGTGGATTAATGTTTGTATGATGGTCTTGCTTGAATAATGACATACTGCCTGCCAGTAACCATTGTCTTTAAAGGGAGAGTCCCCCCAAACACATGTACTTTATTTCTAGATACTCATCAATGCCATATTTGGATCCTTCTCTGCCCAGTCCAGACTGTTTGATTCCACCAAAAGAGGCTTCTGTGGTGGAGATCAGACCTTCGTTGACCCCAACCATGCCCACCTCCATCTGCTCAGCCACCCGCCAGATCTGACTGATGTCTCTGGAGTAAAAGTAACCTGATAAAAGAAAACAGTTTTGAATGTAATTCTATAGAAAGAGCCAAGTGATAAAAGGTATGTAGCTGCTGTTTGCTTTACTTGACCATTCAGACACATAAGGGTACAGTGGAGCTAAAGGAAAATATGATTTTTCTGGTCCCAAATATATGAAAAAAAAAAAAAGTATATATACCCTGCCGACCAGAAGTTTAAAATAAGAAATTTTTTTTTTTTTGAAAGAAGTCTCTTATGCTTACAAAGGCTGCACTTATTTGATTAAAAATACAGTAAAAACAATAACAATGTGAAATATTAACATGAAATTAATTTGCACATATGGACAAACCTGCTAAACCAACAGGAGAAGCATTGGCAATGGCAAGTGCCTCCTGCTCTGTGTTGAACCTGGTGAAGAAAAAAAAGTCAGCAGCAGACACAACCAGACATCATCAGACAAATCATTCACGCTGAAACATGTAGCCCATTGTTACCCATTTACAAAAAAAGTGTTATAAAAATGAAAAAATAAATAATTACAAATCTTACATTTTTTTAATAATCAAATGAAACCTAAATATTTTTTTAGAAACAATTGAAACAACTCAAAATTGTTATGCTGATAATACAGTATATGATGAAATCTGTAGATAAATATGTAATGTAAAATGTGTTTTAAATTACAAAATTTGAAGTTAACGAAGTCATGTAATACAATAAACAGAAAATACTCACTTAACAACAGGAATAAGGGGTCCAAAGGTCTCCTCTCGCATGCAGAGCATGTCAGTGTTGACACTGGACAGCAGGGTGGGCTGCATGAAGGAGCCCTCCAGTCTCTTCCCACCTCGAACTATGACTGCTCCCTGTGCCACAGCATCTGCAATCTGGTTCTCCACCTGAAAGAAACAACAGCTGATCAACACCATTAAACCCATCATCTTAACCACATGATCTGTATGTGTGCTTGTTGACAGTGACTTTAGTGTTTGTATCCAACAGAATCATCAGTTACTGTATTTGCTACTGGCATGAGGCACCTTCTCTGCAGCGCGGGTGTTGATGAGCGGCCCCTGTGTGGTGGTGGGCTCTGAGCCGTGGCCAACCTTCAGTTCGGCATCCATAGCCTTCGCCAGCTTCTCCATGAAAGCATCATGGATCCCACTCTGCACCAAAAAGCGGTTGGAGCACACGCAGGTCTACAGCAGAGAGACACATTACAGGTGAGACATGGAAAACAGCTGTTTACAGTTACAAAAATGTCAAGTACACCATAGTATTTACATGGTACTCAAAGGTACTTCAAAGAATGCCATGGTTCTGAAACCTTATGAGTACCTGAAGTTCACTACTTCACTCATTATTTATGAAAAACATGTACTTTTCTTCCTTTGTGCAAAGTGTCAATGTACAGGTCAAATTTCTCCCCAAAATAAACATTTAAAAAATAAGCAGCAATATTTTGCATAAAATAAATTAATTTAATGGGATAGTTCATCCAAAAATGGAAATTCTGTCATTGATTACTCACCCTCATGTCGTTCCAAACCCGTAAGACCTTTGTTCATCTTCGGAACAAATTAAGATATTTTTGATGAAATCCGAGAGCTTTTTGACCCTGCATAGACAGCAACGCAACTGAAAAGTTTTATGGCCCAGAAAGGTAGTAAAGACACAGTTAAAATAGTCCATGTGACATCAGTGGTTCAACCGTAATGTTATGAAGCTACAAGAATACTTTTTGTGTGCAAAGAAAACAAAATTAATGACTTTATTAAATTCTTCCCTTCTGGTCAGTCTCCGTCGTCATTCACGAGAGTACCACAACGCATGCATGTGCATTCCTCTGCTTGTAAACAAGGTTGTTCTACGTCAGAACGCCAGCTCCTGCATCAGCAGCATCGTCACACACACGTGGTACTCTCGTGAATGGCGTTGCTGTCTATGCAGGGTCAGAAAGCTCTCGAATTTCATCAAAAATGTCTTAATTTGTGTTCCAAAGATGAACGAAGGACTTACGGGTTTGGAACGACATGAAGGTGAGTAATTAATGACAGAATTTTCATTTTTTTGGTTGAACTATCCCTTTGAGATTGAAATATACTCACCTGGCCTGAGTTCCTGAATTTGGAAGCCATCGCTCCTGCAACGGCTTTATCTACATCAGCACTGTCAAATACAATAAAGGGGGCGTGTCCTCCCAACTCCATGGAGACCCTTTTGACAGTTCCTGCAGCATGTCGTAGTAGTACCTGCAAAAGCATTTACTTAAGCGATTATAAAATTATGTTGAACATTAAATATTGACTGCACAAAGAAATTAGATCTTTACCTTGCCAGTGGCTGTGGAGCCGGTAAATGAGATTTTGGCCACGAGAGGGTCTGTGCAGAGCAGCTCCCCAACAGCAGGGGTCTTTTCTCTTGAGCAGGGCACCACATTAAACACCCCGGGAGGAATGCCGGCCTGAACCGACAGCTAGATAGGAATACAATGCATTATGCACTCTTTCATACACATTACTGTTCAAAAGAAATGAGAATTTGGTTCTCATTATTATCAATGTTGAAAACAGTTGCGCTTTGTGGAATACAAAATAAAAAACAGCATTTGTTACAATGTAATTTACAAAGTATTTGTCACTTTAGAACAATTTAATGCATCCTTGAATAAAATAATTCAATAATTCAATAATTCAAAAAGGTTTTTAAAAAATTACAATCTTACAGACCCCAAACTAGTTCATCTATAAAGTTTGCAGACTGGTAAATGTCAAGTTAAGCAGGCTTTCATGGAAACAGACAGACCTCAGCAAGGGCCAGAGCAGAGAGAGGCGTGTCCTCAGCCGGCTTCACCACCACAGTGCAGCCCACCGCAAGCGCTGCGCCCACTTTCCTGGTGATCATGGCACTGGGGAAATTCCACTGTGAAAAGGGAAAATTTAAAATCTCAACTGGGAGCTCACAGTTTTAGTTTAGCTCATTAAACCTACAGCCTGATGGTGTTATGTTATCAGAATGAAGGAGGAAGTCTCACAGGTGTAATGATGGAAGCCACTCCCACCGGCTGCTTGAGTAACAGGATCTTGCGGTCCTTGGCTGGAGGTGCGACAATATCTCCATATACACGTCTGGCCTCTTCAGAAAACCACTCCAGAAAGGAGGCAGAATATGTAATCTCACCAACAGACTCCTTCATGGGCTTCCCCTGTACACACATTTGAGTTATAACCAATTCTAATATCTGAATCCTTGTAAATAGTAACGTTAGATGTACCCTGTATGTAATGGGTCAGAATACCTACAGACTCGGCTGTGATCAACTTGGCAAGATCTTCCTTGTGCTCATTGATCAGATTAAACCATTTCCGCAGCAAAATGCTTCTTTCCTGCAAAGAGCATGTATCAGTCATGTATATCAGAACTTCTGAGCATGATTAAATACTTTATGATTTAAATAATTCTTTTTTTTTTTCAATTTCATTAAATTATAATTTTAATTTTATTTTATTAATATTGTGAAATATTATTACAATTTCTAATAATTCTAATATGCTGACTTTTTTGACCAAGAAACGTTTCTTCTTCTTATTAAAGTGTTTTTTTTTTGCTCAAGAAACATTTCTTATTATTATTATTATCAATGTTGAAAACAGTTGTACCACTTTTTATTTCAGTAGAAATCCTTTTTTTTTCAGGATTCTTTGATGAATAGAAAGTAAAAAAAAAAAAACAGCATTTATTTAAAATAGGTTTGTTTTTGTTTTTTGTTACAATGTAAAAGCGTTTGTCATTTTTGATTAATTTAATGCATCCTTGCTGAATACAAGTGTTAATCCGACCAAACCGTTTCGGGAAAAAAAATAAAATAAAAAGGTTCTTACCTGCAAAGAGCATGCATCAGTATGTATATCAGAACTTCTGAACATAAATAAATAATTTATCATTTAAATATTTCTGTATTTGTTTATAACTGTATTTATTTCAATTAACTTCTTTTTAATACATATTTTTAATTTCATTTATTTAAATCTTAATTAAAATTTTTATTTTTTCACATTATAATAATGAGAATTGTGAGGGAAAATTGTCATGAAAATAATCACAATTGTCACAAATTGCAAAACACAGCACTAAGTAAATGGTCTTTTTCCCCCAAGTACCTTTGAGTACCATGCACTGTAAATACCAAGGTATTACCATGCGATTTCATAGTAAATAGTAAATAAGGTATTTTGTAATTATGTTTAACTTCGTGCGTTCCTGTAAAGAATTAAGTTCTAATATAGAAGAGTTATGAATGACAGTCATGCTCATTAAAAACATTTCCCACAAATCACCTTGGCTGTCTGACTCTTCCACAGGTGAAACGCTTTGTACGCAGCATTGACAGCGTCTTGAGCTTCCTTTGTACCGCAGTCTGACACCTTCGCGATCTCTTCTCCCGTGGCTGGATCTAACACGGGGAATGTGGATGTAGCGGAGACCCAGCGCCCTTCTATGAAGGCTTCAGTCCGCAGGAGCTGCGCTGACACATCGAGGCTGTAAGGCCGCTGCAGCATGATGGGTAAGCCAGAGAACACCTGCTGGAGAATACACCGACCTCTTGAGAGATATAAACTGCCCATGATAAGAACTGACAGGTCTAATAAAAACCTTTATGTTCGTCAGCAGGTTGAGGCGTGCAGGAGTCTAATATCAAGCTCATTCCAGTCCAGAAAAGAGGGCGGTTGCTTTAAACACGTGATTTCATGCACTTTAACAATTTTATCCTTATTTACATTATACTATCGACTGTTACACATACACACACATATATAAAAATTTGTATCTTAATTAATTTCCACTGTCACTCCAAAATTGGTAAAGAGGGATTAAAAAAAGTAATAAGTAATAATTGTCCAGTGGATTGCGTGTTGCGAATCTCTTTGCATTTCACTTACTGCAAAGCGGAAGTACAATCCGACTTCTCGAGACGGTAGTGATGGTCAAAGACTGATGGTAGCGACGTCCGATTCACGAACGAATCATTTTTGAGTCGGATCTTTTCAAACCATAAACGATTCGCTCACGAATCAGTCCGGAGTGAAACGAGAACCATGTATTACATGTCCGATTCATAATGAGCCATGAACCGAACTGTTCAAAGGAACCGATTCGCGTAAATGAATCATAATGAATCACATCAAGTTTTTTTTTTAATCACAATACTGGGTTGTTATAATCACCAAATGCACAACTGCGACCTCTGTGACAACTTTACATAAGCGACTGTGCAGGATACGTTTAATTATTCTAAAATCTACAAATATATTCTTAACATATTTATTTCAAGTTCTTTTACATATAATAAACCACTGTTTAACCTACAGAGAATCTCATAATTTAAAGAAACTATCATGTCCTAAGATTCTCATGGTCTCCTCAAGGGAGGACAATAAAAACATGTTAATTTGTCTTCACACATATGGTGAAATTGTATTTTAGTTCTCATTCGGTGAGAAATCAAATATTTCCAACCTAGGTATGGATTTTTTCTTGAGCTCTTCTTTGTTCTTGTGTTCCTTGAAACAACAACATCAACTAGCATCATCGTTCCAGATCTTGATGTACATGTTACAAGCACTCATTATATTAGTACACTAAATTGTCTCAGCAAACAAGTGAACAAATCAACAGCAACTGGTGATAAATACAAACAAATATATGTATTTATATAAAACAAACTTCATAATGACATTATTTCAGTAAGAGATTGTGTGAAAAACTTATATATTCATTTGAAAACTTAGAGAACAGCACTAGAAGTCCCTCGAGCGAAAAACGATGCTCCTTTATCATGGACTTTAAAATGAAATATTTTTCGTTGGTTGTAGATGGTCTCTTCTCCCTGTCGCCACCAAACCTCCATCTAAAAAGAAAAAACAACAACAAAAAGTCAGCACACTTCAGAGCCATTTATTACAGTAAACAGTAAACTTTAATATGAAATTGCACCTGTCCATGTATGTCCCTGCAGTAGCCCGTTGGTAACCCCTCTACATGTAATGCCAAGTTACACTGATGAACTAGTCCCCTCTGGAGCAGGTTTGATCCCTCTTCATCATCATCTGCATCCTCCTCCTCACATCTCACCAGAATAACCACATTTCCCTGGATATCATTAGACACTTATAGTTAATTTATCATAATACAGTACGAAACCAACTGCATCTGACATTATTTTAGGCACTGATGCAAAAAACGCTGACTCACCTGTAACTCAGAGCACACAGCAGCTTGGCAGTAGAGGGTAAAGTCTAGTATCGCTCCAACACTAACACCTAAACTCAGGAGCACACTGAGATCATCTATGAGTAACACCGGAGGACCCCATGATTCACCAGCATAACCATCTCCACTCTGACGCACAGAACGTTCCACAAATCTGAACAGACCTTCCAGTCCAGCACCTGGGGTCCTAGAAAAAAAAGAAAAAAAAAGGCAAAATCTTATATAACACTATAGGAAGAAAGAATTGAGATAAAATGTATTTAAACTAGATTTTAATAACATACTATACATGCCTGAGATAACTCAAGGGTTGTGTCTCCTGACTGGTGTCCTCCTGTAATATAACTCCAATAGAATTCTTCAGTCCTTCAAAAAACACTAGCTGGCCCTTCTCTCTTGCCTGGGCCAGACTCACTCCCTGCCCAGAAACATTATGATCAAGACCTGTAAATGTCATCAACAAAATGTCTAAACAGAGCAAGTTGATGTAAACGTACCAGCCTCTGACTGATTTTCTTGAGCTCTTCTTTGTTCTTGTGTTCCTTGAAACAACAACATCAACTAGCATCATCGTTCCAGATCTTGATGTACATGTTACAAGCACTCATTATATTAGTACACTAAATTGTCTCAGCAAACAAGTGAACAAATCAACAGCAACTGGTGATAAATACAAACAAATATATGTATTTATATAAAACAAACTTCATAATGACATTATTTCAGTAAGAGATTGTGTGAAAAACTTATATATTCATTTGAAAACTTAGAGAACAGCACTAGAAGTCCCTCGAGCGAAAAACGATGCTCCTTTATCATGGACTTTAAAATGAAATATTTTTCGTTGGTTGTAGATGGTCTCTTCTCCCTGTCGCCACCAAACCTCCATCTAAAAAGAAAAAACAACAACAAAAAGTCAGCACACTTCAGAGCCATTTATTACAGTAAACAGTAAACTTTAATATGAAATTGCACCTGTCCATGTATGTCCCTGCAGTAGCCCGTTGGTAACCCCTCTACATGTAATGCCAAGTTACACTGATGAACTAGTCCCCTCTGGAGCAGGTTTGATCCCTCTTCATCATCATCTGCATCCTCCTCCTCACATCTCACCAGAATAACCACATTTCCCTGGATATCATTAGACACTTATAGTTAATTTATCATAATACAGTACGAAACCAACTGCATCTGACATTATTTTAGGCACTGATGCAAAAAACGCTGACTCACCTGTAACTCAGAGCACACAGCAGCTTGGCAGTAGAGGGTAAAGTCTAGTATCGCTCCAACACTAACACCTAAACTCAGGAGCACACTGAGATCATCTATGAGTAACACCGGAGGACCCCATGATTCACCAGCATAACCATCTCCACTCTGACGCACAGAACGTTCCACAAATCTGAACAGACCTTCCAGTCCAGCACCTGGGGTCCTAGAAAAAAAAGAAAAAAAAAGGCAAAATCTTATATAACACTATAGGAAGAAAGAATTGAGATAAAATGTATTTAAACTAGATTTTAATAACATACTATACATGCCTGAGATAACTCAAGGGTTGTGTCTCCTGACTGGTGTCCTCCTGTAATATAACTCCAATAGAATTCTTCAGTCCTTCAAAAAACACTAGCTGGCCCTTCTCTCTTGCCTGGGCCAGACTCACTCCCTGCCCAGAAACATTATGATCAAGACCTGTAAATGTCATCAACAAAATGTCTAAACAGAGCAAGTTGATGTAAACGTACCAGCCTCTGACTGACAGCACTGTAGTGACTGAAGGACTGCACAAGACCCAGAAAACACACCTTACAGCCAGCTGGAAATATACAAGTTTAAAATGAATTGAAATAAATACATTAATTTTCCTCACTATAAACAATAGGTCACTTACCACGTAAATAGAAAGACAGATGGTGATGAATGAGAAATGATGCATCAGCTCGTCTGTCTGACACCAGGATAAAGTCACTCTATAAGTACAGAGAACATCGGTTAGAGTCAGTGGCATTGTGTAAGTTACTTCAAGCTTGTAATGAGATGTAATTACCGATTTGAAACTGTCTGGAGTGGAATTGAGAATACTGTTCAATTCTGGAAACATGTTTGTGAGATAGATATGAACTTGACAACAGTTGAGCAGGATATGATGGTGCAGTCTCTTCTCTACTACTCCAGATCTTCAGTATTTCTCATGCTGGCAAGAAAAACACAATTGTAAACAAAAGCAAAGCATGTACTTTTAAAGTGCATCCATTCCTGTGTATATGTAGCGCAGTTAGCATGCTAAATTAATATTAGCGTTGCGTAAGTATTCAAAGTATCGAAAATTAAATAAAATAATAACACACCTGCACCGTCTGCAATTACATAGTTTTCTTTTAAAATATGTACAAATTAATATGAAGAAATATCTCACGTTTGCCTGTTATGCTAGTCAACGTGGGTACGGAAGCTGCATGAAGACAATCTTTCCGAAAACGCGTTTTGGTAGAGTAACTCGTGAGGAAATATTATTATTATTTTTTTTTTTTAAATCAGTGAAATATTTTTTTTCCTTAAAAAAAACAAAACAACAACTAGTAGATATACCAAACCTTAAAAATATTTATTTTGACCAGAGATAAAAATGTAGCTGCAAGTGCACTAAAGACAGGCCCAGATAGTTTTTCATTACAAAAATATGTGTAAAAAATATGCAAACAAGAAAACTAAGGAACAAACTGTTGTTCTTTGTTGTGTATCATGTACTTGGGTCTACTTTTAGTTAGAACTCTAAGTATTTGCTTCCAACACACTGAAATACAAGTAATTATGCCCATCAAACTTTACAACAAAATAAAA
The DNA here is from genome assembly GCF_001515605.1 of Sinocyclocheilus anshuiensis. Lineage (NCBI taxonomy): Eukaryota > Metazoa > Chordata > Actinopteri > Cypriniformes > Cyprinidae > Sinocyclocheilus > Sinocyclocheilus anshuiensis. The sequence continues at coordinate 76,759 of NW_015546111.1, read as the reverse complement.
GTGTAAACGTAACTTGCTTTAGGCCTAAAACTAATTTCAACAGATTATCAATGTTTTTACCTATAGCACTGTTGATGATATCCTATACAACAGAAATCCTAAATGCATAATAAGCAAGAAAAATATAAGGGAAAATCATTCTTAACCAAATGATTCCCCCATTATTCAATAAATAGTATAATCGTGTCCTCCAAAATCGTAATATTCATGGGTTTCGATAGAAGAAAACTAAATTTGCACATGTACTGAGCAAAAATCGGTTTTGCACAATAATGGTAATGCAAGCCCTTGAAATTCAATTCATGGAATGTTAATCATCAGCTGTGTACCTGGAAAACATGTCAAAGATAATGCAAAACAATTTTTATATAAGAAAATCTATAGAACATTTGAACAAAATTGCATTCACATTTTAAAACTTGACATACAGAGCATGAGCGCAACCGATGATATAACTTCACTTAAGGACTGACTGTAAAAGCTGCTAACATCTATAAAGAAAGCAGCTGGGAAAATTTATAGGGAAAGTCAAAACAGGCACTGGACCAGACCATGAAATGCAAGCAAAGACATGTTGCATATTTTTTAGAGCATGAAACACTGAAATGCAAATCGTGATTTAGTGTCTAACAGAACAAAGGAAATGATGTAAGATAAAAAAAAAAAAGTGAAACATCCAATGAACTCTGAAAGGAGTAAAGTATCTTTATAAACAGCTAAAAGTATTATAATACATGAGAGTCTGTTTACTAAGTAAATACATAGCTACTGATTATCACACCACCCAATGCCGTCTGCATCAATAAGACATGCCTCACACTGTAGGAGCAGGTCAATGTTACACAAAGCCATAACATAAGTCGTCTTATCTTGAATAATGTCTAGTATTGTTCGTTATATAAACTACTGTTAACCTTCATTCTAAATTTCTTATGTCACTATTTTAGGAATGTTCCAAGTTCAAGTTAAGCTCTACCAACTGCATTTGCAATTACAATTTTGACTTGACCTTCATTTTTTTTTTTTAAGAAAGAAAAATCGTGGTTATAATAAAGCACAACACAGGCAATAAGCATTCAGCTTGTAAACCTAGTAATTTTTGCACAATATTTTCATGGTTCACTGACCTTGAATATAGTTTAAAAAGGCCTATTTTGCATCTCAAATAATACATTTCATACCGATTCATTAATGCAGGTCATTTTACAAAAATATCAGCTTCACCTTTATGTTTTTAAAACCTCCAGAACACTGTCCCAGTTTATTTTTATCAAAGTGCATTACTATAACCACAACTTGCATTTTTTTTTTAATAAAACTTAAAGAACGAGTCAAAATTGTGTGTACCCAGAACATTCAGTACACTATGGTGTGTACTAACAGTACAGTATGCATTAGAGGTGCATAACAGGGCTTGATTGAAAAGCATTATCACTAAATCTTTTATAACTTGCACGGCTGTATGTTAAAAAGACACATCTGGTCTTCCTATTCTGTCAATCTGAGCAATTCAGCATCGTTGTGGCCACCTAAATATAACTCATGCTACATCTTTGTAGAGGTTTGTACAGAAACTGAATGCTATGAGTAAAAAAGGATAAAAACAAAAGGTTATGATTTACAATAAATAAATACAATGTCACACTCCAGGCACACAGACTAGAGTGTATGTAATTCCTGAGTGTTTGAGTCTCTGGGTTCACTGCTACGGCGTGCCCTCTGAGGTGGCTCTAATATCTGCAGCCTCTACTAACGTTACTGTTTCTCCTGCTGTTGAGTCAAGGGGCTCCTCTTTAATAATGATGGCCCCTTCTGGCAACATGACAACTTCCTCTTCGCCAACCACCTCCTCCTCTTCCTCTTCCTGGAGCACCACTTCCTCTTGGGGCTCTGTGCTGGTGCCATTGGTCTGCCCATTGGCAATGGCCTCTAGTTTAAGCCTGTACTGCTCAGCTTCCTGTTCCTTTCTTAGTAACTGCTGTCTATACTCCTGGGCTTTTCTGTTTGCTTCTTTTAGCTGCTGTTCCAGTAGTTCCCGACTGTCCTTCTCAGTGGGCTCCTATAGAAAACACCGAATAGTTAACTGTCAAATTGATTTTGCATTCCAAAGAGTAAGATTTAAATAGGAATCTCTGCTCGTCAAACCTTATGTTTGACATCTGTGTGGTTGACGGTTGATTCAAATTTCCGCTTCCGTGTTGGGACTGGTTTGGTGACCTCTGTTATGATTTCTTCTACAATCTGACCCGCTGGCACTGCAACCACTAAATATATACAGGCATGTTACAATATAAATACTGCATCAAAGTCTGTAAACTATAAACTAGCAATCTACTCACTTTGCTGCCCCTGCATTGTGACAAAGAATTTCTGTCCCAAGTTGCCAGTCTGCAGGTTTCCCTGTTGGTCGGTTACTATGGTGATGACTCTCTGGCCATCCTCCCCTACAAGATGCTGGATGGCAGAATCTACCGAATCAGCAGCAATCACACTCTCTGCAGCTCCTGCTGGGATATAGCAGCAGTTTGTTTGCAAAGGAGAAATACACAAATATAATAACATTCTCTATGTGCATCCTGTTCAAATAGAAGTTAAATAAAACTGGTCAATTAAATACTGCTGCAAAACATCAATGTCAAAATGAACATTCAACAAGCATGAAATGCAAGAAAAATTGGCTCTAGTGAGTAAATAAAATAACAGTTGGCTGGTAATTTTGTTATGAATTGCGATAAAATTGGTTTAAATTAATCAAATTTAAAGCGCAATTTAAATCAAAGTCACACAAACCTGCTAAAGAAACGTTGCAACTCATGCATTTTCTAAGTTCTAAGTAAGGAAAAATAAATCATCATAGGTATACAAAGTATGCCTAAAGTTTTTTTCTTTTTCAAACATGAAGCAATACATACAGTACTGTTCAAAAGTGTGAGGTTGGTTTTTAATGTTGTTGAAAGAAGTCTCTTATGCTAACCAAAGCTGCATTTATTTGATAAAAAAAAACAGTAAAAATAGTATTATTGTGAAAGATTATTACAATTAAAATAACTTTTCTATTTTTACATATTTTATAATTTTATATTTATATATTTAAATGTTAATTTATTCCGGTGATGGCAAAGCTGAATTGAAAAGTCTTTGTGTCATATGATCCTTCAGAAATTTTTCTAGTATGCTGATCTGGTGCTCAAGAAATATTTGTTTTTATCAGGGTTGAAAACAGTTGTGCTGCTTAATATTTTTATGTGACAGGTGATAATTTGTAAGGATTCTTTTATAAAAAAAAAAAAAGTAGTGTATGTGGGAAAACTCCTTGCATTAAGCCAACAAACTGAATATACTAGGGGAAAAAATACGATTCATAAGGAGAGAACAGGTTGGCATAGCCATTGTCATAGGTACAAAAACTTTTTTTTTTGTATAAAAATGATGTAAAACAATTTCAATAATTTTGTCATTCACTCACTATTGACAAGTATGGAAACAAAATGTAACGAAACTCATACCTGTGTTAGCCTTAGCATTAGTGAGAACAATATCAGAGAGATTGACGACTCCAGAGGAGGAGATGATGAACTGAGGGCTGGCTGTGGCAGGTGATGTACTGCTTAGGATAGTCCTCTCTGGATTCATGTTCACTTGGTTCTGCATTCCCTCCTAGAATAAAAAACAAACCATCAAGTTGTAAGACTGCAGCCTGATTTTGCCTATCAACTTTAATTTTACATTGTGCTTTGATATTTGATGATCAACACATCATTAAAAATGCAGTCTCATTTGTACCTGTAACAATAGCATCAGCTCAGTGTTTCCCTGGTCCACCGCAATGTTAAAAGGCGTCTTGTCAAACTTGCTGAGGGCATGAGTATCAGCTCCGTATTTGATCAACAGCTCCACGACTCCTCTGTGCCCATGTTCTGTAGCCCAGTGCAGGGCGGTCATTTTCAGCATGTCTTTGGCATTGATGTCTGCTCCACTCTGTCCCAGATATAACAGATATAATAACTCAACAAAAAGTCAGAATGACTAAATATAAAAAAATCCAATGCTATTCTGCATTCATCTGTTCTTACCTTGACCAATAGCTCAACGATGCTTGAGTGGCCCTCTGTAGCTGCCATGTGGAGGGGGGTCCGATCGACTTTAGTGCGGGCATCTCTGCTCACGCCGGCACGGAGAAGCACCTCAGCAGTGGAGTAGTGCCCATATTGCGCTGCTAAATGAAGCGGTGAGGTTCCCAGCTAAAACATATTACCATATTCATGTTATATCAAAACTCAGATTATAAATTGCAGACAATAAGCAACGAACAGCAAATACGACTCACCCAGTCTGTAGTAAAAGGAGCTCCATTGGCCATAAGTGACCTCACTTCATCATCCTGTCCTTTGCGTGCTGCCTCCAACAAACGCTTACCCAAATCCACAAGCGACATCTAATCATGCAAATAAGGTTTGAAGCATCAGAATATAGTGAATATTGATGCTGAAATTTCTTGACAGCCACCTGTTTACATTCATGGGGTGTTTAACCAGGTGCAGTGTTTCAAAGAAAATGCCCAAAAGATGTAAAGCAGGAAATGGTTTCCATATATACACTGTATGCTGAATGACACTGTGGTTATATTAGTCATAAGACTGTATTCCACAAGGATCGAGTGTTTTTAAGTGGCAGGAAGCGGATGTGTGCATTAATGTTAGACAGAATTCATTATCAGTGACAGGACGGGAAATAGTCATCATTTTATAATAAGGCAAGTTCCGGGGGAAGGTTTCATGCTTTTGTTGACAAAATTACTGGACGGACATTTTCATAATTTTTAGTCACGCACAGTCAGGTTTATAACAATTAGCTAATATCGTTACCTTAGTTATCTTTAACGAGATTTTCGTAATATATATACAGTAAATATATATTATTTTTATGAGCACGCTAATAATCTGGCATTAAGAACATTACTAAATGTATCATCTATAAGTTGTGTTTAAGTTTCGCTCAAGTTTTTAAGTTAGAAAATAACTTTTCATATTGTCATGTGATTGTCTCCAGTTACTATATAGCCAATACCATATAAAATATGTCATTAAAATCTCTTTTAATGACAGTTAATCAAACTCCTGCAGTCAGGTGCTAGTAAACAGAATAAAGCAAAACTTCTGCAGCTCACCTCGCCACAAATGTTTCCCGAAGACTTTGAATGTATTATAACGCGTTAGATACGGTGAAGACCAGACGTACGCTTTGGTTATTTATAGCGATTTAGTGTTCTATCATACTTTTCGATACTTTTTGAAAACAAAAATAATATAGATGGGTTATTTGTCGTCAAAGATGGCGCACGAACGGTACCGGAAGTACAAATATTTGAGTGATTCCTTCTTTGGTAGTGTTTAAAAGTTGAGGTGTTTGTAGCGCCCCCTGCTGCATAACCAGTACACATTACGAGATACACCAGAAGAGAAATGTATAGTTTACCCATTCTTTGCTTTTGAAAATGAAGATTTAAGCAAATACATTTCCTCCAACTTGTTATTTTACAATTTAAATCTCTCTCTTCACGATAGGATTGCTGAGATTGCAAAAAAAAAATAAAAATGTTCGAGATTAAAATCGCAATTAATCCGTCATGTGCAATTTTGCATTCGATTGTGATAATGCATTGTGTCACTTTAGAGAAATAGTTATTATTATTTTGCAATTGTAATATTTATATTCCTGGAAAAATAGCTTAAAGATATATTTCTAATTAATTTAACATTTTGCATTAAAATATATTCTATGCTGTTGTGTTTTCATCAGTAAATACAATATAATATCTAATAATAATAATAATAATAATTTCCTAAATGTGAAACACTGCATTATGTTTGATACACAATTTACTGCAAAAGTACACACTGATTTGCTTTTAAATCTTGAGCACTGGAAACCTAAAGGAGAGATTTATATGGAGTAAAATAAAAAAGTTGGAGCCAATTCATTTGCATAAACCTCTCAATTTTCATCAACAAATCTATAGATGAAAGAATGCATACGCCATTCATCCAATATTATCCGTAGCCCGTTGGTGGCGCTGATGGTCTCTGGTTTGAACTGTTTTCTCATTAATGGGGAAACTTCAACCACACCTCAGTGATCTGGGAAACAGAGTCATTTCCACCAACAGCTCTCCCGCACAAGAGTTGCTTCACTCCAGCCGCTCACTGGGGCTCTCGTTTACCTCTAAGGTAACTTTTTTTCTTTCTATTTTAATTTATGCTAGAAAATAAAATAACTTTCCAAGTCTCGAGTGGACTTTATCAATTCATTTGAGGCTCTAACATGGCCTGGATCGATCGAGCCGGTTGTTGTTCCAAACCTTCAGTTATAGTCGAGTCTGAATAGGACCAGCGCCTGTGTGCTTGAGTAATAAAGACGAGAAAGATAAGCGATGGACGCTGATAGTCTAGTTAACTTCAGTCGGTTGACTCTCTGACAACTTAATCATCGAGCTGCTTCGAGTTAAAACTAGTCGAGGAGAGGGAAAAAAAGCATTTTTAAACTTTTACACACTGTTTTATTGTTTTCCTTAAAACTTCCTCTGGGCTGTGCTTGCGACTGAGTGGTTTGTTTCTTTGTAACGTAAACCGTGTTTACTCGTTTACTGAATTGTTTATTTCAGGTGTGTTTTAGTAGCTGTCAGTTTAACGCGTTTGTTACACTGATTTTCCGTGTATTTCACTTAGTTGTATCGGTTTAGCACTATGAAGTGTACTCGGTGTCCAAGAAAGTGCTGTCTTAAACTAGTGAACTGCCTTCCTAGACAGCATATGATTACTGTCTAGTTAGGGAGTTCAGCTCAGTTTAAGACGGCTACAAAGATTAGTTTGTGTAATTAGTTTATTTATTTAAAAAAACTCCCATGGTACTACTTTTTTACAATATACCATCATAATACCATATGCTATTCTTTGAAATGAATTGGGGTGTCATGTTAATATCAACATGGATATTTTAATCATTCAGCACAATTGTATATATCAATATGGTATTACAATATGATAAGGTAGTATCATATCACTGCATGATGGTACTGCTATAGGGCTTTTTCTTTTACAAAAAAATGCACCTTTTTTTTTATTTTTATTTTTTAAGGTGACATATCATGAAAATCTGACTTTTCCAGGTTTTAAGTGCTATAATCAGGTCCCCAGTGCATCTACCAACCAAGGAAACGTGAAAAAGATTAACCCAGTAACTTTGTTTTGGTAAGCCTTTTTCTGCAAGCGTCTGAGAAAACAAGCACATCTGATTGCGCTCCCTTGGTGACGCGGCAAAGGGATCTCATTATAATATTACCGCCCTTTAATCTGTAAGTTTACACCCATGGCGCTGTCATTTTGATTTTGCAAGCGACAACAGTGTACCAGTTCTAATGCCATGGCGAAAGTTTGAGCAAAACATGCTAACCATTCTGTCTTTGGCTGCACAGACGAGCACAGAACACTGTTTAGAGTCCCAGCCTCAGAGGAGACAAGAGAGCAGTGGATTTATTGATTTATTTACTGTATATTGCTGCTGCCACACAGATTTCCCAGCTGTTTACCTTCATAGACATAACCGACTGTTTTTGTAACTCATGTGAGTTTTTAACGTAAACTTGTGTGTGAATGAGAACTTAGTTTAATACTCACATGCTGTGACGGCCGCTTTCTGTCCGTGTGCTTGGGATGTGTGCACTCAGAAAACCTTATATCAGAAGTTTAAACTCATATGTTTAAAAACGCATGATTTCAGTGCGATAAACATGATAATCAGAACCAAAACAGACGTTTTTAGCAGGTACAAGCTGTAATGGCGCAGCTCTGTTCTGGAAAAGGGGGCGGGGAGCAGCAGCTCATTTGCATTTAAAGAGACAGACCCGAAAAACAGCATGTTTCTGCTTCCACTCAAACTAGGCATTTTCAAAATGATATAATAAATGATCTGTGGAGTATTTTGAGCTGAATCTTCAGACACATTCTGGGGACACCAGAGACTTATATTACATATTGTAAAAAGGGGCATTATATGTCTCCTTTAAGTTAATTGTTGTACTAAATACTGTGGTAAATTAATATGGTTATTGTTCAGTTCCATATTACCCAGATAGCACAGGTACAACTGCAAGATGTCTGTTAAAGATTGCTTCATCTGGAAAGCATCTGTGTACAAACATCTGATAGATGTCTTTAAGATACTTTTACATACATTCTCTTCGAGACATTCTCTAAACGTCTATTTGACATCTGATAGGAAACATCCTATAGACGTATTGCAGATGAGCAAGCACTCTAAAAAAAATACGTTTTGCAGATGTAAATGAAGATGTCAAATAGATGTCTCCGTGATGTATGTGTGCTATGAGGGTATATATCACAGTGCCAAAGAAAGAAATTACAAGATTACAAAATGGTAGTCTGTTTCTTTAATTTAAGATTAGATATGCATCATTCATTATCGGTTTCATTTACTGTTTTTTATGTAGTATGTTAAATGTATGATATATGGTGTGCTTGTGTGATGGATTCAGGGCTGCTTCACTGAAATTCATCTTTTTTTTCTTTCTTTCATTAAACAGACTCATCTGTAACAGCTCTGCCTCATATAAACCCCACAGTCCTACAGAATCAACTGTAAATCAGGGCCCCAGAATAACTGAGGGAATAAGGGGTCTTGTATATGTACTTAAAGCAAAGACATCAACAAGGATTCTGTCAGTGATCAGGACAGAGCTTCTTGTACGAGCCACGGCTTATATCGCTGGGTGTTGAGGATTAGATTCTCTCTCTATCTTGTCTCTAAACGGCCTGCAGGGTGGCGAGAGAGAGGGGGGAACCCAACTGGTGCATGCCGGAGATGAGTGCGTTCTGGCATAAGATCGGCTGCTGCGTGGTAGCCAAACCTCCTCCGGTAAGTGTCTCATTTGGAGAGATTTATAGTTTTATTTCCCAGGCTTCCACCATAAGCCATTTTAATACAATAAAGCCTAGTTTTCAAGAATCTACATGAATCACAGGTACTGTGATGTCAGGCTCCTTTTGAGAACAACATCTGGACTAATTTCGTCAATTAGGCATTCCCCGTGGCTCATGCGAGTTTTGTGTTCGCTAATCACGCGAAGAATGACTCACGCTGGTCTAGGGCAGAAAAGAAACCTTTCAGCTAATGTGAATGTGACCCAGATAGTCTTGGGAGTTTGTCAGAAGTGCAAATGTGTTTTTGAGAGTGAAGCCAGACGTGAAACAGTCCACACAGATGGACATAGAATTCTCTTTCACTGAACGGGTGAACATGTAGAGGTATAGATCCAAACCACTTTGCATGTGAGGAAGTCTGATAAATGTGCCCTCACATGCATATTTGACTTTTATCAAGAATATACACCACAGTTCAAAAGCTCAGGGGCAGTAAGATAAAAAAAAAATAGTACTTTTATTTGGCAAGTATGCATTAAATTGATCAGACAATATGGACATTTGTAATATTGCAAAACATTTCTATTTCAACTAAATGCTGTTCTTTCAACTTTCTTTTCGTTAAAAAATCCAGAAAAAATGTTTTCCACAAAAATTAAGCAGCACAACTGTTTCCAACTGTTATTAATAATAAAAAATGTTTCTTGAGCATAAAATCAGCGTATTCAAATTATTTCTGAAGGATCATGTGACACCATCAAATAAATAAATTCAAATTTAAAATATATAAAAATGCAAAACAGTTGTTTCAAATTGTAATACAATTTCACAATATTACTTTTCTTTTACTGTGGTTTTGTTTAAATAATTGCAGCCTTGGTGAGCATAAGAGACTTATTTAGAAAATGTTAAAACATTTTACCGACCCCAGACTTTTGAACAGTGGTGTATCATTCATGTGCTATTTTTTTTTTTTGTATGTTCTCCCATAAATGAAAGTTTTGTTATCATTTACTCCCAATCATGTTGTTCCAAACCTGTATGACTGACTTTAAGTGGAACACAATAGAAGTTTAACATGTTGACTCTTCAACTTCATACTATGAAAATACAGTGACCACCATCATCTGTCAAAAAACATTTTAAAAGTACTGCATATGACTCGCATTCCATATATTCCTATACTGTATTACACATACTAGTCTTCTAAAGCCATATGATTGTTTGATATAGGTTGCTTGCTATTCTCTATTGCTATTTTTAGCTCTTAAATCTCATTCATGGTTGTACATATTCAAACGTGGCACCACAAAATGCGTTGTACCAGCTTTGACCTCAAAAGTTGCTTGATCATGATGTGGCAAGTTTTAAAAGCAGTTTTATGTGATTAATGACTTAAATATCAGTCTGTTCCTCACACAAGTCAATTGTATGGCTTTAAAAGACTTTGAATATTGAGCATGAGTCATATGGATCTCTTTATGGTGCTTTTATGATCCTTTTTGGCACATGACAGTTTCATTTCAGACATTCTGCTAAACATCTCCTTTTGTATTGCATGAGCAAAAGAAAGTCAGAGTTTGGAAAAAAAAAACACTAAATGATAGCAAAAATGTATTTTGGGGTGGACTATACCTTTAATATTCCTGTAAGTAAAAGAATCATGTTTATTTTTCTAGAACAGCTTTGCATATTTGACAGATTACTTGGCTTAATTCAGTCTTTGTTAGTCGGTTTGTTTCTATCTGGATTGGGGTTCTGAGGCAATGATGAGTGACCCAGGTTTACCATGGTCTCCTGTAACAATGACAGGGGGTTCTGAAGGGAAGCTGGCTCCTCCGAGCTGGGAGTGCTCATTCTTTTCCTCCCTCCTTCCTCTTATTATTTTTAGGTTCTTTTTTGTTCTGTTGTTGGGTGGGGAGTTAGTAGGGGTTGTGCGATATATATCGTCTGCAATAATTTCGTAATTGTTGTTTTAACGATGTGCGATTTGATGTTATCGAGTATTTTGCAAAAACCATTCAAAACATCCCTTCTATCAGTATGAACTGACCACCACACAGAATATGAAGAATATTAAAAACATTAGGAGTCAGCTGTCTTCGGCAGTCCTTAAGGTACCAGCACAATAACGCACTCAGCAAAATATCGTCTAATTATCGTTATCGATAAAATCCCATAAAATATCGAGATATAATTTTTTGTCAATATCGCACACCCCTAGGGGTTAGGTTAGACAGCAGTGGGCATCTGTAACGGACCAATGCTACTTCCCAGTGCAAGAGCAATTTTCTTAGACTGATTTAGATAAAATTATTACATTTAAAGTGTATCCTTATGTCAGAGAAGGTGATGAGGACTAAAGCATGTGCCAAGGGTTTGCTGTGATATGGGCCATTGACTATATAAAGATTATGAAAGTAAACACCTTTCAAGGATGTTTGGATTTACGTAAGAGATGTTGCATTTAAAAGGCTAGAATGATCTTTCTTTTTCTTTCTTTCTTTCTTTCTTTCTTTCTAATATATAATATTCTTTCTAATTAATAGTTAACAGCAATACAACATTCATAAGTCTAATGAACACAGGTAAAAGTTTGAATAAAAGGTACGTAATTTAACAACAAAAATAAATAATAAAAACAATAAGAAGAACAATGATTTTGTTATTATTCAATCATTTATTATTATTATTATTATTTAATTGTTGTTGTTGTTGTTTATTATACAGAAACTAAAAATACTTCTAGCTTCAAATAGTACCTCAAAGTGCTCATTAAATTTATCGTATTGACTACGATCATATTGATTATTTTAAATAGAAAAATTATTGCCACTATTTAAAAATAAATATTGATATAATAATAATGTGTAAAAAAAAAAAAAAAAAAGCATTATTATTATTATAATTATTTTTAACATCATACAGATTTAAAAAATATTTATAGCCCCGTTTTATTCCAAATCGTATCTCAGTGTTCATTAGATTTGTCGTATGGATGATTATTTACTTGGAATATTTAGAAAGAAAAAACTATGTATATAATAGAGTAAAAAAGCTTTTTATTTTTTATCATTGTTATTATCGTCATCATCATCATCATCATGCATAAACTAAAAATAAATAGTTATAGCCCCATTTTATTCAAAATTGTACCTTAAAGTGTTCATTAGATGTCATATTGATGAATATTTAATTAAAAAGCTTATTGCTATTATTTAGAAAGAAATAACAATCCATGTGATAAGAATATTGACATTAAAAAGTATTATAATTATTATTATGCAAATGTATAAATATGTAATGAATAGTGACTCGCTTCTGCGAGTTAGGATGGTTCATACAAATTGTAATTGATACCAGAGTTCTCATACACTGGTTCGGTTTGCATATCCACCTTTACACCAACCAAATTATCTGAACACTGACAGCGAACAAACTCTAGTCTGGTCTGTTTCAAAAACTATAGTGTGAGATTTCAGATAAGTCTAGAAGATGTATTTTATGATTGACAATATAAATCCAGTGCTGTATGTTCTGTAAAATGCACTTTGTTCACTCTGGACGGACAAGTAATGGCATGTATGCCAACACCCCTACTATGGCACATGATCTCATCAAATAATTATTCTGGTTGTTGATACAAGGTTTTTTTTTAGATTTACTTATATAATCTCAGACTAACTCTACCGCATAGTTATGGGAAACACAGAAAAGAAACTGTAAACTGTATAACAGTTGGGGATTTTTAGGAACTCAATGAATCCTGCTCATCTTCAGGATGTATCCAGGAATAGATTCCATAGGGAAACATTAGTGTGATATCACCCAGACTCTGGTGTGTTCTTTGTATGGTCACATGACACAGGCTTAGTTGAGCTTGTATTTTCAACACTTTGGGTTTACGTCATGCTGTTTCACCAATTTGCCGATCAAGTGCTTTGTATCTTTATGCTGGACCGTTGTTAATTTAAGCATCTATGTTCACAGAAGAAGAAACGGAGGAGAATTGACCGTAGCATGATCGGAGAGCCCACAAACTTCATTCATCTGACACACATAGGCTCTGGTGAAATGGCAGATGGCATGCAGCCGGTAAGACATGTTTTATTGTGTTGGTACAGTGAGACTCCCATTTTAACATTATGGCATGGCTATAATTAATTTACAGTGACAGAATGAATGCTTCTACATGGATTCTTTACTGAAACACTGGCTCATACCAGATTGTCGCAGGCAACACATTAAAATCCAAAGAGTGTTGCTGGGATCTTTGTAATCGAAATCCCTGTTATTGTTTTTTTTTTTTTTTTTGCCCTCAAATATGAACATGTCATGTTTTAATGCTTGACGTGGATGTTGGAGGTTCCCTGATAAAGTGGTTAGCCTGTGCTGCCAAGTTTTTCAGTTTGTCTTTAGAATAATAAATAATTCAAATAACACAATAATAATGACAATTGGTAGTAGCAGTAATATATATTTTTATGTAAGGACATCATAGATGTCAAGAATTCTAATGAACTTGGGAGTAGTAATATTTACGATTTAAAAAAATATACCAATTACCATTATTATAATTACTATTTTTATGTAAAGACATAAATATCAAGACTATAAATTTAATGAGCTATGCAATACAATTTCAATGTTTTTTGTTTGTAAAAAAAGTAACATTTAAATTTTATAATAATACTGCTGCTACTAAGAATAAAATGTATTATGATTATATAAAGGCATCATAAAGGTCAAGACTTCTAATTAGCTTGGGAGTAATAATATTTATCATTTTATTTTAATTAGTAAAAATATACCAAAAATATTATCATCATTACTATTATTATGTAAAGAGTACAACTATACATTTAATTAGCTAGAGAGCAATACAATTTCAATGTTTTTTTTTTTGTTTGTTTGTAAAACAATACATATTTTAATTTTATAATACTGCTACTTATACTAATATTTATTATGATTATATAAAGGCATCTTAAAGGTCAAGAATAAATCTAATGAAATGGGGAGCAATAATATTTTATTTAGGTTTTTATATATATATATATATATATATATATATATATAAATCTAAGGTGTCAGATCAATTTAATTAACAAATCAATTGAATAAGGTAGACATGCTGCATGTGTAAGATGTGATCCTGAGATGGGACTTGTGTGCTATCTTAGCTCATGTTCATTGGGCTGTTGTGTTGTCAAATAAGAAGGTGAGGTGTTGCCTAATCCTGCAGCTCACACAGGGACTGAATACCTGGGCAGAATCAAGCAGACTGCAACTTGCTCAGAGGAATGTTGGCGGGCGGCCCATCAGAGACAGTAGAGCTCTTTAAATGAGGAAATGTTCGTCAAGGTCTTTGCAGCGGTCACTGATTGATTTTTTTTATTTTTTTAATTAATTTATTTTTATTTTTGTGCCAATCTTTAGCTTCATGTGTGGTTTGCAAAATGTACAGCGCTTAGTGGAACACCTCTTAAGAAGTTAGCTATTTATTCAATGGCGGCTTTAACACTTTTATCAAAGAAAAGGCTGGACCTGTAAAAAATACAGCACTGATAGCTGAAACGTCTAGTGATAAGCAGTATTGTTTGATATCAGCCTTTCACAGTCCATGTGATGAACACAGGTGACTGGCCCGCCGGCTTTTCCCTTGTGGTTCTGTTCTTTTGTGTTGTGTTGGGAAATTATGTATAGAACGGCCTAGTGAAATAGACTTCCTCCTCATTCTGCTGCTAGATGCTGTGTTCCTGAGACACATGATGTAACAATGGGTGTGATGCTGTGAAGAGCTCTGTGTGTGTGTGTGAAACAGGCTTGTTGTTGCATGAAGGATGTTTTTCTTTTCAGCTCTACCTCTTGAAGTGTGAATGTCTTTTACTGTTTGTTTATACATCATGCAGCAATACAGTCTTTCTATCTAATGAACACTATGTCATATAAAAAAGCTTAATTTGCATTAGGGCTGGGCGGTATCGAGTTTGTACATTATATCTATATTTTCTTTGTAAGCGATTCGATATGAGGCAATACTGTTTATATCGATATACAGTAGTTTGATATGAGCGCATCTAAAAAATATAGCGGAGGACACAGACTGAGCTGCTGTGGAGAAGGTGCATAATCCAATTTGTTCTAAACATGTGACAAGCTTCATATTAAGGCCTTTAAAAACTGGTAAGACATAGTTTATAGTTTCGTTTCATATATTACTTTAAGCAGCTCGCCCCATCAGATGTTCTGACAGAAAGACTGCGTGTGCTGCTGACAGACACTAGGCTACTAACACTGTTTAATGTGTTTGAGATGTGCTGTCTTCCTGAATGCATAACTTACATTTCACAGGTATATTCTCCATTTGTAAATGTTAGAAAGACCTCAGAGAAGGGACAGAGCAGTGTGGAATAAAGGTAAATTATGTGAAAAATAATGCGTTTTTTTTTTTAAACTAAGCATTAACACATGTTAGACTGCACCCCATAAACACAATCAAGCCTAGAAAAAAAAACAGTGAACCACCCCTTTAAGCGGCTCAGCCAGTCATATGCTCTAACAGAAATTCTGCATGTGCCGGTGACAGAGATGCTACTCGCGCTGTTTAATGTGTTTGAGATGTGCTGTCTTCTTGAATGCATAACTTACATTTCACAGGTATATTCTCCATGTTAGAAATTCTCCAAGGTAAGGCTGAAAGCAGCCAAATCTATTAACTACAAACATCATAAACCCGTCTTTTTAGGCAAGAACCAGACATGGGTGTCATGTAGGCTAATAAAATGTTTAATGGGACTGAATTTGTATTTAACGTGATTACAATTTAATAAAAAACAACAAGAAATTGGTAATTATAAAACGTTTCCTTTCCAAGGTTATTCAAACCGCGAATAAATTATTATACAGAAAGGGACATTATCACTAACTTTGATCTATCGCGAGTTTAAGCAACTGAATTTGTATTTAACGTGGTTACAATTTAATAAAAACATTAGAAATTGATAATTATAAAACGTTTCCTTTACAATGTTATTCAAACAGCGAATAAATTATTATACAGAAAGTGACATTATCACTAACTTTGATCAATTGCGAGTTTAAGCACTCTCAAAAAACAAAACAAGACTATCATTATAATCACTTAAGCTGTCTACAGTGTGAAATGAATCTCTTACTTACATTGTACATACATCTGCGCGTCCGGAATTCAGTCAGCGAACGCGCGCGCACTCAAAACTGATGAGTTTCAGCGATGACTCATCTGATGACTCAATCCTCTGATTGGCCATTGCATTCCTAAGCTCAACATAATCGTGTGTGATTGGTTATAATGCGGAACACTGTAAAAACGCCTAAACTGAAATATGGTGCAACATGAGCAGATCTTAATTTAATGCCGCAATCGACACTTTCTATTCATTTTTATTTTGTTAGCAACAGTCGTAATAGATTTAATTTGTGCAGGGGCATTTTTGTCCAATTTAGTGGCATTTTTGCCCCAAGTCCCCGTGGCCAGGGGAAGGCTTAGCCTTACACACGCTCCGCCTATGTTGGTAACCAAAAAGTTGATGGTAGCCATTGAATTTCATATTATGGAGAAAAAACAACACTATGGAAGTCAATGTCCAGCGAGAGCTTGATGGGGCGATGCGGAATGAAAACGTTTTTTTTAGGAGTCGTGGTAGTAGAGGCCAGAGCATGTGAGCGGAACGGAGCGTGAGCATGTGAGCGGAGCGGAGCGTGAGCGGAGTGGTAATATTTATATTAACGGAGAGCTTGCTTGGGCGGTTAGAGCGACTGAGTGGAGCGCACGTCCATAGAGCGGAAAACGTAGCGGAGCGTCACATCGCTCCGCTTCGCTCACATGCTCTGGTAGAGGTGGCGCAACTATAATGACATGTGAATAATCCCGCCCACTCTAAAGCGATACTAAACTGCAGTGGAA
This sequence comes from Sinocyclocheilus anshuiensis, assembly GCF_001515605.1. Classification (NCBI taxonomy): domain Eukaryota; kingdom Metazoa; phylum Chordata; class Actinopteri; order Cypriniformes; family Cyprinidae; genus Sinocyclocheilus; species Sinocyclocheilus anshuiensis. The sequence goes on along the minus strand of NW_015546111.1, from coordinate 59,875 downwards.
ACGCAA
>NW_015546111.1:51915-59573 GCF_001515605.1 Sinocyclocheilus anshuiensis | reverse complement strand
GCAAACCGTGCCGAGCCGAACCGTGCCGTGCCGTACTGAGCCGTACCGAGCCGAGTCATACCACGTAGTGGAAAAGCGCCATTAGACACGCTCCACCTATGTGCATGAGCCTTCTGCTTTGCGATTCTCCAATAAACTTCACAGACTTCAGTGACCGAGCGCCGCCGCGCATGCGCGCCAAACGGATAGAACTCAATTAAATAGGAGCGCAATAATTCTGACTAAAATATACATTTCGCTGAAATATTTGTAGTTTGACAATAAATGTGACATGTAGAATTTGAAACCTACAAGTAAGTATTTTTATGCTAGCACTGACTGTAAAGTGACTGTAATGGGGTAATCAAAATAGCCTATGGTTATGATATTATTATTAATAGTAGTACTATTATTTTTTTCTATATAAAGTGTTTATTGTATATAGTACTGAAATTATTTATTTTACGTATTATATTTAAATAGTATTTATTGTTGTTGTTATACATATATATATATATATATATATATATATATAATATTAAAATAATAATATAAACAATATTAAAATAATATCATCATTACTATTACTATAATGATTTTTAATTTTTACTTATTTTTTACGTGTGTGTGTATATTATTCTTATAATTTAATGCTTCTTAAATAGCAGTAACATTCAATAAATGCTCTTTTGGTTGACTCGGGAGGAAGTTTTGAAGTCTGAATGTAACAGTTTTTTTTTAGTATATCAGATTCTTTGGCCTCACTTGAAGAGAGAAATTTTCACTTTATGACTACTTTAAGACTTAGATCATATAAATGGAAAACTTACTGTGCTACTAAAAGTATAGTTGTGTTTGTTAAAGTGGACTTGATGTTAATGATTATGCATGTTTTCCATGCCAATAACCTGATTGTGTCACTTCCTTTTGCAGTCTGGCCCAATGCAGGAACAAATGAGATCCAAAGTGCCTCACGCTAATGGACGAAACAGCTTGTTATAGCCTCTTTACCTGTGAGTATGAACACTCACACACCTTCCTCTTCTTCTCCATCCTCTCGCTTTCACTCCGTTTTAACCACAGACCCTCATCTGTTCCCCAGGCTTTTTTGTTTTTTTACCCGAAGCCCCGTAGAGTGTCCTCAGCAGAAGCTGTGCAGCTAGCAGCACTGCACCATTGAGGAGGAGATAAAGAGCAGATCCTGATCATCAAAACGACAACCTCCTTGCTGCAGCTACCAATATGGATGCCACCTCTGCAGGTTTCTTATGTTTTGGATCCTCTGGAATGTCTCAGAGGAGACGTTTAACCCCCCCCCCACACACACTCTAAGACTGTTATTAAGTTTGGACCGGATTGTATGAGAACGCCTGACAAAGAGTGTGAATGTGTGCCGTGTGCATTTGAGACACTGGCTGTGCTTGCTGTGGAAGAGGAAAGGCTCTTATCGCTTTAACACCGGGGACCATTTGACTGCCTTCCCAAAGTTATAACTGGCATGTTTGTCACAGTCTGTCATTGATAAGGATGTGCGCAAGTGTATGTTTGCTTTTGTTTTGTAATGGAAATGTATGTGCACCAATACCATTATAGTGTCTCCAACTGCTTGCATTAGCAGTTGCACAAATTAGTGCATTATACAAAGCAATCCGGTATGTGTATAGAAGATGAATATAGTATGAAAATATGGCTTTTTTTTTTATTTCCACATGTCTGATATTGCATTAACAAATAATGGCCTTTATAACTATAAAGGAATAGTTTAAAAAATACTAATTTATTCACCTTCAAGTCATTCCAAACCCATATAAGTTTCTTTTATCTGTGGGGAAAAAATTATACATTTTCATACAGTGATTTTCAGTACAACATCAATGCGGATTGACATAATGTTTAAGCTGTAAAATAAAAATATTGAAAAGTGGCCCATATTCCAAGTTTTCTGAAGTTTTCCATTTGCTCTATGTGAGGAACAGACCAAATGTGTCATTATTCATTGATTATCGTCCCCTCAAGTGAACTCTTATCTTGAGAATTACATGCTACAGGAACATTGAGTCGATAATTTGGGAAGCGATCATAGGGCTTCAGGTGACTTGGAATATAAAATGACTTTTGTGGACCATATTTTGTGCTTATTTTTATTTTTTGGGGTGGGGGAGCAACTAACAGGCACTGAATTGTTGTTGTATTGAAAAAAACTGCATGAAAATTCTTCAAAAATTCTCCACTGTAAAAAAAATAACTGCATTTAAGTCTGGAAGGATGTAAGGTTGAGTAAATAATTTTTTTAGGTTAATTATTCCTTTAATCCCTAAGTATTAGAAAAAGGCTATTATCTGTTTATCTGAGTGGAGACTTTGAACGGTGGCTTCCTGCCAGTAGCGAGCCACTGCCCTTTATCATTGAAACCACATTTAGTCTCACTTTCACACATCAAGCTCCACCCCACACACAAGCTCAAACACACACTCTCTGTTTCCAGTCCTCACACGGCACCACGTTTAAATCACTGTTTCACACACTTTGTATACTTTACTCTGAACTTTGTTTTTGAATGCAGCTCAGTGTAGCACAATGTTGGGCTGAAATGTTAAACACAATGTTTTTGCTTGTAATTGTGATGTTTTATTTTGAATGCATTGCTTTGCAAGATCCCAAACTGTAATTTACTTTGTGTTTGCTGTAATTTGTTAGGGAATGTCATAGGAAAAAATGTGCGTAGAGAAAGCTTTCAGAATGTGCATGTTGCTTTAGAAATCCAGTGTTTTTGCGTATTTTTTGCATTTCATTCTTAGCTGACAGTGTAGAGAAAGGTGCAGATGTTTGCATCTCAGCCGAAGACCTCGACAGCTCCCTTAACTTAATTATGCATGTTTCTTGCAGATTTTCTCACTTTTTGGCTCCACCCCACACCAGCTCAAACACACGCTCTCTGTTTCCAGTCCTCACACACGGCACCATGATTAAATCACTGATTTACACACACACACACACACACACTTTGTATACTTTACTCTGTACTTTGTTTTTGAATGCCGCTCAATGTAGCACAAAGTTGGGCTGAAATGTTAAACACGATGTTTTTGCTTAGAATTGTGATGTTTTATTTCAAAGGCATTGCTGTGCAAGATCCCAAACTAATTTACTTTGTGTTTGCTGTAATTTGTTGGGAAATGTCATAGGAAAAAATGTGCGTAGCGAATGCTTTCAGATTGTGCATGTTGCTTTTGAATGTTTTAGAGTATTTTTTTAGTGGGAATGCATTTCATTCTTAGCTGACAGTATAGAGAAACATGCAGATGTTTGCATCTCCGCCAAAGATCACGACAGCTCCCTTAACTTAATTATACATGTTGCTTGCAGATTTTCTCACTTTTTGGTTTTATGTGACTGTTTGCCCATTTTTTAAGCATCTGTCTTATTTTTTTTAAAGCCATAATGTTTGTGCAAAGCACTCATTAGGCTCTTTTTGTCTTTAATACTTTTATTATTCTTTACTTTTTTATTTTTTTTATAAACGTCTTTTAGTCTATTAGTCCAACTGATTGATTTTGTGATCAAATGGGAGCAGTAATAGTGTTCTGTTCATATGGCATGGTGTTATGTTGATGAATGTTTTTGTTGTGCTTTGGTTCGTAACAATACAGTTGTACAAAGAGCAGTCTGTTGGGTTTTTATTGAGACACGCACAGTAATATTATCTAACGTTTATTTTCAAAAATGCTCTTGAGATAATTTGAGAAAGGTTGATAAACAAGTTTATATATAAAAAAAAAATGTGACATTATTTTACTTTGCTCTTTGCTTTGTGTCTGCATGACTTTAATAAAAACTATAATTTTCTAATTCAGTTTTGAGGAAAAAAAGTCAGTTGTAAGATGTAAACTCTGACACACGTACATATCGCAGTTCTGGTTTTTCTTCCTGCTACAGAAAAAAAAGATAATTGCGACTTTTTATCTCACAAAAAAAGTTGAAATTACCTTTAATTTTTTATTCCATGGCAGAAACAAACTTCCATAAATGTCCATGGCTGCAAAAAGGAGCATAGCTAATACAATAAATAAGGATTTCAACAGGATTTTCTTATTACTGTAAATATATTAAGGGCATTTAGTGAGGGCTCAGGGCTGTGCCTTGACTTGGTGTTTTGTTTTCCTTGCCATTCGTGTTTGTACAAATGTAAACCTTAAATTTATGGGCTAAGAAATCAAAGCTGATCCCTAAAGCATGTTTTAACATCTACTGTAACAGCCGTTAGTAAAGCAGCTCATGGAGCACTGCGTGAAAGGTTGCACAAGACCCCTACAAAAACAAACAATGAACCTTTGGCACGAAGATTATTTAGGTCTCAGACCGGTACAGAGCATGTTGCATTTTAATTTCCTTTTTCTCACAATGGCTTGAAAAACAGTAACGCAGGCCATCACAGACTAATTGTGATATTTCAGTTGCTTATATTTACTAAACATGTCACTCAAACACCTCATTCAAACATCCATTGTCTCATTCAGAAATTCATAAAGGATATAATTTTCTCAATTTTATTAAAAAGATAGGATACAAAATAAATGCAATAGATGCCACAGATTCTAAAGAGAAATTTATCCGAAGTTCATTTGATAATAAATACAAGGTATAGAATATACAAGGTTTCACAGCAAACTCAATATCAATGTCAATATCCGTTTTTAACATATTTCTTTAAATAATTATTAAAAAAAAGTTATATATATATATATAATAAAAAAACTCTTTTCAGATGAGAGCAAGTTTTGTATTTCATTTGGAAACCAAGGTCCTAGAGTCTGGAGGAAGGGTGGAGAAGCTCATAGCCCAAGTTGCTTGAAGTCCAGTGTTAAGTTTCCACAGTTTGTGATGATTTGGGGTGCAATGTCATCTGCTGGTGTTGGTCCATTGTGTTTTTTGAAAACCAACGTCACTGCACCCGTTTAAATGTGAGCCAAAATCATCACAATTAAAAGAACCAAAGACTTAAACTACTTCAGTCTGTGTGCATTGAATTTATTTAATACACGAGTTTCACAATTTGAGTTGAATTACTGAAATAAATGAACTTTTCCACGACATTCTAATTTATTGAGATGCACCTGTAAATACATATATAGATTATTTGCCTTATTTAGAATAGGGTGTTATAGTACCCAGGAATATAAGAAAAAGTTTTGTTTTTTTTGCATTGAATATTAATGCATAGATTTTATGTTGTTTCATTCTGTTGTGCATTCAATAGATGAGTCTGAAAATCAGTGCTGAAGTACTATTATGTTAAATTACCATTCTGTAGTTGATTCATTTATATAAGAGAATTATTCGCTTAGACAAAATACAAGACATGAACTTTAGTTTCTACTAAACATTATTGACTTGCATAACCCAACATCTGGCACATAAAGCATTACAACAGGAATCTGTTATTTAACCTCCCAGAAGTTCTCGCTCTGCTCCTGTTTGTGACTTCAATGCAGCTACCTCACTTCCTCCCTCTGCCAGAGCCGGTTTCCTGAAAGGCGCAGGGATATCTCCATGGCGACTCGCAATAAAAAAAAAATTCAAAATCCCCTCCCAGTATTTCTTCATTACAATTAACAGCATAACACAACAGTAAATCACAGCAGGTGTTTTAATGTAACCCTTTATTTCCTTAAATATCATAGACAAGACATACATGTAGTATGTGCAGTTTGAAAGCTCAGGTTGTTCAGGTGTGGCCTTGTATAAATATTTGCACATAGGAGTCTATTAAATGAAAGCACATTCAATGGGCCACTATACAGGCAGCAGCAGCTGATCATTAGAGAACATTTCCCAACCATATTCCAGAAGAAAACCAAGCACGATTATATTTGCAACAAGTATAAACTGAACAATGCGGCTTCTTACAGCAATATTACACACTTTGTTTGTAATAGCTTTCTGATTTTGCAGTAAGTTTGAGCATTGCTGCATTTGTGCTAAAAACATTCACACGTGATTAAATGCTCAAGTACAATGCATTTTACAGAATATATAAAAACAATTTGAATAGAATAAGAGTCAATACCACTTTAAAAGACTTATAAAAACAGCCAGATAGTAGTTTGAAGAGTTTGGTTCATACAGGTTTCAGATAACATACAACAAGATTTTGTAACCATTTAGTGCAAGTATTAAAACTAATATTTATCCTAATTTGGGTATGTTCACTGTAAGTCCAAAAGGAAATGTTTCAAAATAAGTATTTGGTATTTCTCATGCCTAAATATAATAGGTTTTATGAAAAGTAATTGTTATTAATGAATGTCATTTTCTACAGTCTGGGAAACATGACAAGGTTGTCTGTTTTTGTGTAACAGTTTAAATGCAATGACGTCAAACAGGCTTTCATGTTGCTCACAGAACTCTCCTGACCCACCTTACGGCATGACACAGCTCTGTCTCTCTGAAGCACAACACTGTCTTTTTGTATTTCATCAAAGAGTCGTCTGGTAGGAAGCTGTTTTTCTGTCATTAGGGCATTTGCCCTAAAGCTTGACCTTTAACCCCAGCCACATGCATGTCACCCCAGTCCAGTGTGAAGTCTGTCCATCAGACACCTTCACCTGTTCATCTGCTCATCATACCTGCAGAACAAAACAAACCATCTCCATCACTGGTAGCACTTTTTATTTAGTGAAAACAATTAAGAATTAAATGTAGCTAAAATCTATTTAGAAAATATTTCAATATCAATGGATACTTTTTGATGTCATTTATATACAGAAAAAAAGCCCAGGTAGGATAACAAGGTGAATAATATACAAGTTAGATTCAAGCATATCACTTTCAGTGGTATCTCATTTTTCATTTATTCAAAACAATAAAGAATTAGATTTATTGATCATATTTATTTATGAATTACACATTTAATGATACATTTGATGTAAATTATTTACAGAGAAAAGACTAGATATGATAGGGAAATAGCGAGGTGGTCAGGAAATTATACAAGTCTCATAAAACAAACATATCACTTTCACTGGTATACTTTTTGTTTATTTAAAATAATAATAAAATCAAATGTATTCAAGAAATGCATTCATTAAAATTATCCAAAAATATTTATTTTATGAAAACATCCAATTAATATATTTTAAATGTAATAATTAGGATCTATTCATAAATGTATTCATTTCATTAAAAAGATCAATAAATATTTATTTTACGAATACATTTTATCAGTAAATGTAATTGTTTAATGAAAAACATGATACCAGTGAATGTAATATGTTTAAGTCAAACTTGTATAATTTCCTTACCCTATTTCTTTCTCTTTTCCCCCATCGTTTCTGGTCATTTCTCATTAAATAATTTACATTAATAATGATCGATACATATTTCTTTTATATAGAAATGACAAGATTTGATTATAGAAGCTGGACTCAAATATAAAACAACCATTTATGGAAAGAATTTATTTTTAAAATGAATAAAAATTATATATCTATATCTCTCTCTCTCTCTGTATGTATGTATGTGAATTTTCTTTTTAGTCCAGGTTTTGAAATAATGACAGCGCACTATTGTGGCTTGATGTGGACACTCACTGTCTGATGCAGTCTGGGATTTGCAGCTGGGCCACAGGAACAAACTCTGCCAGTTCCTGCAAGCTGTGGATGAAGCGCATCTTCCTGCTG
>NW_015546111.1:19850-51743 GCF_001515605.1 Sinocyclocheilus anshuiensis | reverse complement strand
ATTTCTCACTGCAAGAGAGAGGGAAAGGAGTCAGACTGAGGGCTTTAGGTATTAATAATGATTATGACATTTTGAGCTGTTTGCTGAACTAATGATCATCCACACTCACCTGATGAAGGGTTTGATGACGGTGATTAACGCTCTCATGTACCAGGCTGGGTGAACCACGAAAAGCCCTTTCAAGTCTTTCCTTAACCTGCAGAGGGTTTATCAGAAAAGAAAATATAGTTAATAGCTCAATCAGAAAAGCAAAGGCAAATAACTATGTATTAGCACATAAATCTATTTTGTTTCCAATAACTGGTTGGTTCTCCCACTGGAGAAGCACTATGCCAGCAGAACATGACGACTGGCACCAGCACCACCCTGACCCGTGTGAAACCATGCGAGGCAGGGTGTTGAATCATAGGACACAGACAGCCAGAAACTTGGAGACGACAGTTTGTTTATAACATATTCCACTGGTTTCCTAGCTCAGAAATCATCCGCAAATTGAACCATTTTTTTCTGTTTCTTGCATATGCTCAAAGACATTATTCTGCTTGCTACAAAAGACTTTATTCTGATCTACAGTGGGGTCCAAAAGTCTGAAACTGTCAAAGTTATTTTTATTTTGCATTTGAAATGTAATTAAATGACATTTTAAAATTGTACAATTTAATTACAGTTGAATACATATTCTAACTTTAAACTTTTTTTTTTACACATTTTTTAACATTAACATTCAAGTGAAACACTGAATTGAAAAATCACTATGAATTCCAGAGTTTATACAAATATATATATATATATATATTTGTTTTATCCCCCTTTTTGCTTTAAACATTTCAGAAAGATCCAAAGTGCATCTTTGTATACCAATGGAAGCAATATGGAAACAAACATTCACTTATTTGATAAATCTTTTGTATTCATACAGTATTTATTGGAATTTTTGTTTAAATACAAAATGCTAAATGTTTATTTTTTCAATTCAATTTTGATCTCAGATTTTGAATGCGATCTCAGAATGTTTTGTTTTCCATGAAAAGGTCAGTGTTTCCTCTGAAACTGTGAAGAGTGTAGCTAAATTTACTTTATCGCAGGATAAAGTTTCCCTTTAGAGCAGGGGTGCCCAACCCTGCTTCTGGCGATCGACTGTCCTGCAAAGGTCAGCTCCAACCCTAATCAAACACACCTGAAGCAACTAATTAAGGTCTTCAGGATCACTTAAAAATTAAAGGCAGGTGTGTATGATTAGAGTTGAAGCTAAACTTTGCAGGACAGTCGATCGCCAGGAGCAGGGTTGGGCACCCCTGCTTTAGATTGACTGGCATTTCACATGAGTTCATTTTCCTCCTCGCAGTTCCTCTTTGATTGTGTGAAGTCATGCTTGACTGTTTATTTCTGTTGTTTTCAGTTGGCGTCTGTACAGTCAGCAGCTTATGAGTGATCGCAGAGGAAACTTCATGCAGTGACGCAACAGAGTCAGCAATTTAATTACAAATAAATACATATTCTAACTTGAAAGATTTTTTAAACATTCAAATTTAAGTGAATTATTTGCTTTATCCCCCTTTTTTGCTTTAAATATTTGAAAAAGTTCATCTTTGTATTTCAATGGAAGCAATATGGAAACAAATATTCACTTTTTTGATATTTGATCAATATTGTGTGTTCATATTTATTGGCATTTTTGTTTAAATACAAAATGCTCAATGTTTATTTCAATTCGATTTAGAATAGGATCTCAGTGTTTGCACTGAAACTGGAGAAAGTAGCTAAAATGCCTTCATCACAGGATTTTCCCTTTAGATTCACTGGTATTTCGAATGAATCCTATCAGTTCATTTTCCTCCTCGCAGTTCCTTTTTGATTGTGCGACGTCATGCTTGGTGTTTTTTCTGTTGTTTTCTGTTGCCGTCTGTACAGTCAGCAGCTTATGAGTGATCTCAGAGGAAACTTCATGCAGTGACGCAACGGAGTCAGTAGGAATGACAAATCAGGCTTTCAAGAGCATCCCACACTCCTTAGTTCCTCATTTCCCAAATTGATCTCACATGATAAGTCGACCTTAAATTTCCAGAGTTTACAAATTCCTCACATAAAACATTTATGAGACTGACCTTCACCTGGAAGAATGAAATACAACTGTGAGATAGCTATGCCAGAATTAAACATGAATTTACTATGGTAATTCTTTTGCTGGTCAATAATCGCATAACAGGGCCTTTTAGAACCCTGTCCTGATCCTAATCACCCCATCGGGTTTATTTTGAGATAATGACTGGCTGACTGTACATAACCAAAAAATACATCGAGTACATAGAGATTTTGTAAATAACATTGACGTCCATTGAGAACAGCCACACTGGCCTTAGAGAGCCGACACAAGAGTTATAAACCTTAAGCAACTAATTCGCAATGAAGTATGCAATCTAAAAATGTCTAAATATAGCAACAACAACAAAAACACATGACAGCTGAGAAGAGGTCAAAGGTTATCTGAGGAATGTCTGGAAGAACTCCGATAACATGGCCTTCTATGTATGAGTCCACAGCATTCCTATCATATTTCATATGAGGGGCATTAAGAAAGAGAGAGTGGAGGTGGGTTCTCATGTTCAACAGGAACTAAACTAAAGCGAGACTGTCACAGGCAGAGCTTACACACACACACACACACACACACACACACACGCGCCCTCTTCTGGAACTGATGGAAAGTGCCACTGTAGTTTCATGAGATGTCAAAATATACGTTTTGTGGCTGTTTTAGTGCATGTGTTTTTGTCTAAACTAATGTTCAAAAATACAGTAAAAACAGCAATTTTGTGAAATATTACAATTTTAAGTAAGTGTTTTCTGTTTTAATATATTTTAAAATGTAATTTATTTATGTGAATTTCCAGGGGTCATTACTGCAGAATTCAGTGTCACATGATCGTTCATATAATTCTAATATGCCGATTTGGTGCTTAAGAAAAAAATCTTATTATTAAAAATGTTAAAAACAGTTATTCTGCTTAATATTTTTGTGGAAACGGTGATAGTTTTTTTTTTTCAGATATACACATTTAAAAATAAGTCTTTCTCTTCTGGGAAAGTGAACCAAAAATATTGATGACATCATCTCTTGCTCAGGGGTGCATACATATTTTTGTATAATAACATACTCTCTAGAATGAGAACATCCCATCCCCAAATTTCACCTGCCACCAATTAGCAACAGCAAGTAGCTTTGTTTTGTTTGGTTTTTCCAGGCTGTGTCTCAAACTAAAGTCTATTGGCTATCTGACCTGCCACAACTTCCTGTTTCCAAAGTAAATACTGTATGTATGTCAACATAAGAAAGAAAATTTCAATTGTCAACCCATTCCATGGAGTCTTTAAAAACCATATGAAATCAAAATTTAACCAATCGATTTTTTTTAATCACAAAAAGAAAGTTTGGTTTCATAATCATAATCAAATTTGTAATTTTTTGTTGGCCACATGGGAGGAGAAAAAAAGAATTAATCAATAATATCATTATATAACAACAGAAATCAAATCCTGATGGATAAAATTAAGTCTTGCCCTACATAATTTGCCTGCTAAATATTCTGCATTACTCAGAAATGCATCACATTACAGGAGTTGAATGTGTAATTTGTTGTTGTCTTCAATTATAAAACTGTTTAACTTGATGATACACCATAGTAACTACTAGTATAGCTCACCGTCTGTCGATGGACATGTAACACTGTCGAAGCCACTTAATCCCAGGCATCTTATTGCGAGGGGCCATTCCACACAGATACACCAATATGTAATTCTCAGACACCATCAAGTCCAATGTGCCAATAATGTACCTAAATCCAAATAAATCATTAAACGTAAATATACATTTAAGTTTTAGAAAATAAAAGTAATTGCAATGAAAATTCATACCAAATCAATCAGGTTTTACCTGAAGAGATTGTCCATTACATATTCATAGTGTTCTGTTGTATTTTCTGGTAGGTAGCAAGAGGTGAACATAATGATGGCTGTCGATCCATCCCCATAATATCCTAAAAAAGAAGGTCAAATTTAGTTGGTAATATCAGTAAAGCATGTTCATCTCAGCTTGTTTCACAAAAGCTCACCTCCGTGGGAAAGAACTTGAAGGTATGGCTCCAGAACACTCATGTTGACTTGATAGTCTTGTCCGCCAATATGAAATCGTCTCCATCGTCGCCCATTGCTGTCCACCTGATCCAAGTCCAGGTGTCCCATCTCTGCGTGCTCCAGTAAACTGGCTTTTCTGATTGCTGCTTTGCCCATCCTGGGAAGATCATCTGCAATGACCACAGTACTAGTGGTAAACCAGTGCTCTGTGTAGATTTCCCTGTCTCATATTTGTGAAACCAATAAATGACACAACCCTAATGAGTGTCAAAATAATTGAATACCTTCCCACTCTAAGTCGTGCATGCTGTCTGGAAAGTTGTAAGACTCGCTGTCTGAGGGTGTCTCTAAGGCCTCCAGGTTAATGTCCATCTCTGGGTCATCATCAGGAGATGGTGAAAGGGCAGAAGCATCAAACTCATCAGATTTCATGCTCCGGTCAGTAGAGGTTTTGTCCAGTGTTAAACTAAGAGTTGGCGCCACTAGTCGCTTCTTCCTGACGGTATTACCTGTAAGGGCCAGGCTAGTTGGAGGGACTAGTGGAAAGAAAGAAAAAGAGAGGTCAGGCATTACAAAGTCATATACTATATATATACACTACCATTCAAAAGTTTGGGATCAGTACGTTTTTTCTTTTTAGATTTTTTTTTCCTTTTTTTTCTACTTCAAATAAATGCTGTTTTCTATTAATCAAAAATTATGAAAAAAATATTAAGCAGCACAACTGTTTTTAACATTGATGAAAATAAGAAATATTTTTAAGCACCAAATCAGCATATTTGAATGATTTCTGAAGGATCGTGTGACATTCAAGACTGGAGAAATGGCTGCTGAAAATTCAGCTTTGCCAGCACAGAATAATAATTAAATATATACAGAATATAATACATAGAATAAATCACATTTTAAAATGTACTAAAGAAAGAGATTTTTTTTTTGGTTACACTTTACTTGAAGGGGTGTGCATAAGACTGACATGACACCTTCATAATCATGACATGACACATGTCATGAATATGAAGGTTTTTTATGCATGTTTATGACAACTGTCATTAAGTGTCATTCGCTCAGTTATGTCATTTTTAATGCAAAGATGACATTGTTTGAGATGTCTTTGTTATGGGCTATGGTTAGGGGTAAGGGTAGGGTTAGGGTTAGGTCAAATAATGTCATATTTGCATTAAAAATGACATAACTGAGCGAATGACACTTAATGACAGTTGTCATAAACATGCATAAAACCTCCTTCATATTCATAACATGTGTCATGTCATGAATATGAAGGTGCCATGTCAGTCTTATGTACACCCCTTCAAGTAAAGTGTTACCTTTTTTTTTTTCAAAATTGTAATAATATTTCACAATATTACTGTTTTTACTGGATTTTTGATCAAATAAAGCAGCCTTGGAGAGTATAAGAGGCTTCTTTCAGAAACATAAAAAAAAACCTTAACAACCCTAAACTGAACTGTGGTGTGTATACATTTATATAAGAGATATTTCGGCCAGTAACTAAATGGAGAAATTAGGTTACCAGGCCTGTTTGCCTCAGTTCCAGGGCTTTCCTCTTCATCGCCAGGACTCTGTGTGTCCTCAGGAAGAGGTCTACAAAGATCACATTATTTAATCCCATATGCACTCTAGATGAACATAAATAAGGTGCATGAATCTGTTAACGCAGTTTACCTGGGGAACTCCTCATCCTGCCATTCCTCCCGGAGCTCCATGCCGGGGATGAAAGCCAATGTCTTGCCGTTTCCTGAATGCCTGCAGGAATAAATTGAAAATGTAAAGGAAGGCAAAGGGGCTTCTTGGTCCCTACATATTATTAGTTATTAACAATGAAATTCTTTGCAGAACAGTAACTTACTCCTCAATTTTGTCAAAACAACATTCCAGGTTTGTTTGTTTTAATTACGGAACAGGTCAGCACAAGATCAATGCATAGAAAATATTTAACTTCCAGCAATTTGGAAACGTTTCTAAATGAATTACTGCCGTTAATGACAGAGATTGATTTAGTCTTTGATATTTTATTAATGCTTACGTTTGCACCTCATGCAATCATTTTAACCTCATGCAAGAATTTTAGATGCCAAAAAAATCAACAGCAAATCTGTGTTAAAATATATCATTTTGTTTTGAACTATTTTAAACTTATGTGAAATATTTTATATACTCATTTTATATCCCATAAATTACATTTTTCTACCTTTTTCAATGAAACTCATCTCTTCTTGAGAGCAGAAGTGAGGAAAGTTCCAGGATTTGGAGACAATTTTGACATGTAATAATGTATCATTCTCACCTATACATGTCCGGTATAGAATAAGTTACTGATTGATTGACACTAATAATTTTAGTCTGATGTTAAAGGCAGGAAAACCACATTACTAGTAAATGGCAAAGGATCAAATAATATGTGAGTTAAACCCTTGATAGATAGACAGACGGACGGACGGACGGACGGACGGACAGACGGACAGACGGACAGACAGACAGACAGACAGACAGGTAGATAGATAGATAGATAGATAGATAGATAGATAGATAGATAGACAAATTCGTGTTGGATTAGACTGCACGTACAAACAGGGCTGTGTACACTTGAAACCTCGCTAACGCCCATCACATCGCTCTTTATGGCCATATGTAAATAATGATATGTAAACATGCTAAGCTCACCTTTTCACTAACCTTGTACGGGAGATCAAGACAAACACAAAAACAAACCGCTATTTCATTTGATAAAAAAGAAGTATTGCCTAAGAACGTTACAAGCGCTATAGTTAAACTTACGTATCATAGGCCACTGAACCTCGCCATCTACCTTTCGACGACAAGAGCGGTTCTTTCTCTACCTCACCAAAGCAAAATAACCTTCATGCCAAACACAAAATTCAGCCAATCAGGGCGCGTCACACCTGATGACGCAGCCTCCGCACCTGAGAGAGCTGTTTCAACGCCCCGCCCACAACCCTACAGCTGTACGTCCAATGTCAGCCCAAGGCATCAAAGCTGCGGGGATTTAGATCCAGCAATTCCAATAGTTTCTGCTAAATAAAAATAAAATGACCAGCTTGGGGCAAAACTTTAACCTTAGTTGTTATTAGTTTACCATTAGTCTGTCATTAGTTTTTAAAACAGAAACATTTATGAAATCTTTCAAAATCAAAGTCTTCATCCCGAAAGTTTTCATTCTATACTTCAGCTGCTATGAGTTCAACAGCTTCACACAAGCTCTGGTGAGGTTTAAAGTTGTTTAAAGCTTTTACAATTTTGAGTAATTGTGTCTTTTTTTTCTGAGCCACAACTACATGTGACACAAACTAAAGAAATTGTTTGGGATTTTAAATTATTATTATGATTATTTTCATGTTAGTTAGGTCCTAAAACCATAAAACAAAATTATGGCTGCATTTACTACACGTGTGATGTGCAAAATTTGAGTCAACAGTAACATTTTCTGATGATGACAATTTACTGAACTGAAAATCAGTTTGAAGCCATCAAGTAGTCTTTTATTCATTGTAGTGATTGCATTTGTCATTCATATTTGACATTCATTTTGTGTCTGACAGCGCAATTTAGAAATATATTTCCATACAAGGAGCAATTTTTGTGAGAAAATGGAAACAGCAACATATGCACCCAAACATCTCTATACATGCGGAACAGATTTATCCAAAACATGCACTGTATCTACATATTTAAACTTTTTTTCCAATATTGTAGCTTGTAATTTCCATTCTAGACTATACTATTCAAATATATTCTGAAATATTGTCAAACTTGTCAAATGCAAACTCAAATATAAAATTTGTTCCTGTTTCTACCTCAAGTATTTCTTTACGTCAGCACATGTGGTAATTACACATGGCACAAATGACCAGAAAATCTAGTTTTGTTTTCAGCTGATTCCGGGCAGGTAATTGTGCTGTCAGCAACATATGAGCCACGTAACTCAACCTGTTTCTGATGAGAAGCCAGTACCAAATTCATTCAGATCTTGATGGTATTGTTTTTGCTTCAAACCTGTAACCTTTGAACATACACTATACACTATTATCCATCAAGATTGCTCAGAGACTACATTATTTCAAACATTAAATGCTCTGAAACAGGAGGCTGTATGTTTTTAGTTACTGACTGACTCTCTGTGAGTCAGTACAGCACCAAGACACTGTTGCATGTAATCTCAAGTCCAATGTTGACTGAGACCTTATCAGATGTCAAAATGTATTATAAGAAATATGTAGGGCATTTTTTTAGAACAATGTATAAAGTTGTGGCAGACAGCAAAGCATGGAGGTGTGTACTGTTTCAGCAATTGTTCTTGATGTAACTCTTAGAAGATGTAGTAAAGTAATCGCCTGTTGTGAAAACCTTTGTCTTAGCTGGTAAAATACTTCAGTAACTCATTCTGTAACTTACTGTATTAAGGATGTATTATTTATTAGTCATATCACATAAACACTGAGGGTTTTTATGACATAACTTCCATGCATTCTCTTCTTGTCCGGACATGAACTTGGAATTTGGAATGGAAATTAACAAGTCAAAAGACCAATTCTATGATTATAGTAGTATTAATAATGCATAACAGTTTTAATATCATGGCAATTTTACAGTCTAAAAGCATCAAAAGTTATAATGACATATATATTTTTTAGTGGTGCCAATGGAAAAGATTGGAGTAGAAGTATTTCCCCCTTTTAAAACATTATAGAAACTTACTAAACTTGACATTTTTGTCAAGTTTTTCCATTTATATTTGCATTTTTAACTCATGACAGCAGTGGAATCCTTATTATTGTGTCAAATATGACAGAAAATCTGCGACAGGATATGAGATGTCTTTCTGTGGTCGTTCGGTCTCAAATATTAGTCAAGAAGATTGGCAAAAGTACCGGAAATCAGTTCAACGGCAACTTCCTTTTTCTGAAATCCTTTCTAAATAACTAGACACAGAAGTGGTACAAGGATTTCTCTCGTGTCCTTCTGCTGTACACTTCAGAGTGCAACAGAACGTTAACAACAACTCGTTTGTTAGTCGCTGGCTCATCCAGTATGTGCTTATGACCTCTTATGGTACTTGTTTTGATCTTATAAATATGTTTTGTCCAGGTATTAGTAACTGAAACCTTTATAAACAGAGGCCAGTTTAACTTAATCATTACACTGTATACAAATCCATTAATTTATTATCGTTACTTCAGTGTTTAGGGACAGATTTCTGATGATGACAATAGGTAATCTAAATTTTGACTTACCCATTTTGCATGTACCCTTCCCTCTGGTCTGAGTAAGTCCCCATGTCTAAAGTCGTTAAAGGAAAGTGTCTAGATTAGAAATGCATTCAGTGAACTCAGTTGATGACCATGACCTGAGGTGTTTCATGAGCTTCGCCACAATGCAAGCCAGTTTCAGTGTCTGTATCTTGTGTCTTGTGTAAGGGAACTCACCCTGACTGTCAGTACAGGTTTTTCAACATTTCTGACTTCTGCTGACTGAATTGTCTGTCTCCCATTGGCTCAGCTGCTTTGAGAACTTCTGCTCCCCCACAGGGAAGGCTGGGAAGGTGGAGGAAGATGCCACAGACAGGCATGGCTTCATGGTCCTAATACCCTTGAGGTTACAGGCCTCTTTAAAAACTATTAGCTACTCCATGTATTTAGCTGTTTGTATTCTATTAGGTGCATACACTACTGTTCAAAAGTTTATCAGTAAGATTAATACTTCTATTCAGCAAGGATTCATTAATCTGATCAAAAGTGACAGTAAAGACATTTACATTATTCAAATAAAAGCTATTTCAAATAAATGTTGTTCTTTTAATCTTTTTATTCAAAGAATCTTAAAATATTTCCACAAAAATATTATGCCGCACAACTGGTTTCAACACTGATAACAAGAAGTTATTTGAGCACCAAATTAGCATATTAGAATGATTTATAAAGGATCGTGAGACACTGAAAACTTTAGCAATGAATGTTGACAATATACATTTTTATAACATATTTGTATTTGAATATTACATTGTAATAATATTTCACTATATTAATGATTTTCCTGTTTTTTAATCAAATAAATGCAGCCTTGATGAGGATAAGAAACATGACAAAATATTACTGACCCCGAACTATTAGTCCAAGAAAAATAAAAAATGAGACTGCAATGAAACTGTGTCTTTGTACAGAAAAAGCTCACAAACTACATATGGAACTATTTGAAAATGTTTTATTCATACTCAGTCACAGAGAACATAAAATAAAAAAAGTCCTTGGCAATAAAATACTTGACAGAGGATGTGCTCTCGAATGTCCTGTTTCACAACCATAGCACATTAATACATTTAGATTAAATCAGCATTTCATACAAAATCAATAACATTATTATGATATTGTTGTTATATAGTTTGGCGGAATCGACTAGTAAAAATGTGCTTAGTTCTCCTGAGGCAGCATGCAGCAATCCTCTGCTGTCACCATGTCAAATCTCACCAAACTATTGGTCAGGGTTAATTCACAGGGGGTACACAACACCTCAAAACACCAACATACCATCTTATATGTTTCAAGTCCAATATTAACTGATTTTGTTTAACTCGTAACTAAATTAGCTCTTTTTTGTCTATGGGAAAAAAAAAACATCCTTCTATAACTGTCCGATAAAACATGTTATTATATAAGATTCGTCCAATTAGGCCTTTAAAATGCCTTGGACTGAGCCTTTGTATTTATTAATATAATGAATATTATAATTATAGTGATAGTCCAGCATGAATGAATCTGCTAATAAGCTACAGGCTAGGGCTGCACAATTAATCGAATTTCTAATCGCGATTACAATTATGGATGCCACAATTACGTAATCGTTTAAAGTCCACTTATGTTATTCTGCGTGCTTAAAATGCGCTTTTTTCTTTCTACATGTTATCTTAAGGTTTTTTTTCCATTATTTTAATTTTAGTTTTAGTATAACATTATAATACCATTCATATTTTTACTTTTTTTTAATTTAAAGAAGAAACCAATCCGATGTATATTTGACATTTGAGGCTTAATACTATAGAAAAGCACTAAAAAATGTTTTGCTTGTTTATTTTCATATTAAAATACGGCATGCAGTTGCATCAAACAATGGTATAAACATCATTCAATGTAAATTGTAATAATTGTAATGAATAATCGCAATTACAATTTCAAGGGAATAATCGACAATTATGATTTTTGTCATAATCGTGCAGCCCAACTAGAGGCCATATAACAAATCAAACTGACTGTTCATGAAAAAACTATTTTTTTCAACCCTAATATACCCAAAGCCATCAAATCATCAAATAAATTATGTAACATAAAATAATATAAATGAACAGAATACTGAAGTTTTAAATCTCAAATGATCAAATGTTTAACATGCCTCACACACAAATATAACTGAGGTCTTTGGTAGTTAATGGTAAAATCTCAATGACTAAAATGCAGGTGCCCTGATTCTAAGCAGGAGCAGGTCAGTTAACACCTATAACATGCAAAAGGCCACAGAGGGGGGTGTTACTGGTAGTTTAGCTCAGTATCCACATGAGATTAAAAAATTGCTTGCCTGCTAGGATAATACTGTGAGAGTCTTACTGTAAATGCAATTTCCATTTGCTTTTATAAATCAAGGGAGAAGTCAAAATGATTTTCTGGGGAAATCAATGCCATGCCACAGAGGTGATGTGCAGACAAGCTGAAAATAACTTCTTTAATTAACACTACGAAGAATGAAGTATGTTACTGGCATCAAAAGCAACGATAGCTACCATGTTATAATTAATTGTATAATACCAGAAATTCATTACGCACTGTCAGTAGCTAGCTTGCACTGGGTGCTTATAGTAAATTTTAGATAATGTGCTTATATGTCTTAATGAGACTTCTGATTAATTTAGAAGATCAAACATGAATATGACTGTGAACAATAAATAAACAGCCTAAACCTGAATTTGTTTTTTTTACGGCAGCCAAACTTTAAACATTGTACATATAATGCATTTATGTAATGCTCCATTCGAATGATCATGTACCAGTCAACCGAATGGTCTCTTCAGACTATCGTACCTTTGTGAGTTACCCAGATCAAAAAAGTGCCATTTCATTCTCATGCCCTGATGCAGCACTGTTGGATATGCACTTCATCCTCTTGAAGATGCAGAAGGACTTTCCTTCTCCAGCTCGTATTCAAGACTCTCTTTGACAACAGATTCTCATCACTGTCCCTCAGGAGACGTGTCCTCCATGCTGGCCATCTTGCTAACTTTCTCCACCAAAACCTCAGGACTGATTTTTGGTAGGCCATTGTCTAAGGGACAACCCTCCACCAGACTGTTCATTGGTGTTGGAGGAACTTGGGTATCATCCTCAATCCCAGCGTCCTCGGGACATTGTTGTGATTCACTCTGGTTCTGATTGGAATCATCGTCCAGATCTAGGTCCTCTATGTTCCCACATTGATACGCTTTCTTTTCCCTCTCCTTCAGGAAGTCTGTGATTATGGGCATTACCTTCTTGCGGGATCCTAATGTGTTACCCTGTATAAAGGCCTTCACATCCGGATATGAACTGCTCATTGGCTTAAGGTCCAGAATGTTGTTTTTGGCTTTTTCTAGTGCTTTACTCATCTATGAAAAAAGAAAATACAGATATCAATTAGTAAAGTGAGAAAAATCTTTAATTCAACTGGAAATGTCATTCACAATTTATTTTATTTTATACACTACTGTTGAAAAGTTTAGGATCGGTAAGATTTTCAATATTTTAGAAATAAGTTTCTTATGCTCAGCATTTTTCATTTATTCATCATTTAATATCGCATTTATTTAGCAAAATTACAGTTAATATTGTTAAATATTACTACAATTTAAACTTGTTTTTTTTCTGTTTTAATATATTTAAAATGTAATTTATTCCTGTTATGCAAAGCTGAATTTTCAGCAGCCATTATTCCAGGCTTCAGTGTCACATGATCCTTCAGAAATCAATCTAATATGCTGATTTGGTGCTCAAGAAACATTTCTTATTATTATCTTCAGTGGTGTGACACTGAATATTTTTGTGCAAACTGTGATACATTTTTTTCAGGATTCTTTGATGAATAGAATGTTCAAATAAATCATTTATTTGAAATAAACATCTTTTGTAATATTATAAATGTCATATACTGTCACTTTTGATCCATGTAATGCATCCTTGCTGAATAAAAGAATTTCAAAAAAATCTTACTTTTGAACAGTATTGTATTTCCAAGTAAAAAACTATATTCAGTGATCAGGAATTGACTGGCTCAAGCAATGGTTGCCATTTTTTACATTACAACATTAAAAGACTGGAAATAAAGCATAATAAAGGACAAACTGGGAAACCCTGTAAACTGGTTAGAAAGATCTTTTCTGATCTTAATCCTTGCTGAGGGTTTACCATAAGAATGTGCTTTGTGTTTCAAAATTAATTTTCTATATTTTTAAACTTCTAATCTGGCCAAATATGCAGAGTCAATTATAGGTAAGCCATTTGAACCTTCATTCCCAGAAAGGTATAAACAAAGTCCCTTTAAGACAAGTCATGTCACTCGGCGGCCATCTTTGAAACGCCTCTCGGGCATGCAAGTGCAACTCCTATCTCTTTGAATGGGGAAATATCAAATTCTACAAAACTGTTCACTAAGCTTGCGATTAAATTTCATATTTGAAATCACCAAAGAAATCTGATATCAACTGTGTCATAAATGTTGTTTATTTTGCTCAAATAGCATTATAAAAGCTTATTATTCAGGCTAGATCAGCCAGTGCGCATGCGCAGTCCTGAGCCCTGACTGTTTCTATAGCAACCCGGACTTCTAACGGCAGCTGCAGTGACGTGCTGACTTTACCATTAGCGATTGACTCTTTCATTCAGAAGGCGGGGCTTCCTGCGATTGTGCGGCCATATTGAGCTTTGCATTTTTCCCCATTCATAACTATACGAGTGACACGTCTTGGGTATTCTATAGTCTTTGGTATAAAGCACTGAGTACCTCTTCCCTGTAGACAGTGCTGGAACTGTAGACGGCTAACTGTCGGAAGGGCTCTTTGCTGTCATTGAAAGAGATTGTCATGGCAACCACCAGGTTGTAGTTGTGATTGTGGCAGAACTCACAGAGGTCCTGCTGTAGTCCACGCCTCTGAAGAAAAGCCTAAAGACAGAACAGCACTTTTAAGACGTGTGCATAAATTTTTCATTTTTTTTTTATTTAATAACATTTATCAGTGCAAGGTATTTACACCTGAAAAATGTAGTCTTTAAAATATGCACAGATCAAACATTTCATTTTATGACATCTCTGATCTCTTCTGAATCATTTGACAAATATTTCTGATTAACTTCTTTGGTAATTTGACAGTTAAAATAATTATGTAATAAACATTAAATAAGTGGCATTATTACTTTGAAGTAATAATTGAGATTCTGTGGGTAATATCATTTATTTTTCAAGTGTTATAATTAAAATATCGGGGACTTATTTTTTGGACTTGCTATACAATGTAAAAAAAAAAAAAGTCTCCTATAGTGTGAACAAAGAAAGTTTTGATACTTCTCACATCTGATTCAGCAACATCATGTCTTAATATTGTATGTGTACTAACAAGAGAAGTGTAGAGTCTGTCACGGAGGTTAACGTCTGGTGTAATCAGTGGGTGTGCGAGACAGGCCGCCCAGCCCTGCGGTGAGTCTGGGTGTGTCTGACTTGGAATCAGTTGTGCTTCAGTATTAATGAGGAATTCACATGAGTCATGAGGATGGGCACATGAGCACACTTTGTGCCCACAACAGTAGCTCCTTACATTTCAGAATCTACATTTCCTCTCTCTCTTTGTGGAACCAAGTACTGAGGCTAAATGCATAGCACAAACACAAGATTCACTTCATTTAGGAGGAAACATGTAATTTGCATGTGATCTATGGCAGGGGTTTTCAACCTGTGGGGCGCTAGCATCAGTTAATTCAGAGACGTTCCCTTGAGAATTTATGAATATGAGTTAGCAAATCTTCCACTAGGGGGAAATCTGACTTCCACTGCTAGTCGACAGTTAGATTTTGTGTGCAATTCGGATAATTTTGCATTAATATTTCAGTTTTGTGCAATATGATTTTAAATGTGTTTAAAGTTATGATTCGTGCTTATTATTTTTTTTACTGCGTTATTAAATTTTTGATTTACACTTATTATTTTTTGATCCGTGACCATTGTTTGCTATTCTGAAACCTTTGCTTTCATTTTTAAACTTTGTGCAATATAATTTTACTTGAGTTTTAAAATTTTGGTTTCACGCTTGTTATTTTTTTTATCCGTGACTGCAATACATTTGGCGGGAATATGATCCCATAGTGATCTTCTAAATTTAAAATAAGCATCAGAAATAGTCCTGCTAGAGAGTTTTAGAAATGCTGCAAGTATGCAATGAGATTCCATACATAACTTATAGGTTATAGAGATGCACCAATACAATCACCTATAGTATACAGTGCTGCTTGAAAGTTTGTGAACCCTTTAGAATTTTCTATATTTGCAGTCCTTTGAAACCTAGTGGACTTTTACACGTCTTGCTTTTAGAGTGTTCTTTGTTGGTGGACCACTCATGGGGAGGGTAACAGTGGTCTTGAATTTCCTCCAGGTTTTGGGTCATATTTATGCAGAAATAGACAATTCTAAAGGGTTCACAAACTTTCAAGCAGCACTGTATACACAGGCATAAAACAAGCATCTTTTGTTTTTGACCATGCATCACATTGCTGTTTATTCAGCAACTTGCGCTAAAAGTAGTTTATAATTTCAAGATGAAATCCAAAGTTACTTTTAAAAAAACAAGAATACATTCTGCATGTATAGCAAACAATTGTTCAGTACTGAATCACATTTAATAGTTAATAAAATAGACTGAGGTGTGAGTAATTTGTAATGTTCCATCACAAAAAAAGTTTTATTGTTTAAAACCCCTATTGAAATGATCATATTAGTATTATATTACTTCTTTCATTGTTCCTATGTAATATTGCAATTAAAAAAACAGACGTGTCTGTTTGAAAGAAAAGCAATGAAAGAAAAAAAATTCAACAGACATTATAGAATTTTGCTACAACAATTACAAAAAAAATAACTTAAGAGTGTGATTAAATCCTTTAAAAACACAATTCAAACACAAAACAAAACACCAATCAGGTGACAAAAAAAAAAATGCAATAAAGTGACAAATCAGAATTTGTATATATCTGCAAAAATATAATTTTTGTTAAAAGCGGTATCAGCAAAAACAATCAAATCAAGACATTGCAAGCTTCAGAGATTGTAGAAGCTATTAGAGGTCAAGTGAAATATGTCAAATAACAGCACTGACCTCTAGTGTCATGTAAATGACACTGACAGCTAATTTTAGATCCCCACCAGATGCTGCTTTCATGTCTTTCAACAGCATCTGTTCCGTGGAGAGGCCTGAAATACAGAACAGTACCGTGAAATTACTTTTGATGAATGCATGCTTTCAAATTATACTGTTTATTATGTCTACATCAAGTGGTTTGTTTCATTACACAGTAAAAGATCCTCTCACCTGACACATCAAACTTGGCATTCTGTAGCGACTGAAAGAGAGCACCCCTCTGAGGCAGTTTGGGAAAACGTTTCTCCAGAAAGACGGCGTACTGGCTGTCCTTAGGGGTGACTTTGCCTGCCTCAGGTGCCATGTTAACACAGTCTAGGATAATGGCACCTTTCAACACATACATTATGCAAGTTAACAAGATTTTATCTTTCTGCTGACATCTCACATCTCTATCAAGTCAAATCTAGAGGGTACCAAGAACAAACTGACTATCTCCTCCGGCTAAATGCCACTGAAGACCATGCTGAGCCCATCTGATGTCTAACAACAGCGTCTAACAGATTGAATAGCAGTCATGCTGTGAGAGCTCACATTCCTCTGTGTTTATCACATCGCCATGACACTCACCGTATAAAAGCTGAGCCACTTGTTGGTCGAGCACCTCAGGTGCTTTTTGGGCTATGCGCTCTGTAACCAAGGTGGCACAGGAGCCCACGGGCTCCACAGTGACAGGGCAGGAGGGGGATGTGGGCCTCTGTAGGAGGTGATGGTCAATTACTTCCACAACTGCGTCCTCCAGTTCACTGTCAGCACTACAGAATAACACAGATTTATTATAAAAGAACTGACCAAATTTCCTGATATTCACTTCAGAATGATTGGCATTTCACAGATTTAAAAATAATAATAATAATAATAATAATAATAATAATATTTACATATTATTGCATATTCTAATATTTATTAATATTAGAATATGAATATATTTATTATATTTATAGAATATATTTATTTTATGGGTTATTATTTATATGAATATATTTTAAAAATGTCTCACATTTCAGCACGTATCCTGCTTCTGTGGTCACAGGTTCAGTACAATAAACACTTTATATGTAGCTATTAATGGTGCACTAATTAGATTAATATACAATAACTGTATTAACAATATTCTGATATTTATTTTTTGTTGCCATTCATTTTTAAAGAGACCCTTTACATACATTCAGGCATATGGTTCAGTAAAATGCTTCATAATTCTATTGCAATTAATGGCTATTATTATAAATGTATTATTTTAAATACATAACTACTATTGTTTAAAAGTTGGCAGATGAGATTATGTAATTTTTTGAAAGTCTCTTATATGCTCAGCAATTTAAAATTACAATTTAAAAGAACAAGTGTAATTTATTCCTGTGATTGCAAAGCTACATTTTCAACAGTCATTACTCCAGTCTCTGTATCACATGATCCTTCAGAAATCATTTTAATACAATGACTTGGTGCATAAGAAACATTTCCGATTATTATCAATGAAAACAGGTGTGCTGGTGCTTAATATTTTTTGTTGGAAACCATGACATTTTTCAGCATCCTTGATGAAATGAATGCTCAATTGATGAATTGACAGCTCAAAGAATGGCATTTATTTCAAATGGAAATTTTTTGGAGCATTATAAAAGTCTTTACTGTCACTTTTGATGAATTTAACCCATCCTTGCTGAATAAATGTATTAATTCCTTTCAAAAACAACAAATCTTACTGACCCCAAACTCAGTTCATTAATTACTCTAAAACTGCATTAATTTTTTATGTGAAGATGGAACATGGTGTACTACACATATTGCATATGTGCTACAGAACAGAAGACTGACCTGGGCAGAATATTGTGGTCGACTAGGGTCAGCATCAGTTGTTTATTCTTGTGCAGGCCGTGGAGGGCCACCTCGTCTCTGAACAGCAGGCAGTCCTGCGACAGACCGGTCTCTCTCAGAAGAAAGATGCTGTCAGAGCGCAAGGGGAACTCAGCCCGTGGGATGTTGAGTACAGGGACCGGCATCTTCTTACAATCAAGACTCTATGAGAGGACAACAATAATGATGAACAAAACAATAATCCCCATCCTCTAGCACAAAATTATCACGTCTATTATCTCTGCCACAATTCTCAAGTTTTCCAAGAACACCGCAGCAAAAGTGGTTTATTAGGTTGGGGATTGCATACCTTTGAAAGAAAGTAGGCGAAGGTCAGGGCTGATACCATGGAGTCCATATCACAAGCCTCATTTCCCATTACGACATGCAGCCCTGGGCTGTTCTTACTACAACCCTGAGAGTGAAAGAGAACAATGTCACAGGCTGCTGGACTAATAGAGGACAAGAATTCATAACATATAACTGCAAACCTAGTTCTTCATAATAAGGCGTTGGTGGCCTCTATTAAACCAGGCTGAAATACAAAACTAGAATGTCTGTTTTTGGTTTCTGTGACATTACCTACGCATAGAGATGTAACGATTAACTGCGAGCCGGTTGAAAACCGATTCAAATATGTATGCAAGTGCTATATTAGTATATTATTATAGTATTATATTTCAATTTCACAAAGAAATGTGCAGCATTTTGTCCAAGCAATAATAAAAGGACACATTTAATTTATAATTTGTCTTAAATCTAATTTTGTTAAAAAAAATTATAATAACCGTGAATCGAATCGTGAAATCAAAACCGTGAATCGAATCGAATCGTGAGTTGAGTGAATCGTTACATCCCTACCTACGCATAAATATTTACTGCAAGCAGCAAGTACATGACAAGCTGAAAATGCATCCAACAGACTGTGAAGACTTCCAGCTCCACAAAGAGCTTCATCTGACAAACAATGTTGAACTTATGATCACCTGGTCGGTCGCTCTATATTACCGGCAGCCAGTGGGAGGTAATGTGTCAGAGATACAACACATTTTGTGACTTCTCACCAGATTTAGTAAAGCAGTGTATTCCTTTAACAGATGATAACATGAATGACAACAAACTCATTTTCTTTCAAGTTTAATATTTGTTCTTAAAGGGATAGTTAACCCAAAAATGAAACTTCTGTCATCATTTGCTCAACTTCCAAGACTTTTTTTTTCTGTTCGACATAAAAGATGTTTTGATGAATGCTGACACTGCTCTTGTTCATACAATAAAATACATACATACAGTGACTAGGGTTTATCAAAAGAAAAAAAAGTAGGCCACATAACTTATGCACTATATAGTCAAATGATGTATTTGTGAGGAACAGATCTGTTTTATTAGCTGAAAATCGTCCTCTGCCACAGCTCAAATCTCATCCACACTTCCACATATTCAAATATTGTGTGAAAACATTTAATGCTAACAATAATGGCTTTTGTTTTTGCATGTCTTGTAAACGATTTCACAGTAAGTAACAATATACAGAGGCGAAAATGATATTTGAGAGCTATGGTGAAGGGCACTGCAGATTTTGAGTAAAATAACTTCAATTTCAGTGTTGTTCCGAACATGATGAATAATAGTACAGCTTCAGAAGACTTGGAATATACACTACTGTAAAAAAAAAAAAAAAGTCTGGAGTCTGTAAGATTTTTAATGTTTCTGATGACTTTTTTCCTCACCAAGGCTGCATTTTTTAAAAAAGAGTAAAAACAGTAATATTGTGAAATATTATTACAATTTAAAATAACTCTTTCTTTTTAAATATATTATTCTTGTGAAAACACTGTGAAAAACATTTATTATTATCGAGTTTGAAAACAGTTGCTGCTGAATAATTTTTTGATTTTCTTTGACGAACAGAAATGTCAAAAGAACAGCATTTATTTGAAAAAGAAATCTTTTGTAACATTATAAATGTCTTTACTGTAAGTTTTGGTCAATTTAATGGATCCTTGCTGAATGAAAGTATTACTTTCTTTATAAAAAACACTGACCAACACTTTCAAACAGTAGTGTAGTTATGGATTATGTTTCTTAAAATGTGCTTTTCTCTCTCTCTCTCTTTTTATTTTGGAACTTAAGAACTAACAACTCTATTTCGAAGCCTATTTGCTGGACCACTTGCAAGATGAAAAGCACTTTTAATAGAATAACACCGAACGCATCGCCCTGGATTCAATAAAACCTTTTATCCCTCCACATGATGACTCCTCATCCAGCGTTAATTAGCATTTGGCCTGCTCCATTACTCCAGCCGAATACAGAAGCCATCTGTGACGTCAACATTAAATGATGTACTCTGATCTGGGCTGCCAGCTGGGGTTTGTTTGAAATGCTGGACGACGGGCTGTCAACACAGAGTGACTGAGCTCACAACTGGCACAGACCAGGGGTGAGGCTTGTTTCGGGTAAGGTTTTGGCAAGATCCCTCTTTCTCATGTGATAATCATCACCAAAATCTCTGTTAGATGGGGAAGTGCAGGAAAAACATGCTTATTCATGTCCGTATGTGCATGGCCGGAGGACAGCACAGGAAGTTAGTCACTGCAATGTGAAATGGACCACGGGACGGTGAGTAAACTGTACAGAACCTGCGGGTCTCGGGTCAGGGTAGAAAGAGCTCTAGTGTGCGATCTATTTGAAAACTCACGCTTCAATGCAGACAAAAAGCACTATGACCACAAGTGCAACCGAATCATTTCTTCAATCATTGACTGAATTAGTTAAAGAACCCATCTCCAAGTAAACACGGGGCTTCAGTATATCGGCCCAGCAGTGGGTGAGTGCAGGTGTCAGGGTGTTTGGGTTTAAAACAACAGTGTTTTGGGTAGAGAGATGCACTGCTGTTGGACAGATGCTGTCAGGATCATGTGCACCGGACAGCAGGTGTTATTGTCTCTGCAAATAGGGCCACCTTCAGTTTTGAAACTGAGTGCATTAAGCTGAACAACTAGAAAAGTGGGAATTGTTCTTATTGACTAAACATACTGACAGCACCTTTAGAAAATAGTCTCCAAAAGATGCATTTGAACCAAACAGCTCATTAAATTTGTTTTAAACCGCTTTTAATAGCAAATGTGTATAATTATAAAAAGTGTGTACATTTGTAAATGAAGAATGTGTAAATTTAATATATAATATATATATAACTTAATGTACTTTTTTAAAATAAAATATAATAACATTAAAACACGTATAAATAACATTATGATAAAAGTATTGTTATTATACAATTTAAAAACAAAAACAAGCATGCGTGTGTAGTTTCAATGCATGTGGTTGTTTCTATCATTGGCGCATGCGGTCACAGCGTCTACACGCGCGTCATACCATATGACTTGTGTCAATTTCAAGTGTGTATCAAACAAAGCATACATTATTTATCACACCAAGCCATCATACACGGCAAACACACTCATGTTTATGAATTTCTCAACACGCACAGTGCAAACACTGGCCACATTTTAAGTGGGTAAAACGGTAGAAGCAAACATACCACGCGCAACCCTCTCTTTTAGCGTACAGTAACGTTACCATAGTCTTACCTTAAGCGCGTCACGACAGCTCCGTAAATATGCCTCCATTGTTACACAGAGCCCGAGAGTTTTCACGTAACGGAATATCCTGAAGGAGTGTAAAATGCCCTTCAGTGCCTCTGTAAAGTGCAGCGTCTCAGTGGTTCACTGTTGAGCCACTCGGAATTCAGGTTTACGAGCACACGTGACCTACGTCGTGACGTCACATGGTGTGTCGGGAAACGTAGTTATGTTGTGGACTCACGAAAGACCCTAAAATGAGAGGGTCCATGTGTTACCCTTGAGAATCATCTCTATGCTAGTGTTCTCCTAAACTGTGACCAAATTAAAATGACCCAATATTTTATCAAATATACATGTTTGAAAATTAAAATATTTCTTTTGAGGGAAAATTAAACAAAAATATTGATGATGACTTGTGCACTTCACAGATTTTTTTTGTCCAATCAAATGCTAACTAGAATGAGAAGTCCCTCAATGGACTCTTTAAAACGTCTCACCCCATTTTGCTGTTTCATTCGAAATTTGTCTATAAAGGCAAGAAAAATTGTGCTTGTCAAATTAACTAATTAATTTTAATTAATTCAAATGTATTTATTTTTGTCTGAGTATCTAAAAACAGCTTCTCTGATTTTATACAATTGTACAATATCAGTAAAAAAGTAGAAATTGGATCTTTAAAATGCAACTTTAGTAAAATACAGTACATTAAAATATTGATGTATCCATTCTATTCTCCAAAAACACATTAAAAAAAACAACAACTAGTGTTTTACACTGGGTAACATGGTGAAACAGCATTATAGTTTTTCTTCTACATTTACATCTAACATTACTTTCTATTAAAAAACATCCTAAAATTTCATCTGATTTATGTAGGTGGTTTAATGTACGATCCTAATGAATATTAACACATTTTTGTCAGGGTGGCACCTTGTGTGGTAAACATCAATGCACTTGGGGATATGATTCGGCGCTAAGTGTCTCTGATATAATGCTGATGCTTTGTTCTTCTTGACTGAATTTCTGCTATGAATCACATTTTGTCCAATAGCATGCCGGTTTAGATCTTCTCAACGTAGTTGCCAGGAAACATGCCTTCCTTTCCTCGAAGACGGCCCTGCCACCAACCTGAGGGATCTGGGCAGACAGCACATCTTGGGTTAGTGCGGTAATCTGTATAAAGTTCACTTTTAATATTATAAAAATAGATTACCTTCACATAGGATTTCTATGATTTCATCTGCTTGAAAGCGGAGCTCATCTGTGTCCTGAGCATCATAAGCGTAGAGTGCTCTGCATTGTGGGGTGCGGGGTCTGGGTTTGGGTTTGGGTTTGGGTCTCCCTGAACCTGGAAGAGGCTTGTACTCTTTCGAACGTCTGCGATGCATTCTGAGAGAAAACACAGAGAATATTTCCTTTGGAAGACTGAAATAAACTGAAATAATAATTGAAATTAAAATAAAAACTAACATTGCTGGTAAAAACTGAAACAAAATTTCTATCACTTTAAAATTAACTAAAATAATATAAAAATTGGCACATTATTTTTTGTTTTAGTATCTCTGAAAAAAACTAATGATGATAGAGTATTTATTCAAATTAAATTCAGATGACATCGAAAACGGAAAAAAAATACTTTAATAACCTGAATAACAGAATTAATTTCTATTATGCCATTTCGAATATTGCCTTTGATGCAGTCTGTAATGTGGCTGTATGTGAATGTAAATTATCTGTTGTAAAGCCGAAAGTGCACGATAAATAAAGTTATTGTCTCCCAAAAGAAGGAATCAACTCTAAACAGCCTAAACGAGTCGTCAGTAATTCGAATCGCACTTCCGTGATGGCTACACATCACGCCCGCCTATGTTCTATGTTGGCCGGCCGCGAACAACTTGACCCGCCCTCAAACACTGTAGCTTTGTGTGGTTAACATCCTGTCAGGAAGACATTGTGTCCTACACTGTGAAAGTAAATTCATTTGCTGTGAAAGTAAATTTGTTTTATTTTCACTTCCGAAAGATGAGGCTGCAAAGAATCAGTGGTTAAAATTCATTTTTTCCACTGTACCACAGTAGTACAACCCCAATCTTTTTTTGTGTTCCCGTAATTTTACTGATGACAGCTTCTCTAATCTCGGGGAGTTCAACGCGGGATTCACAAAATGTTTGCTCCTGAAAGATGGCTCTGTACCCAGTTTATTTGGACCAGCTGGCTCCACTGAATCACAACCTGTAAGTATGATAAATAATAGATGTTTATATTTCCTATCGAGCGTTTCAGAATACGGAACTATGGCAGTAGGCGTATGGTTTCCGACACGCGATGTACGCGGTAGACCAATCACAACAGACTAGGCCATCTGACCAATCAGAGCAGAGTAGGCTCACGGAAAGGAGGGGTTTAGAGAGACTGAATCTTAGAACTGCTTCAAACAATTAGTTTGAGAATCGTTGGAAAATGAGGTGATATTAAATGAATATTTTGATAAAATGAAAGCATTTTTTGACCTTGCATGCATGTAAATCTATTGTAGGAGACTCCCAAAACTATATTAAAAATGGCACAATAGGGCCACTTTAAATATTTGTGTTACAATTATTAACATACTGATCTGTGATCTAGTTTTAGCCAAACAGGTTTCGAGATTGTAAAGTCTTCAGTCAGTATGGCTTGGAGGATATAATACATTTAATTGCATTTATCTGGGATTCTGTCATACAACACATCATCTCACCCTGCCACGCCCTGATCAGGAACTTTCATGAAGCCCATATCACTGTCAATGTGGCTCTCGCGTTGACTGCGGCGAGATCCCTGGAGTCTGGGAAGGGTAGGCTGATCCATACTGGACTGCTGATGGAGCAGAGAGTTCCTAATGGCGGGCTGCCCGTGGGTTCCTCTTCCTCGACTATCAGACTTAGGAGGTTCTGAAATCACAGGCCATAGGAACATTTTAAAAATATTTCTAAAACAGTTTAGTGGCAACTTTTGTGAAATATGTAAAATTGTGGTCTTACCACGTGAATACTGGCCTACATTGCGATTTTGGTTCCCCATGTACCTGCTTTTTCGGTTGTCACGGCGAGTGGGTCCTACAGAAATGATAATTGTGACTAGATAGATAGATAGATGGATGGATGGATGGATGGATGGATGGATAGAATACACACACACCATGCATACACCATCATTCAAATGTTTGATGCTTAATAAATTCTTTTAAATAAGCAATGATGCATTACATTGATCAAAAGAACAGCATTTTTAATAGACATTTTTTGTAACAATAAACTGCTATTTTCACTGCCACTTTTGAACTTTCTATCCTGAAAAAAATGTATTGTTTTCACAAAAATATTAAGCAGCACAACTGTTTTCAACATTGATAATAATACGAATGTTTGGATGTATTATATGTTAATAAGTATATTTCTTCCAAATGAGCATCTTAGAATGATTTCTGCTGAAATTTCAGCTTTGCATCACAGGAATAAATTACATTTCAGTTATTTTAAATTGTATTAATATTAGGGCTGTCAAACAATTAATCGCGATTAATCGCGTCCAAAATAAAAGTGTGTGTTTACATAATATGTGTGTGTGTATTGTGTATATTTATTATGTATCTATAAATACACACACATACATGTATACATTTTAAAAATATTTATTTTGGATGTGATTACTTACGATTAATCATTTCACAGCCCTAATTAATATTTCACAATATTACTGTTTTTGATCAAATAAATGCAGCCTTGGTGAGCATAAGAGACACTTTAAAAAAAAAAAACTTACCAGCCCAAACTTTTGAACGGGGAAATATGTATGTCTCCATGATCTCAAAATTGTATGCAAAATGGGTGTCAAGACTACTAAATAGTGATTATATAGCCCATAAAGGTATTACAAAAGTTTTACAAATTCGACTGTAAACAGACACACAATCTATAAGAGTAAAACACTGTATTGTAAGCATTTAAAACATTTTTACTACAACTCAAAATTTCAACGGACTCACTTGCGTTTTTAGGCAGACCGGGTCCAATACTGACAGTCTGGACCTTGCTGCTGGGCTTCAGAACTGCTTCATCACCCTGACCCATCTGAAACTGGATCTGTCGAGAGCCAGCAGATGAAAATGGACCCCATCCTCCTTTCTTCACCTTAAATTCAAGCCTGATAGAGAAAAATGTTGAAATGACAAGACCAACATATCATACTTTTTCTGAATAATACAGCACATGGTACATTTCTCAGTGAGGGAAACATTGCTCACAGGTTGTTAAACTTGAGAGGCAGCTTTTTCTGTGTTTTTTCCTCGTAATGCTTGTACAGAAGACTGAGGAACTCGGTTTTAAAGACAGACTGCAGCACACTGTCATATTGATCCTCGTGCACTATGAAGAGGTCATCCTGTAGTGTGCTGAGGAAAGAGAGGTACAATAACTGATCTGCTCACCATCCATATGCAATTTAGAAAATTATGAAAACCTGCTTAAATACTGGTTTAAAGGCATCATTCACTCGCCCACAAGTTGTTCCAAACCTGTATGAGTTTCTTTCTTCTGTTGAACATAAAAGAAGATATTTTAAAGAATGTGGGCAAGCAGTTGCTGGTCTCCAGCAACTTCGACAGTATGGAAAAAAATACTATGGAAGTCAATGGGAATCAGAAACTACAAAATATTTTCTTTTGTATTCAGCAGAAGAAAGAAATTGATACAGGTTTGGAACAACTTGAGGGTGAACAAATGATGACAGAATTTTCATATCCCTTTAAGAACTTAGGGTTAGAAAACCCTTTATTTTCATTCTTATTTAAATGTATGATTTATTAATCATTTGAAGCTTTAATGTAGGGAGAACTTTCAAGGCCTAAAGGTTATCATGCATATTACAAGATGGAGTACCTAAGAGAGACAGACTGGATCTTTTCCACCTCGATCATTCTTTTCAAGACCTCCCGAATCTGGCCTTTCTCAGGACCCTGTTTCACCTTCTCACGTCCAATCAAATAGAGGAACTTAGGGGTGAGAATGAGGTCACGCTTGACAGTCTGTGGGTGTTGAAACAGCATGTGAGTATGTGGTCACATGAAATTTGTCAGATGAACTACATGTGCAGAATGAAACATTTGCTGGTTCAGTAAACTAGCACAAACTACTACTAAACAGTTACTCAGGAAGTGAGCTATAAGTTTCAGAATGTTAAATGGGACTTTGAGTCCAACCTTAAATCTGCGGTCATATTTGACCATCACGTCAGCAAAATCAACCCTCTCCCTACGACCCACGAACTGCCGAATCTCTGGATGGTTGTCCATGCCAATGTAGTCTCCCATGAAATTGCGGTTCAGACTGTTCTTTCGTCTCTCCTTCTTGTTCAGCAGGAGGTCAGAGGCTGGAATCATTACAGAATCAATGTGACTGAAAATGAAGTACATTTGATTGTATTCCCAAGGCCCTATTTATTAAATTAGTCCATTTTCATTAATTGATACAGAAGAAAAAGGGGGTCCAGACACAATTTTACACAAACCTAGTCGTTTATACGCAGTATAAACCAAAAAAAATTATTTCAAAATTATTTTTCTGCACAAATCAAAGAGAGGAATCTGTATGAACTCTTACCTTCCTCTCGCATGCGGACATACTTGCGCACAGCAATGTGTTTGCGCCAGGCTTGCTGGATTACCCGAGCATATCCGTTGTATTTTCTTTCCCTCATCTCCTCCAGCAGGAACAACTAAAGATTGACAATCATACTTATTTTTCATAGTCATCACTGTTGAATATCAACAAAACTTTTCAGAATATCAACAAAATGCAATCACAAAATGACCAAAGCAACTTTGACAAGTGTGTCCACTCATTAAAGTTCACAAGACAACAGCCTGAACATATAAGGTGTGTAACAATTGATGCACTATACACTATGCACTTGTTCTATGCACTATGTACTCATTCGTCTGGTATTTTAATTTTATAAGGTTATTTAGTCATCCAACATAGGAGTCTGGTAGCCCCTCTCCCTCCAGTACATAACTGTAGTCGAGTGCATAAAGTGTCCAACATTCCACATTTCATTTTTTCGGTTAATTAAGTGCAACATCCGGGCATCTGAAATGCACTTTTTCACACTACGTATACTAAAAACGGAATAGTACACAAATTGGACGCACCTATAGAGTCTATTTTATATAAACAAAGTTTGAAAAAACATAAGGCCATGTGAACCACAGCTGAAGAATTTTTGCTTAATTGCACCACGCCAAAGGAATGCATTTAAGTAGCCAAACTGCAAAGCAATTCAATTTGTCCATGACTAAAATAAACTGTCCCACCGCTGAGAAAATTAGTTACAACAGCAAAAAAGGGAGATAACATGGCCTCAAATGTTCAGTTAATGAATTAGGTTATTTATTTCTCATATTTGAGAAAACATCACATTAAATCATAACTGTAATATATCTGTTCACATCACTACCTTCAAGTTACAAAAAAAAGTACATACAGATTCTGGGGCCTTGATGAAGATTTTGGTCTTGCCCAGCTGGTATTGGTCTGAGTCCATATTGACAGATTTTAAAAGCTGCAGGACACCCTGTTTCTCATCTCCACGCCACTGAGGCCATGTTTCTCTGGTCAAGATGGCATATCTGAGCAAATATAAAAGAATAGTTAGTCATATCATATCACATTTTCTAAGTATTTTGCAATTTATCAAAAAAGTCCATATATAGCATTTGGCACCTTGACAGGCATTGGTAAGTGGCGATTGTACCTTTGCAGGAATTTCTTGAAGACACGTCGGAAGGCGTAGCCGGCCCTACGAACACGGATGTTCTCCCGCAGTCCCAGATATTCTACTTGGTGTTTGATGCGGCTTTCCTCCCAGTCGCGAGCCTTTTTGGTCTCGTTGGGTTTGATGCATCGAATATAGTGAGGGGTGCATTTCATTAATGTCTGGACCAGATTATTTGCCTGTTTCTGTAAGGGGAGAAGGGAGAAAAAGAAAGACAGAAAAATGAACAATAGCATAACACAAATCTAAAAGCATAACATTACATTCATGTATCATACCTAACTGTAACTACACACAGCATCCACCACACTCGCCAGGCACTAAATGCAAGTTGGGCAGTAACTTTTGTTAGGAACTGAAACATAATACATTGTTTAAATCAAATTGTAGGAATATTTCTAGTTAAGCGTGCATTTCTATGTTCTGTAGATCAGTTCTTTTACCTTAATCTTTGAACCTGCAGTGCTGGGACGGCCCCTCTTCTCAGCCTCCAGGTTCTCTGGGAACAAATCTCTGATGAAGGCCCTGTGGATATGACCAGAAAAAGAGATCAATCATTTCAAACATCTCTGAAGCCCTAATACCATTTATTCTTTACCAGCACATGGAAGACATAATCACAGAGCTGCCTGCAGTGAAGTAATACACCACAGAATATCTCACAAGAAAAAAAAAAAAACAATTTACCATCCTCCATAAAAATGCTACACCATATTGA
This sequence comes from Sinocyclocheilus anshuiensis, assembly GCF_001515605.1. NCBI lineage: Eukaryota > Metazoa > Chordata > Actinopteri > Cypriniformes > Cyprinidae > Sinocyclocheilus > Sinocyclocheilus anshuiensis. The sequence continues at coordinate 22,177 of NW_015546111.1, read as the reverse complement.
TTTTATGATTTATTTATGTGATTTATTATTTCATTAAGGAATTACAGCTGAACTGCAGATGTTGTGCATCGGTGCATGAGTGCATTAAGGGGCTTTTAAAAAGCTTGGGCTAAAACAGCAGTAAAAATAGCCAAATAACCACTTACAACTCACTGCTCTGCATGAGCTCGATGATGTCGCTGAACAGCACATCCCTGTTTCTCTCACAGAAGCCGCTCACATCATATGAGACCTGGAAATAAGGACTCTTATTACTCTCACCAAGAAGTTAATCAATATCAGAGTGACTCTACTTGCTAGAAGCAAACTAAAACACTCAGGGCAACTAAATTCAGATTATTAATTTAAGTATAATACTCATGTTACCAATGTGCAGGCGCACTGAACTCTTGATGAAGAATTAATACACCCTCATTTACAAAGTTGTGTTTGTTTATCAGATATTTTGGCAGAGTGCAGTACTTTTAGCTCTGTTTAAAATTATGTTTAAGTCCATTTTGTAAAATATCCCCCAAAGTCAGTACAAAAGATGTGAAAATGTTCCACATATTCCATCACGGCCAACTAATGTCAAACCAACAGTGTATAGTGGAAGGAAAACACACTTCTTCCACAGTAGGAGTCAGTGTTGCACCCACACTACTGCCAACCATCCAGGTGCATTTTATAAAATGTGATTTTTTACCATTTATTCCTAAATTTCTTAACCCTATTTTATCAAGATTGTTTTCTAAATTGACATTTACCTACATATAGAGCTCCATCTGAACATTTGAAAAGTGTCTCTTACCTTGCCTGCATAGTGGTGCACTATGAAACCTTTGTTCCAGCTGTTGAAGTGCTCATGAGTGCCAATTTGCGACTGCAGTTTTTGCAGCAGAGTCTGATCTGCACCCTCTCCTTTTGCATGCATGGTGGCGCACACATCATCCAGGATGCTCATGATGCCAGGAGGATTCTGGGTTATTAAGGTGCCCATTAGATGCCATTAGTTGAACGGGTGATGTTATGCATATGACAATCGATTTGATGCAGAATAACTACAAAGTATAAACTCACCACTTTGGACTCAATTAAGTCACATACAACTTTGTTGTTAAAGTACTCAATGGGGGTCCATCTGATTCCTTCCTGTACGTACTCTTCCTGCAAATGAGATGGAAAACGTCAGCAAACATTTCCCTAGAGACCTCTGTGTGTATATGTTTATTAAAAAGTATTCTCATTTCTTTCTCATAAATTATTCATTATTCTCACCTGCTCTGCTTTTAGTGTGAGCTCAATAAAAATCTGCTGCAGTTTTTCATTCACAAAGTTAATGCAGAATTGCTCAAATCCATTTTTCTAGAGAGGCAAAGGCATGTGGTTACTTATAAAATTAATATAACGAGTAAAAAGAAGAGATGCATGTAGAAAACATAAATTAACTCACCTGAAAGATTTCAAAACCATAGATGTCCAGAACTCCGATGTTTAACTCTTCGTGGTCTTTTTGCATTGCCTTGTTTATGGCCTTCAAATACAAGCACAAACTAATTTAAATTACTTTTCTTTTGCTTTTTGAGACATATACTAACGTTCAAAAGTTTGGGGTCAGTAAGAAGATTTTTACACTCACCAAGGCTGCATTTATTTAATCAAAATACAGTAAATATTGTGAAATTTCATTACAGTTAGTTCTATTTTCATATGTTTTAAAATGTAATTTATTCCTGTGATGTAAAACTGAATTTTCATCAGCATCATTCTAATATGCAAATTGGTCACCATGAAAATGCCCACTGATGAAAATTATTATTGGCGCTCAAGTAACATTTCTTATTATTATCAATGTGGAAAACAGGTGTGCTGCTTAATATTTTTTAGAAACCTTGATACTTTTTTTTGTCAGGATTCTTTGTTTAATAGGAAGTTCAAAATAACAGGATTTATTTAGAATAGAAGTCTTTTGTAACATTCGAAATGTCTTTATTGTCACTTTTGATCAATTTAAAGGGGTCATATGACCCCTTTGCTGTTAATAGTGTTCATCATCTGTTTGATTACATCTTTAATTGATAACGTCTTTAATTGATTTTTCCGTACATTTCTGCCACATGTACATTAACTGACAGTCACCACTGATAAGCTACCACAAAATATTGTAGAAACTTAATTTGCTGTAAAGTTGCTTTGCAACGATTTGTATCGTGAAAAGCGCTATACAAATAAACCTGAATTGAATTGAAAACTTGAATTGAATATGATGCAATTTCAAGTTTTCCTTTCTCTTTGGAGTGTTACAAGCTGTTCGTGAATAGATAAGATCCCTAAAGTTGCAAAGACTA
>NW_015546111.1:18805-19399 GCF_001515605.1 Sinocyclocheilus anshuiensis | reverse complement strand
TGTCTACGTCACTGTGTGGGAAGATTTGCATTACGCCGCCCAAATGTTCACGCAAAGAAAGAAGGCGTAACTTTTATTCTCACTGTAGTATTGTTGCTGCCGCCGCCATGACGTGGAGACGCTGTGTGTTTCATTGTGAAAGTGAAACTACTTTGTTTGGCCTTCCAAAAGAGGACACAACTAGAAATCAGTGGTTAAGTTGTATTTACAACACTGTTCCAGAACAGTTGAACCCAAATATTCAGATGTGTGCAGCGCATTTTACGCAGGACTGTTTCCTGATCCTGGGAGAGTAGCCTACAATGCCGGCTGTGCACAAAGGTTGTTTCTAAGTGTTTCTATAAGTTTCTCCGATCACAAATGCAGACATGCTTTTATGTTTATGCGGCGTAATACGCAACGCAACACGTAAAAAGACAGTATAAGCCATTATAATCAGTAATTATGTCGTGTCGGGACACGGCATCACAGTATGGTAAGGGGTGTAACATTTCCGTCACATGCTTGAGGTATTCGGCCAATCACAACACACTGGATAGCTGGCCAATCAGAGCACACCTTGCTTTTCAGACCGATGAGCTTTGTAAAAATCGA
>NW_015546111.1:373-18604 GCF_001515605.1 Sinocyclocheilus anshuiensis | reverse complement strand
ATAGAGGAGAAACAATGTACAGTATGTGGAAAATAATGTGTTTTTTGAACCTTAAACCGCGTAAACACATTGCATTATACCAAATACACAAAATAATGTTATTTTTAGCAACATCATATGACCCCTTTAATGCTTCCTTGCAAAATAAAACATACTGACCCAAAGCTTTTGAATGCTACAATACACCATAGGAACACAAAAACATATTATTTTAGACAATTCAAATTCTAAAAATTCTAATTGACTCACATCAACCAAGTAGTCAAAGAGTCTAGAATACAGGGCTTTGGACAGGGCGTCTCGGGTGAAGGAGGCCTGCTCCTTGTTCAAGGTGACAGAAATAGTCTCCGTTTTGCCACCCCACTTGCTATCCATGATGCGACTGGTTAGTTTGCTCTTTAGACCGTCCTGATTGATTCCCAACAGGTAAGACGGGAATGCCAGGACTGCAGCAGAGTGAGAAAGTGAATACATTATGTAGCTAAGATAAATATCCTTACACAAGCTCCTCAAGAATGGCTTGTTTTGTGCTTCTTCTCACTTGGAATCGGATATACATACTGGTAAATGAATAAAATGTAAGCATAAACTCACAGTCTTCACTCTCCACCACAGCATAGTTGCCCTCCTCTCTGAAAGCGATGTTGCCAAGATGGAGGATTCCTGCCACAATCTGCAGCACAGTGTCCTGTGCGTCCAAAGACAGGCCGACCACAGACATGGCAGCCTAAAAATGCAATCTTTATCTTTTTCTTTCATTATGAGAGTGTTTATACTGAATAGCAGGAACACAACCAGAAGGTTTCTATTAGGGGATTCAATGCTTCACACCCACCATTGTGTCTTTAAACTCCTTTTTGTCATTAACATCCTCCACGGTGTAGGTGTCGGACTGGTTTAAGTACAAGTAGTAATCAGGGGTTATGATGCCTAAATTCTCTCTCTGCTCCTTGGTGGCTCCTTGCAAGAGCTGATACAGAAACATTGAAGAAAAACAGTGGTATCAACAACAACCTACAGGACTTTTATCCTATTTCAATAATCCTCCAAACTGACCTGATTTAGTAAACTACTAATATGACACAATAAAGTCCACAATTGGCCTTAACTAGATTAAATCACACTGCCGTAACATGCCACACAACAATTTGCCAGCTTACACAACACATCACACCCTGAAATGACCTTTTCATTGAAGTGTTTCCATGAGTTTACAGCTTTACCTGGTAATATATATGGAAATTCCTTTCCCCATGGTTCTGAGACACTACTCTGGATTTTTCCAAAAGGAAGTTGGAAATCTTTCCACCATCAGGTTCTCCCCCTCGGCTGAACTGAATTTCGAAGTATTTTCCCTGAGGTATGAAATAAACATATTATGCAGTGAACTTAAAGCTTGTGCACTGACATTATCGCATATACACGTGTTGGCATACTGCTTCAGAAAAGAAAATGAACAGTAAAGCCTAGTGAACTACAACTTCACAGCCTACACACACATACACACACACACACACACACACACACACACACACACACACAAACTGCACTCCTACAATCAAATCCTGCAGCCAACAAGCTATAACATGCTAAGAACCAGCATGCTCCAAATGACATTCTTAGAACTGGATAGCGCACCGATTCTAGAGACTAAACAGCAGAGAGACTTACATGTTCCTTTAAATAATAATAATAATATTATTAAAAATATGATTTAATTAAAATTTCAATATTATTTTTTCAGTTACAAGATATATCTATAAGATATATATTTCATTAAAAAATATTATATGTATTTTTAAAATGAATTAATTTTTTTAAATAATCATAATTTCTGACTCTAAATAATGGGATAAAATGATCAGACATAAAATAATAATAAAATGATCTAAAAGACTTTTCTTTTAAGACAAATCATTGCAGCAAGACTTACAAAGCGACTGGAGTTGTTGTTGCGGACAGTTTTTGCGTTCCCAAAAGCCTCCAGGAGGGGGTTAGACTGGAGAATGATGTCTTTAACATGCTAAAAGAGGAAAGAGGAAACAACAATACATCACAGACAATTTAAGTATGCCATGTAAGATATGTACGCTAAACACTTTATTAGTAAAGAAATTACTAATGATAGCGCAAATAAAAAATAACGATAGGCCTACAAATGAAATCAATTGCTTTTTAATTTTTCAGGTAGGTCTAACACACAGTAGGGCTATAAAGAGATTTTTTTTTTTTTTTACCAATTATCCAAATAAACTACATCGATGTTTCCTGTCAGCTTGATTTTTGAGTGGACTTTGCTGTTCCGATGAGCATGAACGGTATATGAGTGGAGCACTCACATGGGCCGTGAGCGACTGAGCGGAGCACACACACGCATAGAGCGGGATAATACGCAGAGCGTCACACCACGTGAAAGTGAATCCTGAGCGGTGAACTAATTTCAGTGCATCTCTAATTATTGGCGACATCAGAAATGGATATTATATAATAGCTGCTTTTATGAACATACACCGGTTGGGAAACACTGGTTTAAACTATGAAAAACAGTTTGAATCATTAAAGGTTTATAGTTACTGATGCTGACTGGCAATGCACTGTTCAGTGTCACAGCGTAACAAAGAGATCATTGTCAGATAACTGTCTAGGTGATTTCAGAGGCACTACATTTCACATACAATGAGAACAGAATTTGGGCAATATTAACAAAAGAAACAACCACACCCATGAGTTCACATGAATTTTGAGTTGAGTTCAATCAGGCTCTCATTAAGCAAATGGCCTTCTAACAAAGGTATTCCCAAACCTGTTTGTTAGCCAAACCTGTCTGGCCTAAAATATTTACTTGAAGCACCCCCTAAGATTTTAAGTTATTATTTCAATATTTTAGCAACAAATGCTATATGCAGTTCATTTGAATTGCATGTTCACGGTTTTCTGATGTTTGGTTAATTGTCACATAACATCCAAGTCAACAAATAAAATAGTTCACCTTGTTTTAATAATTTAATTTAATTGTTTTTATTTTATATTACATTTTTATTTATTAACTATTATATTTAATATATATTTATATATTATTTTTTTAATATATAATTAATATATTTATATATTTTATTATATAATATTCTATTTATTTATTTATTTTTATTATATTTATATTTAATTTTTAATTAATGAATATATTTAAATTAATTATTAGCTTTTTATTAAACCCTCCTTCACAAACCCCCTTTTAGGAAACCCTGATTTAGCAGATGATAGCCTCACCTGAACTTTAGTTCCACCTCCTGAGACTTTGGAGATGTAGCTCATAATGTACTTTGCTGCCACTGTCTTTCCTGCTCCACTCTCTCCGCTGTATTACAAACACATTCAGATCACATATAATGCAAACCTTTGATGCGATACAAATACTTTAAAGGTGTCTCAGGGTGTGGGCGCCAGATCCTTGATCCCTGACCTGATAATGGCACACTGGTTCTCTGAGTCAATCATCATGTTGCGGTACATATTGTCGGCCAGAGCGTAGATGTGGGGGGGATTCTCATACTGCGCCTGTGAATGACAGAATACACACACATCGCGGGGTCTAATACTACTGTCCTGGAAAATTAAACGTCACATTTGCATGAAATCGAGGTAGAGGCATTATTCCGTAACCAGTAACACATCCTGATTTACATATGCAGTTTTTATGATTTGGCCATCCAGGGGAAGATGTTAACAAATACAGATTCGTAGGCAGTTTTTGGAAGCACAACAGCAAGACCGGACATGCAATGACATTGCTCTGCTCCATCTGACTTAAGTCCTGTTCACAGCAAGAACGATAACTATAAAGATAACGATATTAGCGTCCACACCAGCGAACGATATCGTCTGTTTATTCTAAGCGCACATGCGTCTGCCGATTTAAATTCTTGAGCTCATTACAGCAGGATGGATTCTGTTTGGCTGTCAGTGTTTTATCGTTCATCAGCTGGAAAAAAATCGTTTTGAAAGTGATCACAACGATATCGTTCCTCTGTATCGTTATCGTTTTGGTGTGAACTATGCTATTCTTTAATATTGAGAACGATTTTTAGAACTATATCTTTATCGTTATCTTTATAGTTATCGTGCTTGGTGTGAACGGGCCTTTATCCTGCGGGAATGATTATTCATCTGAACTTTAACTTCATTTATTAGTATCCATGTATTTATGGCATAGTACAGTAAAGCATTATGTACTGGACACTAATAGAAAATGTATATTGTACTTACAGCTCCCTGATACAGTTCAATCTCACGGTCTGTGAAATACGGCAGCTGTTTAAAAGGGTTCACTGAGATCAGCACAGGACCAATGTATGTCTGAAGAGTTGTGGTTATGGCAAAAACAAATGCTGGTAGGTTGACAAAAAGAGATGTGAGATGAGCTATGAGCATATTTTTTTTTTTTTGCTCTCAAACATGTTAATTACATTTGGAGAGCAGGGAAAAGGGACACAATTCTCTAAATCAGATATTGGCACACATAATTGCCTGTGATACTAGATAAATGTTTTTTCTTTTTTCTTTTTAAATATATTTTAAAATGTTCTCTTTCTGGTCCAAGTCAAATGAGCCCAAGTATCTGTAATTTTCAGATATGATATAGCTGAAGACTCTTATGCGCAACATTATGCATTTATTTTATAGAAGAAAAAAAATAGTAATATTGTGAAATATTTTTACAATGTAAAGTAACTGTTTTCTTTTTGAAAATATATTTTAAAATGTGTTTTATTCCTGTGATGGCAGTCTTCAGTTTCACATGATCCTTCAAAAATCATTCTATTATGATGATCTGTTCATCAAGAAACACTTCGAATTATTATCAGTTGAAAATGGTGCTGCTTAATGTTTCTGTGGAAACAAAATATTCTTTGACAAGTAAAAAGTTCAAAAAAACAAAATTTATTTGAAGTTCAAATCTTTTGTAACATTATGTCTTTACTGTCTCTTTTGATCACTGTAATGCATCATTTCTGAATAAAAGCATTCATTTCTTTAAAAAATGATTTACTGACGCCAAACTTTTCAACTGTAGCGTATATTTAAGTATGCCAGACCAAATAACCAAATAATTATTGTTCATTATAGACATAAGGATACGAAAATGAAGTCATCCATGTATCTTTTCTTGAGGTTATCTGTGATGGCATCTTCACTGATCTTGGAGAGGAGGACCATGTCGTCCACACCACTGACCTTCACATTTTGGGTCTGCCAGTGATATTTCTCTTTGCTCCCCTGTATGAGAGAGAACAATTATTAATTTAAACATATCTCTATGGTCACCTGTGAAATGAATGAATGCTGACACACTATTGGGTTACATAAAGATTATTTAAATGCATTTTGCTACTTTATACAGTTGGTGGCACTGTGTTAGACAAGAGGGCTGGTGTTCAGCAGAATTAATAAGTTAACACGTTGATTAAAGGGTTAATACGTGTAAGAATATACTGATTAACGAAGAGCCAGCAACTACGCACAGAGGAGGAAATGACATTTATAAAATACTCTCTGTTATGAGCACTTTCATAAGACTTGTGAAGCGTTAAAACCTCTGACACTTTGACAGGACAGGACTATGACAATAACAAAACCTTAAATCTGCACATATGTCATATGCAGTGCAGGTGTACAACAAAACAAAAAAATGTGAGCCATATTTCTCACCCTCAAGCCATAAACAATGCAAATGCTTAGTCAGGTGATCAGAGGCGGACAGTAACTAAGTACATTTACTTGAGTATTGTACTTAAGTACAATTGTAAGTTGCTTCAGAGGTATTGCAAGTATTACATACAACAATAATAAAACAGTGCATTGACAAAGGAAATGTACTTTTGGTACTTAAGTACTTTTAAAAGCAAGTACTTCTGTACTTTTACTTAAGTAAAAATCTGTCTTTACAACTTTTACTTGTAATGGAGTAATATTTGACCAGCAGTAACTGTACTTTCACTTAAGTAATGGAGTTGTGTACTTTGTCCGCCTCTGCAGGTGATTAAGAATTAAGTATGGCCAATGTAATCTCTGATAAATATGAGTATTTCCTCCTTGCATAAGTCATTAACAATAATTCTGAGGAAAACTTGGGCTCCCCTCCCAGATCCTAAATAGAAGGGAAAAACGACTTTGAATTCAAATTACTATTATTATTATTATTATGTGCTTTCACTGACATTCAACAGAATAGGGCAAATAAATTGGACAGATTTCCATTGGCCTCTCATGAATTCTAGGAACTTCCAAAGTTATTGTGCGTTACATTTTCTTGTCAAAACCGAATTTGATGGTGTTTGACAGGCAAAACACTGTCCACCTAAATATCTACAATGTATTTCAGAAGTTATTGCTAGACTGTTTCTTCAGGCCATACTAATGATTTGGGATTTACTTTGCTAGACAGGTAAACAATGAAATAAATGTCTAAAATCCTTCCGCTACATTAATTTGTTTTGTCGACAGTGAAAATGCAACTTCTATGTTGTAGTAGTACTGTAGTAGACAGGTCAATGGAACAATACTAGCGTTGGGAGCAAGATTTAGAGTCAGCTGCAACTTTTAATTTTATAACTCAACTTAAATTGTTATTTTAATAGGTTATTTCAGGTTTTAAAAGCACTTACCATGATGGATTATAGGCACTTCCTGTATCACACCCTTGATAACATTCAGTCCTGTGTGGACTCTTCGAGGAAATCTTGCAAGCTTCAGGAGAAACTCCAGGATTTATCTAGTCGTCCATTTGATATTCCACCTATAACCTCCGATACGATTTCTTAATTCTATCCAAAAAACGACCCTGGATATAGTGTTTCATGTATCGGGAACACTTGTGAAACGATTAAATAATTGGTTTAACGGGTGTTGTCCATGCATCGGCAAGTGTAGGCAGGTACTGGAGAGTTTTTCCTTCTTTCTGTTGCGAACGAATCGCAGATACTTGCACATAACGGCGCCACCCCACGATCCTGAACGGATTTACCTGTGCCACAGGTAATCACAGCACACTACAAACGCAAGAAAATGAGCCTCTGGCCTCGGCTGGAGATAGTGTGGTGAAACCATTTTAGTGCCTCACAACAATTTTCTATTTATAAATGTAGAAATAAAAGAAATGTTATTTAGAAAATTTCTAACCACTACTCTGCTCGGTGCAAATAATTTTTTTCTGATATCCATCTTCCATCATATCAGCTAGTACAATAAAAATGTATTTTGTACAATAGTAAGTGTGTAACAATATAGCATTTTGAAAATTTATTATTTTACTAAATACTATTATTTATCAATTACTACATTTTTGTAAGTGATCCACCCAGACATAGGGTATGTAGGATTGTGATATTCACAACACGTGCACCAAAAATAAAAGAAAAAATATAAATTTCAGGGTCTCAAAAGACTTTTAAAAAAATATACAATTTGTGGAACGGGAACATTTAATTTATTATACAAAGGAACATTCACAAGGAAGGTTATTCACATGATCTTAAGAGCTGGTCCGTTTTACAAGTTTCAAAAAAAAGTTTGATGCTGAAACAATAGAAGTATAAAATAGTAAAGAGAAAAGATAAAGCTTGTTGAAAATGTACACAACGTCTAAACTGCCTTCGCACAGGCAAACAAATTAAAGGAAATTGTGGCTCCCGCTAAGAGAATGAATTAAAACTGTTAAGAGAAGCACTGATATCACAGGGAAATAAGACGAGGCTAAACACATGCCCACGAAAATAAAGAAAAATAATAATAAAAAACTAGAAATTTTAGGCAGGGAATTTTATACCTGTACATGTGTAGGAAATAAAAACAAAGACTGTTGATTTAATGTGTTCGCTTTTTCATAGCCCTTTCCATTTCTCCTGTGCAACAGATTCTGAACAACTCCTCACTGTTTATATATAAAAAAAAAAAAATCCAGTGGCTCAGTCACACATTTATACATGGCTGCCCAGCTCAGATCAGCTGTAAAAATGCACATTATAAATTCAGGTTAGCTGTACAAACTAGCACGACTAGGATTATAATGTGCCAAACAAAATAACAAAATGAAATGAAATCCACAGAGAACGTTGAGAAAGTGTAATTTCATATGAAATATCTGTAAAAGGGCAATAAATAGTGTTCATATCTCGCAGTCCACCATATTTCAGTCCAGACCTTTGGAAACTCAAAATAGTTTATACATTTATTTTGACCTAGAAAACAGACCAGGTTATTTTAATTAAGTCCTAATTATTTTATGTCATCTTCTATATGAACTCTCATATGATTAGTGGAGTCACTGATCTGTGTCTTTGGTGTTTTGATGTTTAACACATCCATATTGAATTAAAAAGCTTCATTAACCCTATCACGTTCAAGCGCTTCTCACAGGGTCAAATGAGAGCACTTTAAGCAAACCTTCCATGGCTTAACGGTCTCTTACTTGTGCGGCACTAAGCTGAAGATCTCTTAAACAGTTCATGTAACACTGACTTCACAAAGCTGAACAATACAGCAATGTTTACCATCCGATTCCCTCATTTCATAATGCAATTTATAGGCTTTGATACAGCATCTCCTGTTTTCCACCCTACTGTATGAGTGTGTGTTGAAATTCTGAATGTTATTCAACCAAAGTATATATATATCATTAGTGGTATAGCAACAAAAAAAGCTGATGATGATAATATGGGGTGTTGAAGTCAGTCAGTACACAGGTGAGTCACAGAGCAGCGTAGTGTTTAAATGAGGCACTGGAAAGCTGGATAAAACTCAACTCTGGGTATCCAGAGTACTGCAAGATGTCATGACAAAAAAGGGAGGGTTTAAACGAAAGGAAAGGATGTTGAAAAAAGACGACAAACAGTTACTTCACAGCTCAAGACCTCTTCAGTCAAGGTAAAAAAAAAAAAAAAATCTTTAAAGTTAATCAGTCTGAAGGGTGCAGAAACACAGGGGTGGTTTTGGGAAGTGGGCGTTAGGAGTGGTTTTTAAAGTGGTGCAGCCTTTTTTCCAGTTTTAGCGCTCTAGTCCATGTGCACCCCGGCCACCGCTCACATGATGCCGTTGGTGAGATACTGAAAGCCGTCGTACAGCTTGGTAGTGATGGAACGCATGGAGCCATCCACCATCTGCTCCACCAACACCTGCAGCTGCTCCTCCGTCAGGTTCATGTGGAAACGCTCCTTCAGGTTACGGATGGTGCTGGAGCCGTGGAAACAGGGAAGCTGAGAACCTGCACAACATATAAAAAATTGAATGATAAAGTGTCCTCAGATGAATATAGAAAGACAAAGATGCTCCATCCCCTGAAGCTTCAGACAAACAATACCTTGATGCATGATTTCTACAATCTGGATGACCTTCTCCATGTGCTTGCGTGCAGCGATGAGGCCTTGGAGCATGAGCATCTTATAATAATTGAACATGTCTCTATCCAGACCTCCCATTACCTAAAAGATTAGATTAGATTCAACTTTATTGTCATTGCACATGTAAGGTACAAGGCAACGAAATGCAGTTAGCATCTAACCAGAAGTGCAATAAGCAGTAAGTACAGGATATACAGTGTCTCCAATATGTTACAAATGTACAATAAATATACAGATAAGGCAGTACTATGGACATAATTTACAGATTTTTATATACTATCAGCATGATATACAGATAGGTGTACTATGAATATACTATACAGATGGATTATGTAATAAGTGTACGTACACTATAAGCAGAAACTATGAACATATTCATTTGTAAATGATGTTCATATGTAAGCGATACATTAAGCTGTACAAAACACAAGTGCAAGGGACATTTAAAAAAGAGCATAGAAAATATTCCAGTGTGCAAATGGATCATTCAGTATTCTGGATGTACAGACAGTAGTGCAAGTAATAAGTGCTGAAAAAGCTTTTTTTTTTTGCATCAAAAGAGATGCACATATTTGAAAATTCTTCTACATCCTTCTCTACATTCAATGATGACTTCATCCAATATAAACATAATTTTACTTACATCAACAAATTCACTGGTTAGTTTAAAGGCAGATGTCTCGAAGCCCAGGTTACGTGGAGAGCTGGAAAGGATGAAGCCAAAGTCGATGTGAATGATGTGGCCCTCAGAGTCTAGCAGGATATTTCCATTGTGCCTGAAAAACAAGAGAAAATGGTGGTTATAACTTATCCAAATTATTTTCTTCCAACATGATTCAAGCATGGTCTCACTCACCTGTCCTTGACCTGCAGCAGATAGCAGATGAGACAGTAGCCAGCGCAGCTCTGAACAAAGTTGCGCTGAGCGGTAAGGAATTCCTCTGTATTGTAGTTCCCATGCTCTTGCCGGAAGTAGTCGAGCAATGAAAGCTGACTCTGTTTCTTCACCTGGTGAATGGACACAGCGTTGACCACCGGCTCAATCATACCACTGTCTGAGGAGATGACCAGGATCTTGTAGGGCTTGATCCACAAGGGAACCCGTTCTTGTTCCCAGATAATCTGGAAGACCACAGATGGTAAGAAGATCCAGTATAGCAACAATGCCTGAGGAGGCCTCACTTCAAAAAACACATTGTAAACTACTGTTCAAAAGTTTGGGGTCAGTAAGATTAAAAAAAAAATAAAAAAATTAATAACTCATAATCATAACTCATAATATTCAGCAAGGATGCATTGATCAAAAGTGACAGTAAAGACATTTATTAATTTATAAAGATTTCTATTCCAAATAAATGCTGTTATTTTCAACTTTCTAATCATCTAAGAATCCTGAAAAGAAAATATCAGTTATATAGTTTCTTTATACATTTATTTTGACCTAGAAAACTGTTCTATATTAAGCCACATTATCAACATTGATAATAATAAGAAATGTTTCTTGAGTACCAAATCAGCATATTAGAATGATTTCTGAAGGATCACTGAAGACTGGAGTAATGGCTGCTGCAATAAATGTAGCCTCTTTGAGCATAGGAAAAACATTTTAAAAATCCTACCAACCCCAAACTTTCAACGGTAATATACATTCATATTTTTAAAACATAATATCCTGTAATTTAATATATATTTAAAAAGTATATCCTACAATTGATGATGTGATATAACTAGGGATGAACCAATATATAAAAAAATAATAATAAACTGCTAAATTTTAAAAAAGCTGATAATAAACTAAAAATAAAAGCACTAAAACCTAAAATCAATCATTATAAAGTCTACAAGTGATTTTAGCATCATGACAATATAATGATTGAATAGTGTGAAAAATAGGGGAAATTAGCAAGCACAATGAAATATACAATACTGGCCAATATCCACTATGGTACCGATATATTATGCATCCCAAGTAGGGATGCACGATATTGGATTTTGCCGATATCCGATATGCCGATATTTTTCAACTTATTTTGGCCAATAGCTAGGGTTGGGTATCTTTTGAATTTGATCGATTCCGATTCTGCTCATCGATTCCGATTCTTATCGATTCCTAGTTTACAGAACACTGCAAGAGGAATTTTGCCTATGCTTTAAAAAAAAATACCACAGCAAAAACAACTAGATTAATATAAATTTCAAATATTAAAGTGTTAAAGACAAGTAAACAGTCAGTAATAAGATAGGAACAAACAAATCAATTAGCAATATCATAAATAAATACAACTGAACAAAATTTCAGGTACAGAAACTGTAATTAACAGTTTAAAAACACTGCATAGTTTTCTTTTCATAAATAAAATATAGATTAATCAATTAAAGTTATTAAATATATTCAGTCAAGATCAGTGAATGATTTTATTTTGTTCTTTGATTAATATTAATGACAGGCAGTGCGTTTATTAGGTGCAGAAATTATCTCTTTAACACCGAACGCACGTAGATCTAAAAATACTGTACATGTGTGTTTTCTTTCTCATCTGTTTACGTTCACGTAAGACAAAAAAAACGGCTGTGTTTATGGTGATATACTGACGTAGTTTTCTGCATATTGGTCGACAAATATGAAAGAAGTCAGTTTCGGCCCGGAACAACCTTTTCTACAGTGGAAATACACGGAACGGTTCGAGAACGGACACAAACCGGGAACCCGTACCGCGACCTCTGTTCTCTGTGCTCACGCTTGCGCTTCATGTGCGCTGCACGCAAACATTCCTGCATTCCTTCTTTCCATTCCTGCACTTAAATCGTTTTTAATCACATTAAAATGCGAACACAGGAATCGTTAAGCAGAATCGAAATGCACGCGTCTTATCGAATACCCGGTTCTTGGAAATATGGAACCGGTTTTCGATACCCAACCCTACCGATAGCCGATACCGATATATTTCCTTCTGTTTGGAAAAAACACCAAGTCTCTCCTGTGCAGAAATTATAAGCAAATTATTTTTAATTTTGGTTAGTTTTTAACAAGAACTTATTTGTTAGATTTTAATAAACAACAATGAAGCTCTTTTATAATGACAGTACATTAAAGATTTGAAAAGAACTATAAATAAACTATATTCAATGGCTGCATTTTTTTTTTTCTGAAAGATGCAGTGGTAACCATAACATTTTATTTTAAGATTTAACATTTGTAAATGGTCTAACGCAAGAGCTGTAAAAATTCTGAAAATCTTTTAGAGCTCATAATTTGTTTCAAAATATAACATTACACATTAATGAATAAATCTGTAAATATAAAATTATTTAAGTGACATGTTTGTGTTTTTTGTTGTTGTTGTTCATGTAAGCTATAGCATCTGAACTTTAAATCAAAACATACTCATGATTTTATGGCATCAATTACTACTTTATTTAATCAGAAACACAGTCTAAATATTATATGTGTATTTTGCTTGCATTTTATTAGAAGTAGGCCAACAGCACCCCCTACGGAATTAAAACTCCTTACTGAGTGGGCATTAGGACCTGGGGGAGGCTGCCACTGCACGTGCCATTACTGTTTACTCTATCATACAGGAAGAATATTATTTGTGTATTTTGCTTTCATTTTATTAGAAGTAGGCCAACAGCACCCCCTACGGAATTAAAACTCCTTACTGAGTGGGCATTAGGACCTGGGGGAGGCTGCCACTGCACGTGCCATTACTGTTTACTCTATCATACAGGAAGGGTCATTCTGTACATGCATATTCTCAGTTTAAATGCAGCGATCCAAAACAGTGAATCTAATCATCATTCAGGCAAAACTTTGCTTCAAGAATGAACCACACTGCTGACGTGATGTAATCGCTAGCACACCCTGAGCACATGTGAGTTAATGTATACCTCTTATCGGCAAGACATATCGGCATAATTTTTCATATCGGGCCGATATTTACATTTAAAGCCATTATCGGCCGATTCCGATATCAGTCCGATAATATCGTGCATCCCTAATCCCAAGATTTAACCCCATTTTGAAAGACAAAATATGAAGAGTGCAACCTGTAGCTGTTTCAGCACTTGATAGGCGAGAAGCTCCTGTCTCAGGTCATCGCCACATTTCACAATAACAGACAGAAGACGCCAGTTGGGCAGGTGGCCATAGGGGGAGCCCTCCCTTATCCGTCTATTCAACAACACAGGAATGATTAAATCAGACTAAACAAATGAATGAGAAAACCAACCATGGTGAAGAATGTCATACACATACCTCACTTTCTCCTGCCATGGTTCCTTTAAGGCTACGGCTGAGGGATCCTCTGGGTCCCTCTTAAATGTGGTGGGGGTGTGGGCGAGTTGCTCGGACAGGCGTCGTCTGAAATAACAAAAACATTCCAGTTAAATTAGTATTGTCTTTCTTACTGTTTGCAATTATTGATGCATTATCTCCAAGTCTACCTGATATCTCCAGCTGCAATAAAAATAGGTTCCTTGCTCTCCTGGCTGGTGATGCTATCTACTGAGAACTGGGAAATGTTGTCACAACTGTTGGTGTGGATCTCTGGAAGCTTAAGAACAAAAAACAAAGGTCAGCTCTCTAACAATAGCAAATCTGTAGATGTTACCCTTACAGATGCTCTGTCTGAGTACCTCCACTTGCAGCTCTCCGATGTCATCTACAGACCATGCCTCATCATCGTTGTCATAATTGGGAACCGTGGAGAAGCTGCTGGCACGCTGGTCGGGCGTGATGCCACAATCGGGAAGATTCTCTACAGATCGTGTGCTGCGAATCCGTGTTTCCGGGATTCTCACTGGCACACTTGACGTCTCAAAGTTCTCACATTCTAGAACTTCTACGTAGATTAAGTAAGGTGCCTGGAAAAGCACAAAAAGACAGTATAACAATCTTTAGAAGTGAGATTAGCAAAGAAAGAGTCTTTCAAACCCCATTAGAAGAAACTAATTAATTCTTCCACTTCAAAAGTCTGGATTCTTATCTTGGCACAACCTTACCTTATCCTTCGAGTTGAGCACGACGGCCTGCGTGTGGGGCACGCGCACCACGTGGTGGTCAAAAGCAGCCGTGGGCAGCCAAACCCGGGCAGGCAGCTTGTGGTTGAGTAGGGACAGCTCTGAGATGAGTACAGATGCTCTGTCTGAGTACCTCCACTTGCAGCTCTCCGATGTCATCTACAGACCATGCCTCATCATCGTTGTCATAATTGGGAACCGTGGAGAAGCTGCTGGCACGCTGGTCGGGCGTGATGCCACAATCGGGAAGATTCTCTACAGATCGTGTGCTGCGAATCCGTGTTTCCGGGATTCTCACTGGCACACTTGACGTCTCAAAGTTCTCACATTCTAGAACTTCTACGTAGATTAAGTAAGGTGCCTGGAAAAGCACAAAAAGACAGTATAACAATCTTTAGAAGTGAGATTAGCAAAGAAAGAGTCTTTCAAACCCCATTAGAAGAAACTAATTAATTCTTCCACTTCAAAAGTCTGGATTCTTATCTTGGCACAACCTTACCTTATCCTTCGAGTTGAGCACGACGGCCTGCGTGTGGGGCACGCGCACCACGTGGTGGTCAAAAGCAGCCGTGGGCAGCCAAACCCGGGCAGGCAGCTTGTGGTTGAGTAGGGACAGCTCTGAGATGAGCCTCTGGGTCTTCTGTTCTTTAGTGGGCAGAGTGGCCAGTCTCTTCCCGATCCCCATTAGAGACTTAATGAACTCCCTCTGAGGGGTCAGACGCACAGGCTGAGAGCAGAATGAAGATTGAGAGAGGAAGTAAAAGATGATGGGAAAAGAGAGAAAAGTAATTTTAACACAAATCGAAGCGTATGCAAACAGATTTAGGCATTTGCAGAGGAATTATTCTAACAAAAAGGGTTGCATGATATACAAAATACAAAAAATAATAAAAAAAGTACCACTGATTTAAAATGGTACGATACCAATATATTGCAAATTTTGTTACCTGATAACAATGTGCTGATATTCAGCACAGTTCAGATATTCAGGCAGTGTGACATGAAGCATAAAAAGCAAAGTTAAAGGCAATGTGTCATTTTTTCCAATGTTAAAACACTCCTATCCCAGCTAAAAGGCAACTACGTATATAGTATAAATTATTATTGGTTTTGCAAGTTCACATGTTTAATCTATCACAGTCTGATTTAATATTGATATTAGTCAGATAATACTATCGAGTAGTATCAGAGTTGGTATCGTACCAAAGCCTAAAATTCTGGAGCCGACTGTACATCCAAACTAAAACAATTGCTGAATTTCATTGGATGTATGAGTAATTGCACATAATTGTTTTATTATTCAGCACAGGAATATGTGGAGCATTGCTCAAAACCGCTAAGAATCTGCATGCATGATCAGCACAGCATTCTAAACTCAAAGTGAAGCATGGACATAAAAAAAAAAGAACAAGCATGCATCAGTTCACTGATGAAGACTTGTATATTCATATAAATAAGCAACATGCAATAGGCATTTTTCACAAATAAGGTACAAACTGGTGTCTCGTTACTAAAAAAAAAATAAAGGCCCAAATCCTACATCCACTGGAAAACTATTAGATATGCTACATAAAATACAAAACTAAAAGTAGTTTTTTTAATTTTTTTTTTACATTTTTTAAAATTATTATTACTAAATTATAGTGATGAACGCAATGAATGTAGTGATGACTATCATTCAACCCTGTTCCCAAACGTTTTTGTAAAACGTTATTAAATATTTTTCTCAAAAAGAAAACAAATAGATAATAAATAAATAAAACTGGGGTTTTAAACTGTACTCAGACACCAAACAGAGTTGCAAAAACAATTATTATTATTTTTTTTTAATCATTGTAAACGATACAAATAGAAAATAAATTATAACAAAACATCTCATATATCTAGTTTTATCTCTAGAAGTTGACAAAATAACCTTACTGATAAAAAGACTAAGACATTAAAGATTAAGCCTTTCATACCCTATTTGTGCATGTAAATACCCTATCATACCCTATTTTTCATGTAAAGTGCCAATGTTATGGCCAATTTGTGACATTTGATAGCATGATTGCAAATCTTGAAGGCACACATTTGAAGGAATCTGTGGCGTCAACCCCGCCTGCAAACAGACACAGCCATCATCCCACTACGCACAGAGGAGCGGTATTAGATGGTGAGAGACTTACTGTACCAGCCTCTAGCTCGAGACTGTCGGAGCTGGAGCTCAGATCCTGGGAAAAGGAAGAGGAGGGAGGGGGGAGTTATAGTGCAAGAGCAGGGGAGGGTGGAGGGGGTCAGAACAAGACAAAAACACATCTCAAGGTTACACTCATCCCATCTGTTTGAGCAGCAGGCCCTGGCCGTGGCTCCACAGTAGGGGTCAAGACTTTCTGAAGCAGTGGATGACTGAACAATGCTTTGTCCCTAGAGACAAGTGAATCTAAATGATGAAACATCCCTGTTATCTTACCAATACATTCCCCAATGGTAGGTCTCTTGTGTCAGCTGCAATATGATACTTGTCAACAAATAAAGCTTTGATAATACTTTCATAGCTAAAAACTTTCATGTTTCATAGATTTTATTCTGAGAAAGTCACAGTCGGTTATGTATGGAACTGGCCTTGTTAATACACATGCTTTACAGAGCCTTCAGCACAGACAAATTAACCCCAATTGTCTGATCATCTAATGTCTGACCTTCTGATTCCTTGGTTTGTGTGTGTGTGATGTAATTGAGAGGGACTGAATTAGGGGTCGACCGATGTGTGTTTTTCAGGGCCGATGCCGATTATTACAGACCAAGTAGACCGATAACCGATATTTTGAACCGATATCTATGTTTGGTGTACAAATTAAAATTAATCTCAAAAACTGCCTTCACTGGTGTTGGTTGTACTTCTTACTCTTGTCTTCTTCCATGCATCCATCTACAATAAGGTAATATAAAGAGTAGTGGTCGACCGATACTGTTTTTTTGACAGCCGATGCCGATATCTTGGAAAGCAGGGTGGCCGATGGCCGATATAAAGCAGATAATTTTATTTATTTGAATTAATGTTTAAGAAATTTTAAATCATTTGAAAATGGATTAAAAAGTAAATGTGTTAAATAAATAAACACTGTAACCAACAGGACACTCAGTATTCTGGGAAGTTTGTGTGCATTGGGATTTGGAAATCATATTTTTTTCAAATAAAGCCAAGGTAATACTCATTTTACATACAGCACACAGTGAAAATGACATGAATATGGCAATGGGCAAATGCATAAAGCGCAGCATAATTTAAAATCACGAGTTTGTCGATCGCGCATCTCCAGTGAAGCCGAACTCTCCACCTGTCCGCATTCAATTCGCACGGATCGACCGTCACGCAGAGAACACGCGATCAGGCAGGATACAAATGCACACTTCACAAGATCTCACAACTGGATCCGACTAAGTTTGCAAGCTTTGTGAAATTAAATGTTCATTAGTAATTCAAAGATTTGTTTAACCCTTGTGTTGTGTTCAGAACCCTATCACACTTACGAGTTTACAGAGCAAAAAGGACCCGGCCTCATAAAATTGCTTATAAATCACTCATTATGCTATATTATCACCAAAGATTGGATTCAATCTTTTTGTCAACTTCTTTTCTTTCATTTAGGACTGGTTTTGTATTTATAATTGCTTCTGATTAATCGTAGGCCTCATTTATCTGAGAGTAGACACCTCATTTTTTGAATGAAAAAAGCATTATTTATGAATAATTTTCACAATATTGAATAAAAACCGATGAAAATTTGCACTGTTTATCGCACTAGTGTACTTTAATGTTTAATCAGGGAGTTTG
>NW_015546111.1:0-202 GCF_001515605.1 Sinocyclocheilus anshuiensis | reverse complement strand
CAAAGATATTTGCGTTCCCTTTTGCGTTCTCTCGCAAAGATATTTTGCGTTCCCTCGCAAAACCTTTGCGTTCTCTCGCAAAAGATATTTTCGTTGTGCGAGGGAACGCAAAATTTCTCGAGGGAATGCAAAAGTTTTAAGAGAGAACGCAAAAAATTGACAAATATTTTTTCCTCCCACCCCAAATTTTTTTCACTCAATC
>NW_015546110.1:735231-737745 GCF_001515605.1 Sinocyclocheilus anshuiensis | reverse complement strand
AGCACCCATCTTGAAACATCCTGACCCCAATCTTCCATTCGTGGTTGAGGTAGATGCCTCAGATTGTGGAATCGGAGCCGTACTCTCCCAGGGAACTACCATCTGGCCTCCTCCAATCACTACCAATCCCACAACGCCCTTGGTCCCATCTCTCCGTTGACTTTGTAACTGATCTGCCTCCTTCTAATAGTTACACAGCCATTCTCGTCATTATCGACCGTTTCTTTTTTGAAGTGAATTCATGAACATCATGCCACAACTCTGATAGATCGAAACAATCTTTAAAAATAAATAAATAAGGGTTAGATAAGAGATAAATAAGATAGACAGCTTAAATAAATAAGATAAAAGCTTAACTTTTACAACTCCTGATTAGTGTTTTTTCTTTTCATCAGATTCCCATCAGTTCACTCTGGATCCAAACACTGCACATGAACGTCTCCGTCTGTCTGAAGGGAACAGAGCGGTGACTTACACTGACGCACCTCAGCCATATCCTGATCATCCAGACAGATTTGATGGTTATCTTCAGGTGTTGTGTAGAGAGAGTGTGAGTGGACGCTGTTACTAAGGGATCTGGTTATGAGCGTCTGTTTGGATATAATGATCAGTCCTGGAGTTTGTGCTGCTCTCCCTCCAGTTTCTCATTCCTGCACAATAAGAGTCAGACTGAACTCCCTGTTCCCTCCAGCTGCTGGAGAATAGGAGTGTATGTGGATCACAGTGCAGGAACTCTGTCCTTCTACAGCGTCTCTGACACAATGAACCTCATCCACACAGTCCAGACCACATTCACTCAGCCGCTCTATCCTGGGTTTAATGTTTGGGGTCGACAATCATCAGCAAAGCTATTATAACTATCTAGATTACAGAGAGATCTACACATTGTACTTTTATATGGCAACTCTGAGATGTAAATCTGAATATTTATATTTCATGTGTATTCATTCACCACACACTTTTATCCAAAGTGGCTCACAAAAGAGAAACAGTGAAATGTTGTAGGTCTTTTATTTTCTAATGTTTAAAGGGGTCATGACATGAGAAATCAAATCGGCTTTGATCTTTTGTCATGTAAGGGGTCTTTGTACCATTAAAACACCCTGCAAGTTTCATAGCTTAAAACGTCCTCCTCATTAAACAAAGCATTTATTTAATCTAGCTCCAAAAACGGCTCGTTTTGGAACCAAGGGGCAAGATGATGTCACCTGGGCACAAAGATTTGCATAAACCCCGCCTCCAGAGCAAAACACTCACATGTGATTGCGAGGGGGCGCTGATACTGTTTCCTGTGCAATGATGTTAGCCAATCATAACAGTGGGCGGATACTGACAAGCCTTAAAGGATCCGCCCCTTAAACACACTTGCACACACTTCGCTGTGCAACTGGCTGTTGGACTTTCTGACTGGAAGACCTCAGGCAGTTCGGGTCGGCAGCAACAAAGGGTTGAAAATAATCCCTTTCTACATTTTTTTTTTTTTTTGTGCAAAAAACTTTAACATTATAAGTAAACCTCAAGGTACATATTGAAATAAAAAAATCCATGTCATGACCCCTTTAAAACAACTACAGCTGAACTTCTGTCACTGACACTAACATAAATTATACAATACTATAACTGAGTGAATACTTTTTCATCAGATTAATCTAATATTGATTGTCAAATTGGTAAAATTCTTTGTCTATGGAAAAATGGTTAAAATGTCATTCTATAACCAAAGTCACTATTTTAATTATTCAGGAGTCCCAACTGAGTCTTAAAAACAAAGTGTTAATCTTATCACCCAAACTCAGTTAAATTGATGAAGATACATCAAAAAATCTTGGCCAAAAGATGAAATGTACTTTCATAATCCTGTAGGAAGGGATCTGATACAGCTGTGCTCTAATTACACAGAAGAGGACCTTTAATAAGGTGGACTCAGCATTGAAATACAGTGGAAATCTGCATTTTAAGAAATTATTTTGAATCTCAATGATCATCCAGAGAAATTGGGTGCAACTTCAGTCAAAGCAATAAAACGTAACCCCCTGAGACCCTGCATCCTCATATGAGGACATTATATTTTAGTAAATTTCTCTGAGGCTATACATGCCACAGTTTGAAGTCTGGATGTCCTGTACGGAGCACATTCAGGGCTTTTCAGAAATGTTCTGATGTTTCACCATCACCACTCCCTCCCCTTGCTCTTCAGAAATGTCTGATATTAATTTAGTGACACTCTTAAGGAAATATGATAATATTTTGTAATCATTTAAATCTGACTAATTTTTGAACTGTGTCATAAATCAGCATCTCAGAAAGTCATATTTTGATTTGAAACCCCATAACATTTTCCTGTTACGAAACAGGGTTGATTTCATACATGTCCTCATACGAGGACACCGGGATTAAAAGCATGTTTATTACGCATTTTGGGAGACACAACAAATGAATAGGGAAACAAATTATATTTCAATATTCCTATGAAATATTAAATATTATTATGAAAATCTTGTCAATTATTACTCC
>NW_015546110.1:733708-734396 GCF_001515605.1 Sinocyclocheilus anshuiensis | reverse complement strand
ATAGGATGTTTGGGGAATTGGGTGAGACGTTATGGATTTGTGTTTACTGTTTTGAGAATACGAGGCATAGTTTCAAGAAATGTGTTTAAGCAATCGAGAAAAACTGTAATCTTATCACCCAAACTCAGTTAAATTGATGAAGATACATCAAAAAATCTTGGCCAAAAGATGAAATGTACTTTCATAATCCTGTAGGAAGGGATCTGATACAGCTGTACACAGAAGACACAGAAGAGGACCTTTAATAAGGTGGACTCAGCATTGAAATACAGTGGAAATCTGCATTTATTTTGAATATTTTGAATCTCAATGATCATCCAGAGAAATTGGGTGCAACTTCAGTCAAAGCAATAAAACGTAACCCCCTGAGACCCTGCATCCTCATATGAGGACATTATATTTTAGTAAATTTCTCTGAGGCTATACATGCCACAGTTTGAAGTCTGGATGTCCTGTACTCCTTGGTCTTCAAATATGTCTGATATTAATTTATCTTAAGGATTAAGGAAATATGATAATATTTTGTAATCATTTAAATCTGACTAATTTTTGAACTGTGTCAGCATCTCAGATCAAGCAATCGAGAGTTTCAGAAAAGCAAAGAAACACATGGTCACTTAGCAGGACTCACACACACACAGACACACACACACACACACTGATCTTTCTGTCTATATGAGGAGTTAGC
>NW_015546110.1:728636-733669 GCF_001515605.1 Sinocyclocheilus anshuiensis | reverse complement strand
CCCCAAAAACACATTAATATGCAAATTAGATTTAGTTTATAGATACATTATATATAATGAGAAAACCTGTTTATGGTCATTTTACACACATTTTGCATAAAGAAAAATGGTATATCTAATCATTCTGTTATAACATAGTTGAGAATTATCTTAATATTTTATATATCTTTAAGTTTGGTAGGGCCATTTTCCAGAACGGGACCCTTTTGTGTCATTTATTAACATGCATCAATATTAATTTATAGGCATTTTTTTTAACTTTTCAATGGTTTAAAATGGTAGTTTGTCTTTCTATATATTTTCAATACATTCTGTAAAGCTCAATGATATATGTTGTGTTCCATGCAACAATCTTGTCTTTTTCCCCCATTTATTAAAATGTGTTCTTTTATCAAGGACAATTAAAATTTGTCAGGGGACAATTATAAACCCCGTTATTTTTTTAATTAAACGATTACTGAAAATAGATATTTGTAAAAAAAAAAAAGTATCTGTATCTCCAACAAATACCAAATAGTGTCCTGAATTTGAGCAGAAGGCTAGTAATGTCAAACTACAACAAAACTGTTAATCTTGTTAGCAATTAAATAACAGCATGACTGGAGATTGAAGAATGCTTTGTAATCATTTATTAACACTAATTCACCCTATGCATTGCATGAATTGGGTGGTTTATGTATATCTGTGATGAATTACTGTACTCACGGGACACTGCGTCCTCAATCTGGGTGACGTTGGCGAAGTGGGCTGTGTTAGGAATGCCCAAACAGCGCATGCCGTGAGCGTGACGCCACTCCTGCAGCACAGAAAACCAGGAACACCACAGCTGTTATAGGCTTTTCAATACAGCACAGCAGTTACAATTACTTGTTCATTTACATTTGTTTCTATACTTTACTGTGTAACATACTAGCAGGTATTTTATTTCACGTTAAGAGTAGATCTCTCATTAGTGCATGATTAGACCCAAGTAAAGATGTCAGAAAACATCTGGAAACTGCATGAAAAGTCAGTAAAACCACTAACTAAATTGTAAACTGAGATCCTGCTCCATTAATATATCTGCTACATAGAATAATTTTTCTTGCAAACTTACTGCAAAGTGTCTCTGGAAGGCTTTGGGTCCTCTGTACATGTAATTCCCACAGATCTCACAGTTGTAATTGATGTTCAGGCCGTGCAGCTTGTACAGCCAGTATGGAATCGGCTAAAAACAAACAAAAGACAAGGTTAATGACACACTATAAGCGTTTTAACACTACACTGTAAAAAATGACCGTGAATTTAACAGTAAAAGACTATAAAATGCTACAGTAAAAACCTGTTAAATGGTTAACAGTAAATTCCCGAAATTACGGTATTTAACTGTAAATTTAAGTTAAAACCGTAAAACCTAAAATGTTGCTACCATGTTTTTTACCGTAAACTTTTTTTTTGTTTTTTGTACAGTGTAGAGCTGTGTGGTACTGAATATGTGAAATAGTAAAGAGTTAAATTATATAAAAAAAAAAAAAAACATGTTATTTACTAAGGCCCAGTCTTAATGGTCACTACTGTTCATTGTTTTGGAGGGACTGGAATCATCTCAATGTCGAATTTGAATTTAAAATTTAACTGAATTAAAAAATTTAATTTAAAAAACAGTTTTCTGATTCAATCCCTAAAGAACACTAGAAATAACTACAATAAATCTAAATGCACCTTTCCGTCCCAGCCGAGCGGCAGGTTTTTGGGGTTGTATATGATCTCATTATCTTCGTCTTCACTCTCACTCTCGCTGGGCTGCTCTTCATCCTCCTCGTCACGCTCCTCTCCTGTGCGCGCCTGCTTCCTCTGGACGTTCTCATGGGTCAGCTGCCTTTGCTCCTGCAGCACACAACGAAACACACCAGCTTCAGCAACATCACTGCAGACAATTCACACCAACGGCACCAAACCAAAACTATTCATTAAAGAAAAACACTAAAATACATACTGAAGGGCATTTACTTAAAAATAACAAAAAGTAAACTAGATCTGAGAACACAATGCATGAGATACAGTTTCCCACAATTCAATGTGCTTGAATTTTCTTTTTCTAATGGAACAAATAAACATAATGCTTATCATTTATCACCTGACATCAGTGTTTAACATCTCTTCTTGGCTCATTATTTGATAGGACATATGTAAATTTAGATTACAAATGAGTTATATACTTGCTGCCTAATATATCAGACCCCTTCACAGATGCCATTGTAACGATATAATCAATGTTATTTGCTTCATCTCTCGGTGGTTTTAATGTTGTGGTAGTGTATATATTCAGTGTAAATATTTTGCAAATATTAGGCTATAGTATAAATGTGAAATGAGAGGAAACTAAATATAAAACTACAGCAGGCAGACTGCTTACCCCCAAAATCTCCACATATTCATAAATCTGAGCTTCAAGAAAAGCAGATTCCTTGTTGCGCTCCGAGTCTCTGCAGACACAAGACAAGGCAAAAAACAAATGAAGAGTTGGTTTGCAAAGACAGATAACTCCATTTTTCTTTCAATTTCTTTGCATTGCAAGTAATATCAATCAAACTGCAGTTGGGTTGTTTTAAGTAATAACTTATAACAAGTACAGGTAACTTACAAAATAAAAGTTAATTGAAAGTATGCGTTTATATATTAAAAGTTTGTTTTATAGCAAAAGCAGATAACTCCACATTTCATGTTTCAGAGTTAAACAAAAACACTCGTTTAATCTTTGTAATCTCCTCAGCTGACAATGTAGACGCCTGACAAATGTTGTGATCATTCAAACGTAATAAACTTTTTTTCTCACTTCTGCTGACTGTCGTATGCGGAAGCAGATGCAGGACGTCGGCGTCGCGTGATTAGTGATGAACGCGGAGAGAGAACAAAACAAAACGCCAGTCATGAATTAGAAGCACAAAACTAGGATTTGTCCAGAAAAATGTCAGAGTATTTCGATATAAGCCAAGAGGAGACTGGTTTTCCTTTGCTAAAGTAAGGAAACTTTGCTTCCTTTGCTCCTGTAAACAAACTCGCGAGACTAGCATACGTCCTCCATCATCCGCCGAAATGCCTTCCGCGTATTACAGATAACGGAAGTGAGAGAAAAGTGTTTATTACATTTGTAATATGGATATTTTTCTTACAAAAATGCATGGATTTGCTACAGGAGGCCTTCATTCACCCCCCGGAGCCGTGTGAGGCACGTTTTATTAATGGATGCGCGCGCTTTATTTCACGTCTTCTGGAGTGGACTGTTGACAAAAAGCACCCGCTTACCCCCATTGTAAGGCTTGGAGGGGCCAGAACAATTTTGAATATAACTCCGATTGGAGTCGTCTGAAAGAAGAAAGTCATATACACCTAGGATGCCTCGAGGGCGAGTAAAACACAGGCTAATTTTCATTTTTGGGTGAACTAACCCTTGAACAGCAGCCTTGTCACCTGACCTGAATACAGCGCACTGATTTGCTAAAATGGACTTATCGGCTTCTGTTCACAAACATCAAGGGCACTTGTTGGTTTCTTCTGTAAAACATGAACTCGCGATGCCTTGAAAGTGGACAATACCGGCTTTTTTGACAAAACGTGTTTAGGGTTCAGATCGCTCTATATGCAGTGGCGTAGCGGACGGGCACACACTGCGGGGGGGCCCCGCGATAAGACGAAGGGGTGTGTTGAAAGATGATCATGTATCGACAATAGCCAGAGATATTTTCAAAAGCATTGTATATTGTCATTATTAAGAGTATTTGGCATTTGCAATTAATGTAGGCCTGTCACATTCTGGCTACTATTAGGTTACATTTATTATTAAATTAATATTACAATTAATTTGCTCCACAATAATTTCATAGCGCATACCGCATAAACATTTCATTACACCAAATACACAAAATACTGTTCTCTTTAGCAGCATCATATGACCCCTTTAAAAATGTATTTTAAAACAGATCTATTTTATCCTACAATGAATTATAGGCCTATAGCCTAAATAAAATTGTTAACACTTCAGTCATCAATGAAACTTAAGAGCAGCTTTTTTAAAGCATCGACTTTCAAAAACAACCTGTTCAACATGAAATACGTTTATTCTCATTGATCACCATGTTCGGGCCACAAGAGAAACTTTAAGGAAATAAATTAAAACAGTTATAAACCGCATATTAAGGAGGAGATTCGTCCCCCATCGTCTCGGAGAGAATTTGCGCCATTACTGCGTGCAACGTCAGATGCCGAAACAGTCATCATTTTTACTTTCACTGTCATGGTGAAAGACGTTCACCGGCATAAGTCTTGCACAAAGTTTGCACGTTGCTTGTATGATATCCACTGGCTCGCCTTCACGGTTTAAAACAGAAATATTTCCAATATTGTGACGCACAATAATGCACAGATTGCACACCACTCAGTCCACTTTTTTTTTAAAGTGCCGTTTATCGCTTTTTTGCAAATGAACTCTTCAAATATTAACTTAGACAACACCAATTAAACAAATAAATAAATAAATCTAATTTACATTTTACAGGCAAATAATGCATAAAAAGTAGGGCTTCATCACTTCAACACGAATCACAAATATTTTGTAAACAAGTCACTTGTTTCTGAACTAATTTAAAACCGAATAAATTGTATTATACAGTTCATCAATTTCAAATAGGCTTACTTCTTTGGTCCTTTGGCTTTTGGGTTTTTGGCAAACAGTGAGGGGTCCAGAGACTCCAGAGATTTGCCTTTAGTGCTGAACAGACGCTGGGCTCTCTCTTCTAGTGTACTGCAAACAAAACACACACAAACAACACGTTTGGACATTACGAACAGACTCAGGAATCAGGGACTGCCAGTCCTATGAATGTTTTATTTGTGATCCAGTGAAATGTGAAACTACAGTTAAACATGAGCAGGACAGTGTGTTCACACTCACCCTCCACATTTGAGACCCAAGGCCATGAGAGCAGACTTCAATCTGTCCAGACCCAGAGACGCCAGCTCCTGTACAGAGTGTAAGAAATTATAGTCTGCCTCGA
>NW_015546110.1:724916-728468 GCF_001515605.1 Sinocyclocheilus anshuiensis | reverse complement strand
TAAACTATTCTCCTTTCTCTACAAAGAGCTTAATTATCATAGAGATAATTCTTTCAATAATATGTAAATAGTATCTCCTGAACATTACTTCGTCACCTATAGCGTGGGAGCGGCAGTAGGCCATCAAGAACCATCTGCTGACCAAAAGGGCACTTGAATATAATTGCTAGGGATTCTAGATAATCCTATCACCTGAGCATTTGGTTGTTTCCACCTGAAATACTATCAAAGACGTGGGAACGGAAGGCTATCCCTTTCATTGTTATCCGCAATTTACATTTAAGACGAAACTTAATTTACATGCGGGAAGATGAAGCGGGAAGAATAGAGTATAAAATGTTTGAGCTTAGGATGTTCGTGGTTCATTCTGACTCCGTTGAACCCAAGGTACTACATGTACTTTGTCACTGCTATTCTGCAATAAACATCTTCATCGAGATCTTCATCGTCCTCATAATTTTTCTTACAAGAGTACACACAACATTACTGATCTGCCAACAGAAATGTGTGTGTGTGTGTATGTGTGTGTGTGAGACAACATTAATGAAAACATGATTAACTAGGAAAACATGCGAGTCACATTGTTAACAGACGAGAGCGAGACAAACTAACCTCCCAGGAAGAGAAGGCAGACAGATCCAGATGTGCTCCAGCGTGAGTCAGAGCACTACTCGTCTCTTTCTGTAACACACACACACATTTATAAAACACCTCCATTCATTCCTCATGTGCTCACATGCATTTAATAGAGGACAGCAGGACAATGTAGATGTAATGGATGATAGAATACAGCAATAAGCCCCAAGAAGCTGTAGTTTACAGTGAATTTATAACAGCTAAGGGGTGTTGTTTGTAGAGTAATTTACAACAGCTTCGAACGCGGCTCAGCCAATCAGAATCAAGCACCGGAACTCTCCGTTTTATAAATCTCTTCTAATACTTCTATGCTAACTTTTTTATTATACCACTGATGAATATTAACCTCAATGAATGGTAATATATTGGTATGTTTGGAAAATATGCAGCCACTGCTGAAAGCAAAACTCTCAAACTCATTAATGTTGTCTCTTAAGCACAAACCCACCGGCCAGCCTGGAAACATCCCACTCTCCCACTTCTTCTCAAACTCTGCCAAGATCTTTCCGTAGAGCTCATTCTGATCCAGCAGAGGCTTGACCCGATCCGTGTATTCCTGCAGGTACTCCAGCAACATCTCCAGATACCTGCAAGAGCACAGACCAGAAACAACATGCATCCATATCGAAGCACATTTAGCACAACAACAAGAAACTTGAACTACCAATTACACACACAAAATGTGGTTTGTGTTTTAGGACTGAAGAATTTGGGGGGAAAAAGAAAAAGAACAATTATTTTACAGACACAAATTGTGAACGGTTTTCTGTGCTTGTTCGAGGGCTGCACAATCTGATCAAAAACACCACCTTTCACCTACTTCTTATACTCTGCGTTCTTCCGGTCTTTAGAGATGTCAAAGAGCTGATCGAATGTTGACAGATAAGTGACATACTCCAGTTTCTAGAAGAGAGCAACAGACAGAAGTATAACGGTCTTTTGTTCAATTATTCGAAGGCATGTAAATCAAATAAGAAGCCGGACAGTACCTCCACTCCTTTGAGGTTAATATACTTCAGGTAGCAGTCATGGAGATCCAGGTAGCGTCCGTAACCCTCTTCATCAGTGAACTCCACCAGATCTGTGACCAGCATTGAGACCGTTACCGTCCATTCACAGCACATATCAGTGCCTCAGCAAACAGCTCTCGCGTTACTCCAGACTTACTTTGTGCCTCCTCACTGGGGTTGTCTTTGGCTTTCATGAGCTCTTCAAACTCCACTGACATGGGCACACAGATCTGCAATCGACACACAGAACGAGCGGAGTGAATATTTCTTGAGACAGAAGCGTGTCGTTCAGGACAGAGCACTTCACAGCCGTCGGTACCTCGTTAGGGTGTTTTCTGTGGAACTCCTTGATCACTTTGAGTCGGTTGTAGAACTCCGCGAACTCGTTGGGTCCCGATATTGCATTCAGCTCATCCTTCCTCATTCTGATGAACAGACACACAACACCGCCGTGAGATCGCACAAAATAAGCCTGATATATTTCTATACCGACTCGGATGTCCTTGAGATTGTCTTACCCGTCTTTGTCTTCATACAAGTCTCTGAGGTTTGCGCTCACTTCCATGTATCTCTGCAGGCATCAAATAACACAAACACACCCGCTGCATAAATGTACAGTTTCCACGATTAGGGAATGATTAGGAAATCAAAAAAGGTAACGACATGAAAGAAAGGATCTCACATCCAGCATAGCTCTCACTCGATGATCAGAGTTGATCTGGTCTCTCAGCTGAAGAACAGAGAAAAGAAAAGTTGTGCAGAATAAGACCATCTGCTAAATGTCTCCATGTAGATTTACACGTAACTTTCGAAGGTACTTCAAATAAAACCTGGGCATTGTCAAAATAAGAAACACGAAGTACATTTCTCAAAAAGAGCAACTGTGAGGTCAAAACAAACACATGGTTACTCAATCATAACAACTACATATAGAAATAATAAAGATATAATCGTAAAACAGGCTGAGAGAAAGGAAATGGTCTTGAAAACGTAATTATAAATAGTTTTGGTGCTATAAACCTTGAGTAACATTATAAGAAAACTACATTATAATGTTGTCTTTAATTCAATTTCCAGTATACTACTGTCACACAATTATCTGCTGTGAATTAAAGCGTCTTAACTTGCCCTTTGTATCTTTAATCACTGTTAAGCGTAACAAATTGATGGTTTATTAATAACACGATTAATGTGTTAGCATCATTTAAAACTCATTCAGAGATCATCCGTGAAGTTACCGTGGTTTTTTTCGTTAGCATCTCCTTCGTTTTGGCGTCCATAAGTCTCTCTTTCTCCTCATGGTATCGTCGCTGCTGCTCTAAAATCGTTTCCATTGTAATTTATTAATTTCAAGATATCTGGTTTATTCAATTGTTGTTTAGTTGAGCCTGCGTACGCGCGTGTAACGTAACTTACAGGAAGGAGATCCCGTGTTTATTTCTCTCGACCGGAAACATGAACGAGAGAATAAAGGTTCC
Source organism: Sinocyclocheilus anshuiensis (assembly GCF_001515605.1). Lineage (NCBI taxonomy): Eukaryota > Metazoa > Chordata > Actinopteri > Cypriniformes > Cyprinidae > Sinocyclocheilus > Sinocyclocheilus anshuiensis. The sequence continues at coordinate 725,344 of NW_015546110.1, read as the reverse complement.
GACTTCACACCGCTCTCTTCTTCTTCTTCTTCTTCTTGTTTTATGGCGAATAACCCCTAAGGAGCATTATAGCCACCTACTGTACTGGAGGTCAAGTAAACTTTCATAGGTGATGAGTCTGAAATTTGAGTTAAAAAAAACCCATTGGTGGATGTTTCCTATTCTCTCCAATCTATGGCGCACTCAGATGCTAGCGCTGCGTGTTCAGCTCCTCACAATTAGCTCTTCATGCCCCAGATTAGGTAGAATACTCCCATCCACACGTATTATAATCTAGATCCTAAACCTGAGTCATAGATATATTTAATTAGTGCTCTGTATACCCGTCTATCCATTAACCCAGAGCTGTCCAGACTCGGTCCTGGAGGGCCGGTGTCCTGCAGAGTTTAGCTCCAACCCTAATTAAACACACCTGAACCAGCTAATCA
>NW_015546110.1:711799-724491 GCF_001515605.1 Sinocyclocheilus anshuiensis | reverse complement strand
GTCTTTGTATACCTGTCTATCCATTAAACCTTTTCCTAAAATATCTTCATGTGTCAATCTTTCCTCCCCAAAGTGACTAAATAATATGTCACGATATACACTATATGTACTACACCTAAAAAGTGCATGATATACCAGTCATTCTTGAGACGTGGGACAAAACAGGTCCAGCAATGGTAACTGCTATTAGCTTTAAAAAATAAAAATATTTTCAATTTTAAATGTCATGAACACAGTCCAAGGTAAAAAAGCACATTTTGTTAAAAAAGAGAAAAGTTGGGAGGTTGTATCAAAGCATAGCTCAGTAGCTTAGTACATATAAGATACATAAATGTAGTTTCATTTGTGTGAGTACAAGGTTTTATTTTTTCAATTTTGCACCCTGTTTTGTCCCACATACATCGCATAACCCATTTTCATGTAAACCTATAGTGCCAGTGTTGATTTCAACCCTGTATGTCCCAGTCTTAATCTAGACAGCCACACTTCTTCTTTCCTATTTCTTCCCTGACAATTTATACTCCCTATACTGTCTGCATAATATAACACCATCTCCCCGTGCTGCTATTATCCCATCTAATTTGCCATTTATTCATTAACTTTTTCTTTAAAATCGACTTTGCCTCCTTTTTCCCCATAGCCACTTTAACACCCACCTACATCTTGTCCAGTGCTTTTTTTTTTGCTAGTTTATCAGCAACTTCATTAATGAACATGTGCTGGCACCCAACAAAAATATACCATTATTCCAGCCTCTTTCAATCTGTGTAAAGATAGGTACACTTCCATTAATAAATCTTCTCTGTCTGATCTCGCGTGTGCTATACTAATTAAAGCTGAAGACGAATCTGAACATAGTACCATTGTGGAATATATACACCTATTCCAACCTTTTGATTAACAGGTTCCTTAGATCCATCCATAAATATTTGTAATGTTGAATAAAATGTATTATTTATTATTAGCGTTAACCTCCTTTCCAATGTATTCACCTTTGGGCTTGTCTAAAATTTGATGTTTTTTTGTTGAAATAACTGTTTCTTCTTAGTTTTTTCTGATCAGTTTTGTATATTAGGGTTGTGTGTTACACCTAATGTTGTTAAATGAATGTTTATTGCATTATTTCAGTTTCATGTGTGTTACCATGATGGTGTTTAGTGTCTGTGTGAATGACACTGTGCACCTTCTATATATGTTATTATCTAAAAGCTGCTTGTGATGGGCTTTGGTTCATCATGTGACTTTCTCATCACCGCCTGCATTTGGTGGTTATCAGTGTATTACAAAGGTACAAAACAGATTTCAGTACTTCAATAGGTTGGTATATTAACATTATATCAGTTAATGAAATTGCGGTATTTAACTGTAAATTTAAGTTAAAACCGTAAAACCTAAAACTTTGCTACCGTATTTTTTACGGTAAAATTCTGGCAACCACAGCTGCCAGGTTTTTACCGTAAATTTTACGGATTTTTTTTTACAGTGTACTCACACCTCTCTCTTTCAGACTTATTTGTTTTATATCTAATGTATAATATATATATTTTTTTTTTCAAAGCATAAAGACTAGCCTATATAGATTTCCGTAAAGATCATAGACTGTGGTAAATACTGACTAACCAACAACAAGCTAAGGGAACCAAAAGCTTAGCTAGCGTAACAATAGTTGCCAAGTCCGATTATTATACGCGACTTTGGGCTTCTTTTTTTTAAAGTTGCTTGAAAAATGGAAATGTTAGGGAAATCTGACAATCGTTTCTTTATTTATGTTCGCCGTATTCTCCAATGCATTGAATGACATCTGTCTGCTCGCAGTTAATAGCCAACCAGTGCAATAATATAAATGCTGCAGCGTAATTTGCCAAATGTTCCTCCCTCTCATTGGAGAAAATCACGTTCAAAAAGAAGGCGTATGATGCTGTAATCCAAGCGATGACAGAAGTAGACGTGGGATGACTTTCTTTTAGCCTATTTTTTTATTTTTACAATGTTTTTGTAATGTATTAATTATCACGGGCTGTAATAAAAAAACAAGTAGTCCTATACTAATACTAAGAGTAAATATGGTTCGAATAGCCTATATTTTAGTAGGTTATAAATATGTGGCTATGTTACAGTTCCTCTTTGAAGCTCTTGTGTTTTTCTCCTTTTCCATCTCTCCAATCATATTCTGCACACAGGTGATTGGAGATTAGTTTTTTTCCCATTTTTGTTGCAGTTTGCTGATTTTTGTAAAATAGCTTCTGTTTTTGCTTTTCAGATAAAAGAGTGGTTTCAGTTTAATATGTTGCAGGCTCATTTATTGGTAATAAATAATTGATAATAAATAATATTGATGATAATAAATCATCAAAAAAAATATTGGGCTTGTTTTTGAAGCAGCGGTTGCTTATTTGTCTCGTGAGAGTTGGCAACAGTGAGCGTAACCCTAAACGTTCAGGGAACCATAATGAATGTATTGAAAAAGAAATGAGAAAGATGCCCCTCGTTAAAACATTACCTGCATGCAAACAAGCCAAACCTCGATCTCCTACTAGATACAAAGGTTGAGTATTGCGCGGATTAATTTAATGAGTGAAATCTCTCTTGTTTTGCAGGAATCAGAAGGAACTGGCAGAGATGACCCTCAATCCGCCTCCAAACTGCAGGTAGGTCTGGGAGTTTGCCATGCGCTAATGATGGTCATGTAGTATCCTTTGGTGGAAGTTTGCTTGAGGTGTCTCATAAAGAACTGAGGTTCTAGTGTCTATCACAGTTATATAACTTATAGCTGCTATAAACTATTGTTTTTACAATGGAGGTGATATGTTTTAAAAATGTTCCCATAATGCTTAAGCATTACACATGGTACCATGAGACTTTTATGCATTCTTTCTTTGACCAATTATATTTAGGGCTGGGTATCGAGTTCAATACGTTTTACATTTATAAAATTTAAACTATGCTTTTACTCAAAACTCACTCTAAACCACCATCAAGTGTTTGAATTAACTTCCAATTGTGATCTAATGAGGGATTTGGTCATACAATTTTGCAGAAATATGTTATTTGTAGCCTTTTTTTTATCAATGTCATATCTACACCTGCTTAGCATTTCTCATGTAAACACACAGTATTGCTAAGAAAATAGACAGAATCACATGAAAATCACATACAAATCACATGCTGTAATAATCATGTTTTTATTAGCGTCATGTTTCATCCCTATAAATGTTTTTCTGGAAGTGTAACGCACGTTGGTTGTCGGAGACAGGGCAGGCTATGAATGCGTTATATGAGTGACAGACAAGCAGCGAATGAGCTTCATCAGAACAGAGTCAGAACAGAGATCGTGGAAGAGAAAACACAACAGAAGACAGCGCTAGAAGCAGGTAATGCTCATCAGATAGCGTAAATCAGTGGAAAATGATAGAAATGATGATTCTGTCTGAGCTATGCATTTTAAAAGGAAAACACATTAGTGGAAAGGGACATTAGTCCTCGGGACATCATCAGTGAAGAGAGGGATTGTCCAGCCTGATCTCATGGCAGTTCCTACATATTTTACGAGGTGGCTAATTCGTACGAATCCGTACGACCTCACTCATACAAATTCATACGATTTTTGATAAATCGTGCTTATTTTACGAGTTGCACAATTCGTATGAATTTGCACGAATGACCTACACCTAAGCCCGCCCCTAAACCTACCCGTCACTGGGGTCTAGACAAATCGTACGAGTGAGGTTGTACGAATTAGCCACCTCGTAAAATACGTACGAATTGGTCGTGAGATGGATTGTCTGTCTTCTGAAAAGCGAACATGCTCATTTTTTGAAGAACAACTGCTGAGTGATTTAAAGGTCTTAAGTATGCAGTAGTGTGCATCACATACTGACTTAAAGGCACAATATGTAATTTTCGCCGCTAGAGGGCGCGTATTCAAAACAAACAAAGAGACAAAGGCGTAGTTTGATGACGCTGTGACGGAGTGTGGACTCATGGGAGTTGTGGTCTTCATCCACACAGCCGATGCAATCCGACGGGACTCGGGCAGAAATCATGTTCATGGATGAGCTAATGATTTATTAACGTAGTAGAATGAAGCAGGGTGAGGCTGAAAGCCATCGAAGTGAAACGAGGCGCTGAACGAGCGCGACACACGGCTCGAAAGCAGCGGGGCTTTTATTATGCCACAGTCGAGCGCTTCCGCTCCTTCCGGTCGTGTGTATGTGGGGTAAAGCAGCAATGTTTTATCATACTAGATACATTAGAAAGTTCTGTTATAATGCTACTCTGTGCGGTCGTCACCGGTCTATTAAAACGCACAACATATTAAAGCGTCTTTGGTGTTTCCATGTTGTCTACAAAACAAAACCGGAAATCGAGGGGTTATGACGTCATTAGCAGGCGACACAATGACACTATGGACACGGTCCGTGTCACTAGTTAAAATTGCTTATTTCTCTGAGTTTAAACATTCTTCGAAACATTTGGGATAATGTAAGTACACAAGTCCGCAAAATATATAACACTGTTCTAGTGGTTTTTGGATATTGTAATACAAAAATCTTACATATTGTGCCTTTAAAACTGTTCATTTAGCACTGAAAAATATTTGAACTGTACTGAAGCTATTTGCACTGATTTATTGTGTTGGTTACATTTTGTTCCTTTGTGCAGTGGCTCAGGAGATGAGTCTTTGAGTCTGTAAAAACCTCAACAAACTGAAAAAAATAGTTTTACAGTAGTGTTAAAATAGATTTCATAAAATTGGCATTGAAAAAAGTTTCATTTAGGAACTGGTGAATTCTGAATTGAATTTCTGAACGATACCTAGCCCCAAGTATAACATACCAGGAAGGGAGGGAAGCCTGACAGGAAATGATGGTTCAAGCAACAATTTTTGCCAGATTTCTCCTCCAGTTCACTTGCACAAAACCTCCATTGTATAGTATGTGTTACTGTATATTTTTCATTAGTTTTGATGAACTGCCGCATAGTTTGAAATTAATTTTCCATGGCAATGGTGCTTAAGTTGCATTTAACCCAGAATGTTCTTTAAAATCTGTTTCTGTTTAACGGAGCGATAGGGAAGAAGTGTTCTTGAGAGGCTGGTGGAAGGGCAAATTGATGGAAAATCTCTGTGACTGATGTTTGGGAGCGGCCACGCAAGTGTCAACATTTATCTGCGCCTCTCCGCTCACATTAATAGTGAATGTGTGTGTGTGTGTGTGTGTGTGATCTTTCTGATATTCACCTGCTTCTATTCACATCCAGCTGCCTCCAGCTCAGCGTGCAGGAAAAGCTGTCCACTGTGCACACATTTAATTTGAAAAGGGACACGAGTTGGGCTGCTGATTTCACAGCCCATAAATTCACCATTTTAAACTTTTCTTCAGAATTCAGCTCAACACCGCCAGACAGTAATTTGACACACTTTTATAACTCGCCATCAGTGCTTGAAATAAACATGCTATGTCTAATGGGAGTCTCATAATTACATAATATTAATGATCTTGGGATAAAAACATTCCCAAAATAATAGTCAGTCTGGTGGGACAGTATGTCATTAGATGGTCAGAATGCATCACAAAGCAGATTTTAGAGCATGTGTATTTAAAGGAATAGTTCACTCAATGAAGTCTACATCATCTAAACCCTTATTACTTTTTCTGAAAAGGAGATGTTTAGCACAATACTCATGCTGCTCTTTTTCCATACAATGAAAGCTTATAGAGCTCCAAAATGTGCAAAAGCTTAATAAAAGCACCAGTAAAGAAATGCATGCTGCTTGACTGATGCCAAGTCATATGATAGCTTTGTGAGGAACAGACCAAAATTTAAGTCATTATTAATAGAAACACTTCTACAAAGTTCATGGGGGGGACTTCATCAGTGGGACTGAATTATTAATGTTAGAGCTGAAGATCTGAAAAAGGTTTTTGCATAGTGAAGATGCACAGAACAATCTTTATTTAAAGTGTTCTTTTACAGAGTGAAATGTAAATAAATCATTTTTAGTGAATTTGATTTTTAGTAAATACACATCCCTTGAGATAAATATCCATTTGTCAGTTTGCTCTGTCAGTAATGAATTCATTTTGCTGGTGTAAGTCCTGTAAATGCTGTCTGTGTGTATGGAGTCCTGCTGTGAGCGGCACTATTCGTCTTTTAGTGAACAAACACTGTCATCCTCAAACTGAATTCTTGGTAAGATTAGAAAATTCGTTTTCTAGCTCTCCGTCAGATGTGTTGAAGAATGTTTAAGTGTAAGCTTAAATGAAACGATTGTTTGAATGAAAACATCTTCCTCTTGTTGTAATGATTTTTGAGACCCTGATGGAGTGTAATTGATTGAATGTGACAGCGGTGCTGGAAAAGGCACACGGCAGATGCAGGCTGCTTTCATCTGCACTCTAGTTTTATTTAATTACCATATCCTTTCATAACAATCCAGCTCACATTTTGATGCCAATCCCTCAGCTGTCAACAGAAAACAGTGTTGGATGCCGAGGTAACATGGTCGGCCAAGCTTTCTACTCCAACACTACTTTAGTTATTCCTATTGCATGGCTGTTTGGAATACTTGACCCCTATTGCTCAGACTGTGCATTGAGCGGTCGAATATTTTTGTATAATGATGGCTAAACTGTATATGGCCCTCAGATTATGCCACGGTCTGTCTATTTATGCGCAAGCATTCGAGTAGTTATGGCATCTTATACCTAAAAATTTCGGTAACACTGTAATATATGGAACAATTCTCAATATTAACTGGTTGCTTAGCATGCTTATTATTAGCTGTTTATTAGTGCTTATAAAGCACATATTCTGCATGGCCATATTCTACATCCGTAATCATACCCAATACCTAAACTTAACAACTACATCACTAACTATTAATAAGCAGCAAATTAGGAGTTTATTGAAGCAAAAGTAGTAGTTAAGGGTTTGTTAATAGTGAAACCTTAACTTTAAAATAACCTTAACCTCTGACTTTAAAATAAAGTGTGACCAAAATGACTGTTGTAGGGAGGACTACAATATTAATTTTAATATATGTGGCCATGGACCACAAAACCAGTCATAAGGGTAAAATTTTTTACATTTTGAGATTCATACATCATATGAAAGCTGAATAAATAAGCTTTCCATTGATGTATGGTTTGTTAGGATAGAACCGAGATACAACTATTTGAAAATCTGGAATCTGAGGGTGCAAAAAAATCTAAATATTGAGAAAATCGCCTTTAAAGTTGTCCAAATGAAGTTCTTAGCAATGCATATTACTAATCAAAAATTAAGTTTTGATATATTTACAGTAGGAAATTTACTAAATATCTTCATGAAACATGATCTTCGCTTACAGTTTATTTCAACTGCTTACATACAAATCTTTTCTTGTCACACAATTTTTGAAACCAGACACTCAAACAACAGAAGCACACACTAAATCTGCAAAACCATACACTAATTCTCTATCTAACAGGAATTAATATTATGGCAAAGGTGTTCGCAAATGTTTGCTTTTGAGATGTGTTTGTGATATTTTGAATGCAGTGCTTCATTTTGCAAGAGATGTGAGGCATTTTGCAGTTTGTGTTTGCAATTCTTTTATTTGTGTGTAAAGTTTTGAAAAAGAGATGCAAGTTTTGAAATGTAAGCAGTTGAAAAAAACTGTAATATCCTAATGATTTTTGTCATAAATGAAAAATGGATCATTTTGAACCATACAATGTATTTGTTGGCTATTGCTACAAATATACTTGTGCTACTTATGACTGGTTTAGTGCTCCAGGGTCACAAATATGGTGAACATGAAACCAAGAAAAGCAAGAAAATAAAAGCCTTGTTTAGAAGAAAAGGGAACCAGTAGAAACACAGAGCTGAGTGAGAAAGAACTTTAAAATGGATGACGTTACATTGTAGATAAACATGTATATATGCAGAATAATAAGAATCTATACATTAATATTCTTGTAAAGGTCTCTTTTTCTTTTCGGAAGCTTTAAGATAGTAATTTCTTAGCTCAGCTATTATGATGAAATGAACCATTGTAAACAGTGTGTGTGTGTGTGTGTGTGTGTGTGTGTGTGTGAGATTTCTGCATGAATTGCTAAGTTATGAATTCAGTGCGGCTGTGATCATCAGAAATGAAGGCAGTTCTATGAATGAGTGTGTTATTCACAAACAATAGTCGTTCGCTGTAAATCACAGTTAGTAATGTTTACGGTTGGTATTTAACGGACGCTCTGAACAGCTGGTTAATGGCCAGTTGTTTTTGGCCATGCCATTAGAGCTGGATGGATTGTGTCGGTGTGCACACCCTCGGTTCAAGAGCTTTTGTCCTGGCAGAGGAAACGGCTGCCTGACCTTTAGACCTGGATTCTTCTGGTTACTGCTTTTAAACAACAGCAAGCAAACACTTTAGGAAGTGGAGGTATATTTGGGATGATTTAAAAGAGAGAGACAGAGGAAAGAAAGGGAGAAAACGTTTATATAGAACTCATTATGTAAAGGATAGTTGACACACACAGTGAAACTTGCCATTTACTTTGCCTCATCATCAAGCATATGACTTTATTCTGTGAAAAAAAGTCTCTATTTATTTAAAAGATACAGTAAAGCAGTAATATTGTGAAATATTATTACAATTTAAAATAGCTGTTTTCTATTTGAATATATTTTAAAACATAATTTATATCTGTGATGCAGTGCTGTTTTTTCAGCATCATTACTCCAGTCTTCAGTGTCACATGATCTTCAGAAATCATTCTGATGTGTTGCTCAAGAAACATTTCTTATAATTAATGTTAAAAACAGGTCAAAACTGTATAGCGATTGTTTACCCCCAAAACCATAACCAAAAAGCCATATGGACTTGTGTGCAATATTCCAAGTCTTCTAAATTGTTGTGATACATTTGTGCAGTAGTGGACGAAGTACAAATTGAGTAAAAGTACAGATATGTGTAATAAAATATTACCACTATATGGAGTCAAGATAGATTTTTGTTGTTGATATGGACTACGTTGACGAGAGTGATGTAGTAATGTTCACTATGAAGCTTACACGGCTAATGAAGCTTACATTTGACCATCTGATTTTCACCAGTAAGAAAAACGTTTTTTAAAGCTTGTTGTTTTGCAGAACATGAAAGTGAAAAAAGTGAAAGTGACGTGACATGTGGCCAAGTATGGTGACCCATACTTGGAATTAGTGCTCTCATAGAGACACTGATGTTAATGTGTCTGCACCCAAGCATTTCAGTGGGCTTAAACAGATCACTCTTTACAGCAGATTTAGTTCACAAACAACTGACAGTTTTGACCTAAATATGATTTTCAGTTACAATAATTAATCCTAAAATTCAACATTAGTAACTTACTTTTAGCAGCATCAGTCGCGCGTGCTCACAAAATCTCCCGGTTCTTACTTGTGAATTCAGTTCACTGGAGACTCGCACTAAACGGTTCATTTGAATCAGTGAGTTGTCGACTCAAGAATAGCTGCAATCGGTTCATTCTAATTCGTCAATTAATTGTTTGGTGCGATTTGCGAACCGATTTAAAAGGTTAATTGAAAAGAATCAGTTCGTTCATGAATCAAAAACAGTAACGAAGTAAAGCTACTCCGTTACTGTCCACCACTGCATTTGTGTGATAAACCGATTGATATTTAAGTTGTTGTTCACTGATAGTTTCCCTCTCCAGTTTTCCTCTCCAGTGAACTCCACTTTACACATGTTTGTAAGATGTGTAAATAATGTGGGGGAAAAAAGAAATTCTCTGTACCTCAAGTGGATTTAAACAAACTGAGAAAGCCAAAAAGTAGGGGTGCTCCTATCAGGATTTTTGAGGCCGATCACCGATCGCCGATCACAGGAAGCAGTATCTGTCGATACCGATCACCGATACCGATCTTTTAAAGCCTTCTTTTTTATAATTTATAACTATATATAGTGATACTCCAATCAGGATTTTTAGACATTTATTCAGGGCCTGAATTTCATTTTTGAAAATGGGGTGAATTCCCCTCTTAGGTGTCTCTTGTGAGAGGAGAAGCAGCTTTCACACAGGAGTCCGCTACTGATCCGTGGCTGTTTACCACAAACACAACATTTATCCATTGTTTTGTCACTGAATTATACTTGTCACTGAAAGTGCTTTTTCAGCATTGCAATTCTTTTTTTACACAGTACAGTAATACAATCTTTCACAGACATGTTTAAACACAATAAATATAAGCAACACATTATTCAATGCTTTTTACTTTTGCATTTACTTCTAGATTTATATATTAAATTGCTCAAGCAAGTGGCAAAACATTTAAACTACTTTTCTTACGTTATCACAAACTTACCATTGACAGAAACAGTCAGCTCTACTGCCTTTTCTTTTGCATTTAAATCTTTATGACAAGCAATCCTGCCTTTCATAAAGAAGTCTAAAAGTGCTCTTTCCCTTTAAACTTAACCAAAAGGTCATATGTGTGAGTACCTCACCTTCAGCATTATAATTATTTCACCCGCGCCGGACAGAGACTGAGACGGTGCGGCTGCAAGTCGTGCAAAACCTCTCATGGCAGCGTCATCAGCTTGAGATCAGTTTTTTGAGATCGGCTTTTTTAGAGACCGCCGATCAATCATCCCAACGTGATTATCGGCCGATAGTGATCGGTAGCCGATCAATCGGAGCACCCCTACCAAAAAGTGTTGGGCTCTCATCTACCATCAGTGTTCACAAATATGCATTTCATTTAAACAAGCTCTTTAATCATTTTAATTTCACTACCCTTACGAAAAAGATGTTTATTCAAGTGTGCTTTTAGTGTACTTCTTTTAAACTAAAAAATAGGAAAGTATACTTTCAGGCTACTTTTTATGTACTTCTCAGAAATGTGCTTTATGTACTTCTCAGAAATATACTTAACATGACATTTAAGTATACTTGTACTTAGAAAAAGTCTAAATTTATTTGAGCTATACTGTACTTGCTCCAAGAATGTTTTCATTGTTATATGGTTGGGGGCACTATTACACATCTTCTGTACTGAATTTCCAAAATACAAGCGAAGAAGAAACCAGATGCTTCCACATGTAATCTAACACAATCATCAGACATAAAACAGCATCAAAACTGTGTAACTGTCAGGCCTGTGTTCCTGTCTCTTGTGTTTTGTTCCCCAAGTTCTAGTTCTCCCTCATGTTTCCTTATGCCCAGATTTGGTTTGGTTTCTTGTTCTCGTTGTCTCATTATTAGTTGATTCCTCGCACCTGTCTGTCCCTCGTTAAGTTTAGTATAAATGTGTAGTCTGCCTCATGTTTTCTTGTCGAGTCCTAAACATCAGTCCATGTGTGTCTCCTGTGCTCCCTATGTTAGTGTTCCTTTTCATTTGGTTTGTTTATTAAAAGTTATGTTTTCAACGTCATCTCCTCGTCTCCTCGTTTCCCTCCTATGCACCATGACAGAAGACCAGTGTTGCCAATTTAGCTACTTTGTAGCTAGATTTAGTGACTTCCCCGCCCCTTTTGAGACTTTTTTCAAAAGTTTAGGGACAAATATAGCAACTTCTTGGACAAACCTTATCTAAGTTCTCATCTTGCCCACTGATCTACGTTCATCTTTATATAGATCAGTGAATTTGCCATTGTGATGTCATCTAGTGACATTTAGCTACCAGTTTTAGCTACTTTCAATTGAAAGCAGTTGGCAACACTGCAGAAGACTCGACCACAAAAGGATGACTGCAGCTGAGAACACTCTGTGGGGGATGATGAGATAATCCGCTGCGATCTTCCTACGTGTGATTTTCCCCTGATCGAGCTAATTAATCTCGTGCTGTTCCTAAATGGTTCAGATTTCGAAGTTGAAGAAGTAAAGAAACTTCCCAAGCCTCGTCATCCAACTCCCGCTGGAACGCGCCGCATCTCCCCAGCTCACCCCACGCCGAGAACCTCCACATACCTCTCCAACGGCTCCTGCTGCCTGCCCAACCCCAAATTCCCCGCTGTCCTCCGAAGCTCCAGCTCGCTGGCCGATCCGATGTCGAAGTCAAGCCCGCCGGCGGTGGCTCTCTACAGCCTGCCGGCCGCTACGAAGATAGGCCTGCCGGCCGCGCCGTTGTCAAACCCGCCAGCCGCGGCTCTCTCAAGCCCGCCGGCCATTCCGATGTCGAGCCCGTCAGCCGCTCCGAAGTTAGGCCTGCCGGCTGCGCTGTTGTCAAGCCCACCGGTCACTGCAACGACAAGACCGGCTGCCCAGTTCACCCGTAACCAAAGAAGGAGGACGAAGAGAAAAGGACTGTTCTCTGCCTTCATCCTATCCCCAGAGCTCGCTCCAGTGTCGGCTCCAGTGCCAGCTCCTTGAAAGCATCTTGCTGTGCCTGCTCCTGCAGCGCACCCTCCAGTGCCAGCTCCTCGTAAGCGCTTCACAGTTTCCGAGTATAGCCCACGAAGGGCTCCAGTTCCCGAGTATAGCCCAAGGAGGGCTCCTGATCCCCAGTTAAGCCCAGGGAGGGCTCCTGATTCCTCGTTTAGCCCAGGACGGGCTCCTGATCCCCAGTTCAGCCCTGGAAGGGCTCCGGATCTCCAGTTAAGCCCAGAGAGGGCTCCTGATTCCCCGTTGAGCCCAGGGAGGGCTCCAGATCCCCCGTTAAGCCCAGGGAGGGCTCCAGTTCCCTGTCATGGCCACAGAGGGCCTCGGAGCACG
>NW_015546110.1:701021-711783 GCF_001515605.1 Sinocyclocheilus anshuiensis | reverse complement strand
TCCCCAAGTATTTGGGGGGGGGGCTCCAGCCGTAGAGGCGGGGGCTGGGGCCGCAGCCTCAGAGGCTGCTTTGCCATGGCCTCCTGAACTACCTGCTCTACCGTGGCCTCCTGGGCTGCCAGATCCGCCATGGCTCCCCGAGTCCCCTGATCTGCCATGGCCACCTGAATTCCCTGCTCCATGGCGCCCCGAACTGCCAGATCCGCCAAGGGTCCCGGAACGGGCGCTGTCCTGGAACCCTGCTCCTGGAGGCCTCCAGTGCAATTTATTTTTATGTTTTTCTTTTTGTCAGCTTTTTGTTTAAAATGTTGTTTATTTCTTTTTTTTTTTTTTACTTATGAAACTTATCCACATTCAAGCATTTATATAAAAAAAAATAATGCATGAAGCTAGAATAAAATGTTTTTGTTTACAAGCAGATACCCTGTTCTTTTGATGTTTTTTATGTTCAGATATTCATGTAACAAAATATATACAAATTAATACCTAAACAGGGACATAGTAGTATACTTAAAGTATGATGTAAAGTTCACTTAAAGAACTTACGAGTATACTTGCAGTATAAAACTACTAAACTAGTAGTTTACTGAGACTATACTTCAAAGTGTACTAAAAATGCTACAAGTATTTAAGTAGTAAACTATTAGTATACCTATAAGTTCACTTTTAGTATAGTTGCAGTACAAACTAAAAACATAGAGGTAAACTAGTTGTGTACTCAAAGTTTACTACTGTTATACTTAAGGTATACTTAAAAGTATACTTTTATATACTAGAAAGTGGGCCAATTTAGTCCCAATGAGTATTGAAATAGTACACTTACAAGTATACTACTAGTACACTGATATTTGTATACTTGCTACATAAAGTATACTTAAAAATAGACTTGAACTTTACTTAAGTATACTTAATAAAATAAACTTGAAATATACTTATTTTTGGTAAGGGTAACCTTGCAAACATTGTTGAATTCAGCTGTGAGATACCACTTTTATATGCTATAACACATGCTACACCACTATACTATACTTATACTATAAATGCATCAGACATTCTCAAAAACAGCATTGCTTCCTTGTCTGTTGACCCAAATCTCTCGGACCGTGTCTCATCCCAGAGCCAATCCTCAAATCCATTCAGATTATCCCTATAGATGAATATCTGCCAGCATTCATCACATTTAGTCATGATTTAGTCATGCACCAATTCATCAACACAGCCACCGTGCTTTAAACAAAGAAATATTTCAACCAAAAATGAAAATTCGGTCATTTATTCACTCTATTGTTATTTCAGATCTGAATGACTGACTTTCTTTTCTTGGAAGTTGGAACACACACACACACACACACACACACACACACATTAATTTTAAAGAACATTTGGGTCTGTCATGCATTTAATTGGAAAAACACATACACACACACACACACACAATAAAAGTATAATAGTTCATATGACTCTTTACAAGCATTTTGAACTGGCCTAGTTACTCAACCCTGTGTAGAATTGCATGACATGTGAGGTGCCATTAGTCACTCGGTTAACTTTACCACTCTTATGTTACTGCACACACACACACACACACACACACACACACACACACAAACACATTAATTTTAAAGAACATTTGGGTCTGTCATGCATTTAATTGGAAAAACACATACACACACACACACACACAATAAAAGTATAATAGTTCATATGACTCTTTACAAGCATTTTGAAGTAATTCAATATGCAGAACAAATCAAAATTTAAGCCGTTGAAAGTCATTCTGTCTGCTGTTGCTCTTAAATCTCATTCATGCTCATATATACTCAAATATGACACTTCAAGTCACTGCAGCTTTAAGCTTGATACCAAATGCACTAGTTTCTCATAACCAATTGCACTGACTGTGCTATATGTTTGATTATGATTATTGACTTTTGAGTGAACTAACCATTTTAAAGCAGCTGAGCTAATGAGAGCAGAGAGCTGGTGCTGGTGTGTCTGAAGGTGCTGTAGATGACACTGCTGTTGAATTCATAAAGAGGACAACAGGAAGTCAACGCTCAGCGCTGTGACCGCATCATGTCTGTCTGTCTCTCTTACTTTCCCCGTGCTGTTAATCTGCACGTAAACATGCACATCTTTCTTCTCAGGAATGCTTTCCATGATGAAGTTTCACTTTACTAACCACAGCTTTCTATGCCTTTCTCTCACACATGCAACTCTGTTTCTTAGTTAAGCCATGGTGTGTTCTTTATCTTGTGTCACAGCAGTTCACACTGCAAATCAAAGCCCAAAAACATCCTATGGAGGGTATGCGCAAACATGTTTAGTGAATTAAAAAAAAAACAGCATTATTTACCGATTTTCCAATTAAATACCTGCCTAAAGAGATTTTACAGAAAATATATCCTAAAGATATACAGACATTATTAAGCAGAGTAGCATATGCATTTGACAAAATGCAAATGAAGCTGAATTGTACTGTTGTTTAGTAGCATGCTAAAAGTTGTGAGCCGTGAAAATTGCATGTGATTTGGGACCTTTATACAGTGTGTGCCGTCAAAAAGGCTTCCAGCTTAAATAACTAAAAATATTTTAATTCACTGCCAAACTTCTGCAATTCTAAAAAAATTATTTATTTTTTTTATTATTATTTAGTTAATTATTTTAAGCTGTGTACATTTCTATTTTCTATCAATTAAAAAGTGGAGGTGGATGTGCACAAATATTTGCTTAGTAAACTAAATGAGGATATGCCATAAACTTCTGTGGTTTTTATATAAAGCTTATTAGTTTTAATGACAATAGATTAACACAGATGTTAAAACATTAAAAAAAAAATCAGTTTAGTCACTTTTACAGTTGAGGATGTCTCTGGTTGTCCTTCAGAAGGCAAATGTATGCTGGTTTATCCTTTAACTAGCTAAACACACATACACACTTGAGCTGTTGTCATCTGAGGTCAATATCAGAATGAAATCAGCTCTACACATCTGTGTCTTTTCTTTTGAGTGTACACATACTGACAGTGAGTCATGATAAACTGTTATCTCAAATATCCCTCATAGACTGACTACAGAATCCTTATCTGTTGTTTGTGTGCTGCCTAATAAATTACCTTTAGTGCCCCCCCACACACACACACTTAACCATATTTTGGGGACAAATGTGTACCCAAAAGTGAGCTAAACGTGACAAAATCTTCAAAAACCTCCCTTTGGGGACGTCCTCATTTGTAAAACTGGTATAAAAATAAACAAAGTTTTTTTTTTTAAATTGTAAAAAACTTTAGAAGGAAATATCTGAGTTACTTTTTCAAATAAGTAACTCTAGTTACTTTGTTTTCCATGTACTGACTGACAGCTCTCCTGTCCTTATGTTGAGAGAAATCAGGAATAGGGCTGCAAAAAGGTGGAAAATTTATAGTAAATTTAAAAAAATATTCCAGAAATTTTGGAAACTTTCCATGATTTTTAGGAATATTCCAGGGATTTTTCAAAAGTTTCCGGAAATTTGCCACCCCTTTGCAACCCTAATCAGGAGTAAGTGCAGAGGCATTGTGTGCGCTGTGTGAGCATGATGATACTGTAGATCTAGACTAAATATGAACATGCATTTACTCATCTCACTTACACAAAAACTGGTTCACTGTTCCTCAAAATGAATAAAACGTGAAATGCAAACTCAGAATTTGATGCAAACCTGCTATAATTAAATATGTTAAATAACTCAAATGTCCTTTATGTATTTTAATCCCATTTTATTAACCAATAAAGCGAAGGTCTTTGCTGCTGACCTTCGATGGTCCAATTCAACCATACTAACATATGCAAAAATGATTTTAGATAAACATAACATTTGTGTTTATTTTTTTATTATTTTTTAATTACTGAAGAGTGTTGAACCATTTGCCAAAAAAAGAAGAGCATTTTTATATTTAAAACAAACATGCAACATGCAAGCCAAGCCAAGAAAAAGTAACGCAAAAGTAAAGTAACACAAAAAAGTAACTAAGTAATGCAATTACATTTTGGGGAGTAATGCATTATTGTAATGCATTACTTTTAAAAGTAACTTTCCCCAACGCTGAATATCCAACCCGATCTCATGAAAGTGCGTATAAAAAAAAAACTTGTGGTATTGATGCGCAAAAATGGACTTTGGCGTGTATATGCTACACGATGGGTAGGTTTAGGGTTGTGGGGTAGATGCGTATCATATGTACGCGAAAACTGCGTATCATATGCACGCCAACAAATTTCGTATCATATGTATGTGAAAGCTGCGTATTATATGCACGCCAACAAATTTCGTATCATATGTATGTGAAAACTGCGTATCATATGCACGCCAACAAATTTCGTATCATATGTATGTGAAAACTGCGTATTATATGCACGCCAAACACATGTGTATCATATGTACGCCAAAGTCCATTTTTCGTATCAATACCACGAGTTTTCGTTTTTATTTGGCGTACTATTTATACGCATTTTCATGAGACCGGGCTCAAATATCAGCGCTGACGTGCTTCACAGATGGAGAAACCCTGGGTCAGTCTGAGTGATCTGTGTTGATGGCATTGCAGGGCATTCAGATGAAGGGATCTAGTGCAGATATCCCCTGCTTGGTGTTTAGGTAGCAGTGAACACTGCGAAAGGACCCTGTGATCTGGACTTGGCTTGTGTCTCCACGGCTTATGGTAAAATCAGCAAATTCAGGTGTTTCAAAGGACGCTGACAGAACAAAGCCCTGTGTCATTGTCTCAGCAGTTGTCCAGGTTTCCAGGCCTCTCGTGTGAGCCTCTTGAATTCTTAATGTGCCCTTTTCATTGAAGCGTTTCCCTTAAACCCGGCTGTTGATGGCATGTTATTTGCTTTCATCCCTCACCCGCTTTATAAACAGCAAAAAGATGAATTTGTTTTGTGCGCACTGAGGCTCACACTCTTGACCCTAGTAGAGTAAAGTGATTTCATTGTCAGATGCGAGCATTATTTTCAACTTTCCATTGTAATTGGATTTTTGGATGTGGAGGTTGCACTTCCCTGGTGAAAAAAACAGCATATGCTGGTTAGGTATGTTTTGAAGCATGGCTGCTGGTTTAAGATGGTCCTAAGCAACTAGCTCCTGCTCAGGACCAGCTTAGGACCAGCACATGACTAGCTTAAACCAGCACATGACCAGCTTAAACCAGCAAATGACCAGCTTAAACCAGCTCATGACCAGCACATGACCAGCTTAAACCTGTTTAGGACCAGCACATGACCAGCTTAAACCAATTTATGATCAGCACATGGCCAGCTTAAACCAGCTCATGACCAGCACATGACCAGCTTAAACCAGCTCATGACCAGCACATGACCAGCTTAAACCAGCACATGACCAGCTAAGGACTGGCTTAAACCAGCACATGACCAGCTTAAACCAGCACATGGCCAGCTATGGACCGGCTTAAACCAGCACATGACCAGCTTAAAGCACCTCATGACCAGCTTAAACCAGCAAATGACCAGCTTAAACCAGCTCATGACCAGCTTAAACCAGCACATGACCAGCTAAGGACTGGCTTAAACCAGCACATGACCAGCTTAAACTAGCACATGACCAGCTTAAACCAGCACATGACCAGCTAAGGACTGGCTTAAACCAGCACATGACCAGCTTAAAGCACCTCATGACCAGCTTAAACCAGCACATGACCAGCTTAAACCAGCTCATGACCAGCACATGACCAGCTTAAACCAGCACATGACCAGCTAAGGACTGGCTTAAACCAGCACATGACCAGCTTAAACCAGCTCATGACCAGCACATGACCAGCTATGGACCAGCTTAAACCAACACATGACCAGCTTAAACCACCTCATGACCAGCTTAAACCAGCAAATGACCATCTTAAACCAGCTCATGACCAGCTTAAACCAGCACATGCAGCTTAAACCAGCTCATGACCAGCTTAAACCAGCACATGCATCTTAAACCAGCTCATGACCAGCTTAAACCAGCAGCCATTCTTCAAAACATACCTAACCAGCATAGGCGGATTTTTCAACAGGGTTAAACATAAAAACAAGTATAAAGGCAGATGAATGTGGTCTTTCAGGGACTGCTTTAAGTGGACTAATTGATTGCAGAAGTCTAGCGTTTTTACCAGAAGGTCCAGTAATAGTATTTTGATTATTTATTTGTTTGTTTGTTTGTGAAACATATGTATGGGTAAATTGTTCATAAAAGGATCTATAACATGCATTTAGAAAACAGGTCAGGTAGGGTGACTTTTCGCTTCATGCTGAAAACTGCCTCTTAAGACAGCTTGCTTGTGTTGTTCCTCATTTGCTGTATTTGCTTAGGATAAAAGCATCTACTGATTGAATAAATGTAATCAGTCGACGCCAATAGCTTCATGGGCAGTGTGTCGACAAATAGCACCGTTATGCTTCAGGTGTCCTGAGTTCAAGTCCCGGCTTGCGGACCTTTCTCCTCTCTCTCCCACTTTTTTTCTGTAAAATACTGTCCTATCCCAATAAAAGGCAAAAACGGCAAAAATAAAATCTTAAAATAAAAAAAAGAATAAATGTAATCGTTAATACACTTCATACACTGTAATACAATATATTTAACATATATTTCATGTAAATATTTGCTTTAATGAGACAATGTGTAAACCTAGACTGAGCTGCTCACACACACACACTCGTGTAAATCCATTCCCCGGAGTTACAAATCCTGAATGAATGCTAATGGATTGCTAATGGAATTTCTGTCATCTTTGGAAGAAATCCTAAAGGGCTAAAATATGAATCCATAAAATAAAATATGAATCAAATAAAATCCAACTGGATAAACTGACATTCTGACAAAATAAAGAAATAAAGATCCAGTATGGTCTTGTTAATGTTTGCTCACACGGGGATTGGCTCCACATTTTGATAGAAATTCCATTAGTTTTCCTTTAGGCTTTTTGACAAGAATCAGATCCACATATGAGCCTGACAGAATAGCTGTCCTCAGTCCCAGCATGCTCTCGGTAGCCAGATATCCTGGCATTGCCAGCATCCCATAATTACCCGTACCACACATGGTGGTGTCTGGCAGTTTGGGCCACAAATACACATTTTCATCTTGTATTTAAGGATTATGCCACACTAAAGAGGATTACATAATCTGCATGTTTTTATGAATCAGTCTAATGTTTCAGTGCAGCTCCTCTCTTCTGCATTGACCTGGTTGTGCGTTTGGTCCTAAAGGAGAAAAGATCTACGAGTGCAGGTCCACTATCCTGGCTCCTCCAGGTTCAGTGTATGTCCAGACATCGCTTTCTCACCAGACTCACACCACCCAAGGTCAGAGCTCGCTTTCTGACTCTCATTGTTAGAGTTGGAGTCCTTTTAATCTGTATTTTTCTTTAGAGTGCAAGTTAATGAAATCTCTCAGTGAAAGCATGCAGCTATTGGGTGCCATGTAAGTATACCATAGAAGTAATATGATGCAATATAAAATGCACAGTCTGCGAGAAACTGACATTTGAGTCATTATTCACACAAACTCTTACCTTGCATGAGTCACTGTCTAAAGAAAGTCATGTTTAGAAAGACCTGAAGGTGAGTAAATGATGACACAATGTTTATTTATTTTTGGGTGAACTATGTCTTTAAGTTATTTAATTGATTCTTGATCACTTTTGTCGTGCTGTATATAGATCTTGAACCTAATTTTAATCTTGAATGTCAACATCTCATGAAAATAAACCTTGTATGTTGTGTTTGGGTGATTCATACTGAAAAAGGAAATGCTTTATTTAAAACTGAATTACACATTTTTAAGAATTTCTGTGAATTTCTTTCCATTGCAGTTGTTCTTGTTTATACAATTGCATTCGATTTTGGATTTAGAATCCTTTATATTTCTGCACCATGTTACCTTAATTCATATTCAGGAATTAAAATGGAATTAAAAAGGCATTTTAAATGCAGTTCTGAATGAATTCTGGAAAATGTTTGATTGTGTGTGGAAGATACCGTTCAACACATAAGAAATGCCTCTTTAGGCTGAAACCCCTCTTCTGCTATTCTCCCTGCTGAACTATTTCTGAAATCTCTGAAGACAAACATAGACGTGTCTTGTTATAGGCATGACAGCCAGTTAAACTACTTAAGAGAAGCCTGGTTTAAGTATCAAGACACATTAATTCAGTCATTAAAGACTTGATATACTGATAATGGTCCAAATGAGAGCTTGACCTGAGATCAGTAAACTCCCCATAGACTTAATTCACCTGGGCAGACAGATGGATCGTCACTTTCACTTGTGTGGCCGTAAAAACCTCATTCAAGAGAGCATGTGAGAAGAGTGTGTGATTTAATGAGAGATAATGAACAGATAATGAAGAGGTGATGGCCCTCAGGGCTGATTCTACAACACTCAAAAATGATTTACTTCACCAAACATACGGACATGTTCTGAATCTATATGCTTGCTCAGTAAATGGGCAGAAAATTGCTGTGATTTTATCACTAAACATGTGCAATTTACTTTGACATTAGTGCATTTGGCACATAATGTATATCCAAAGCAATTTAGACTGAATTCAAATGATACTTTTAAACAATCTATGTGTTTTCTGAGAAACTAACCCATATATTTTTTTAATGCCATGCTCTACCAGCTGAACTTTACTACGCAAATTCATCATGTTACATTCTCCTTTCGCTAGAACATTAATTTTTTATTTTTTTAAGCCCTGTGAGACATTCTGTGATATTTTTATCTCTGAAAAAATCAGTTGTCTGTGAAACAAACCCTGCACTAGATGATATATTATCTGACCAGTCAAAATCCAGGATAAGTATGTATTTCTATGTAGAAAAGCATTTAATTGGTTGAAATTAATAGTTAAAATGGCATCAAACCAAAGATGTAGCATAATGACTCAAGACAAGAAGGACAACACTCGTGTTATGAGTCCTTGTTGGACTTTTAGTTTGTCATCCATTTACACTGAAAAAATGATTCATTGAATTTACTTTTTTTTTTGAAGGTAAGTGGTTGCAATCAATTTATTTTGGCTACATTTAAATAAACAAATGTAGTTGACTAACTTTCAACATCATTTTTTATTTAAATGTAGCTAAAATAAATTGTTTGCAACCACTGACCTTAAAAAAATGTTGTATAATTTTTTTCAGTGAAGTTCCCGTTTACTGTGATTCCTTCGTTGCATTTTGATTGTTCTCACCTGTGTCTTGTTACTCTCATTAGTGTCTGTGTATTTAAGCCCTTGTGTTCCCAGTACTCAATAAATTTTTGTCAGTTCTTGTCTGTCTCTGATGCATTTTGTTGATTTATTCAGTTCTCTTCTCGGTTTTTTGTGTTTTGTTATTATGTTAGCTGAAGGTTTTACTGCGTTTAGATCAGACATGGTTTTGAGGACAAGGCTCGCCACAGTCTATGCTTCGCCTTTTTAAAATGAATTGTTTTCATGATGTTATCTAGAGCAGACCTCTGGATTCCCTCATCACTCATTAACGCACATTCTCTTGCTCTGTTGTGGTGTGTCAGGTGACGTTTCGCACGAGAATCTACCACTGCAACATCAACAGTCAGGGTGTGATCTGTCTGGACATCCTGAAGGACAACTGGAGCCCGGCGCTCACCATCTCCAAAGTGCTGCTGTCCATCTGCTCTCTCCTCACAGACTGTAACCCTGGTAAGACGCTGGTGTGATCGAGCCGGTCGAGGGCTGGAGCTCCAGTGTTTGTCAGTATGCTGGAGCTCCACCTGTTTGACCGAGACGACAGCAGAGCAGTTACAGGTGTGGGCATCGATACAGCCGCCTCATGCTCATGTATGAAACTGCGCACAAATCTCTGTTCATCTCGTGTCTGAGCTGACCGTGTGGTTCTGAATAAATGTTGCACTTTAGATTTCGGGAATAAAGGTTTGGCTTTTACACAACACACATGTATCATTAGATTTGAAACACAACTATCATGTCTGTCTACACAGATGATCCTCTCGTTACAAAAGCTGTGATGCTAACTAACCCATTTTGGTAGTCTTAATGTTTTCAGTGTTTTTTTTTTTTTTTGTTTGTATTATATTATTATATGCACACGTTGTTACCACATTTTAGGACCATAATGTGTGAACAAATGATTCCGATTCATGGAAAAGTTTAAGTAAAAAATCTCAAACTGCAGAGGGAGATTTGCTGAGGTTTAAATCGGAGACATCGCTGTCTTTTTAGTGCTCTCACACCCGCACGTGACTTGAGTGCAAAATTGATCACTGGTTATACCAGAAAGCACTGCACTGAGCTAGTTTAAACTTTTTTTTTTTTTTCTTTTTTTTTTGTTTGTTTTTTTGTGCACATTAATACATGCAGGGGTGTCTCTTACTATGAAGCACTTCATAATCTTAATGTTGCAGCCTCACTGTAAACACGAACAAGCTGGCAGAAGTCTGATATAAGATCAGTAGCATTTTACTATTAATTTAGAGCATTTTTGTAACATTGTGACCCATCTTCTGTCATGGTCATTGTTTGTGAACTTAATGTGCATTTAGAAACCAGAAATGAGTTTAAAGTCTTAAACTCAATTCTGGTTACTTGAAAATGTTTCAGTTTCTCACAATGAGTAGGAAACTCTAAATGCTCGTCAAGGTTAATTATTCCCTATTTAATAGTTAATTACTTTGAGCATAGGGTTTGCAGTGCTGTTGGCATTTCTTCAAGCCAAGCCAAACCACTCAATATTCAATCAGT
>NW_015546110.1:700138-701011 GCF_001515605.1 Sinocyclocheilus anshuiensis | reverse complement strand
TTAAACTAACAGAAAACATTAGCTTTGCTGTTATTTTGGTGTTGCTAATAATTTCCACTCTGTTTTTATCAAATTTGTGTTTGAAATTAATTTCATTTTGTGAGGAGAACTGTTGAGGAAAAATAACAGAACCCAATTTTAAGTTCATCATGGTGAAGTTGGACATTCTGGCGGTGATTTTAAGAATGATAAATGCATGTTGATGTCATATAATAATGTCTTGAATAAAATATGCAGATTTTCCGATGTTTCTCTTTCTTTTTGGCATTATCGCCTGTGTAGACACATTTCATGATGGTAAGTTTAATTTCATTAATTATAACAACTGCAGCGTTGTTTTTAAACTTGTAGTCAAGCTATAACGTATTTGACATGTATCATGTATGACTAAAATCATGCAGGGATTAAAAATTTAAAGATTAAAGAAATTTTAAGGGTTTTTTTTTTTTTTTTTTTTTTTTTTTTTTTTTTTTTTTTTTTTTTTTCCCTCCCCCCCAAGATAATGTACTGATGTATCTCACAGTGGAGTTGTTCAGAGTTATATCTCTGAACATGAGCTCAGTGCTCATTTTCACTACATTAATATGAGCAAGGTCATCGAGCTGCAGGAGACGCAAGCAATCATGCATTATTTTGCATATTTTAGTCTAATTATACCAGATTTTCCATTATTGCTGATCTCACTGCTGCTAAATGAACTAGATTTAAGCTGTAATCGCTGTGCGTCTCAGACCCTTTCCACAACTAGGGTACAAAATACAGCCCGCAAGTTTAACCTTTTGTCTGTTTTTCCGCTTGCTGCCTGTCCGACTCTGTAATATATTTTGGGGAGATGTGGCATGTTCCTGCTTTGCATCCCCCCCCCTCCCCCCC
>NW_015546110.1:698215-699979 GCF_001515605.1 Sinocyclocheilus anshuiensis | reverse complement strand
CCCCCCCTCCCCCCCGAGGCCAAATGAGGCCAAATGTTGCTGCAGTGCCGGCAAGCTATAAAATGAAAGTTTCTGATTTGTGTTTTGTAGCCAGTTAGAGGTTCATGAAGTCTGTGCAGTAGGCTTCTGGGTAAATGTTGCTTCTCCGTAGATGTAGAGAGAACCAATAATTTGTTCAAATGGCAAACTGAGTGGGATCTACAGTTTATATAGCTACAACAAACTCAAATTGTTGGAAAAATTTCGTGTGTGGTCATTCCAGGAGGACACAAGTTTTTAATACTAGGGAAGATGCCCAAACATGTTCGCTTTGCCAAATCCCTTTATCCATTCAAGCATGTTTTATTAGATTGTGCTGGTTTTAACAGTGTAAGAACTATATAATTTTTTTTTTTTTCCCTCCCCTCTCTGATAGCTGTATGAGGTTCAGCTCATTATCGTGGGGTGAGGGCCAATGACAGTTCATTAACCTCTTACGGGTTTCCATCCCAATTACAAGCTCCTCCGTGCATCTCTGGAGGAACAACCTTTAACCAGTCTGAAGCCCTGACACGCTTTCCTATATCACATTAAACACCCGATCAGACGAGGGGGCAGGCTGATGCGCACAGACAGTATCAACTATGGCTAGAACTACAATCTGGCTGGCTGTTTTTATGCAATGTTTCAGATTTTGAAGATCAGCACTAATGTCTGTCTTCACTGCGGGAATGTTTCTATTGCAGGAAAACAATAGATCAGAACAGACAATAGTGTGATACCAAACTGCTGCTAACACCTCTTTTTCTTCTTACAGCTGATCCTCTGGTAGGAAGCATCGACTCACAGCTCCTGACTGAAACAAACAGTGGACCAAACGCTACGCAACTGACTCACACCCTTTAGAGCGTATATATGCATATACTGTGTATATACCACACAATGTACATGATCACTGTGTGTGGGCATATGTGTAGGTAATATATTTTTTTTTAATAAAGTTTTTTTTGTTTACAAAACACTTAATGGTTTGTGTTCTAGTGAAGTGTTATCCACGATTGTATTTCGAAGTGACCGAATTGCATTTCACAAGCAGTGTTTTAATTTAGTTTTTGTTTTTGGTCAGATGTCTGATTCCTGGATGGCATGAAATGAACTTATTTGGTGAATTTCACAAAACCTATTATGTTTGCCTTGTACTTCATACCCAAGCGAATA
Source organism: Sinocyclocheilus anshuiensis (assembly GCF_001515605.1). Lineage (NCBI taxonomy): Eukaryota > Metazoa > Chordata > Actinopteri > Cypriniformes > Cyprinidae > Sinocyclocheilus > Sinocyclocheilus anshuiensis. The sequence continues at coordinate 698,782 of NW_015546110.1, read as the reverse complement.
ATAAAAATGTTTACTCTATAAATTTAGCCTTTAAGTTTCTTTTGAATTTTGTTTAACTGCATTAGTGTAATGAGAATTTGGTTGTGCTTAATTGTAATTAAAATTGTGAACGCACAAACTCTAAATTATCCTAAAAATCTCTTGAGTTTAATGCAACATCTAACTTATGGTAAGAATTTGTTGTGAAATGAGTTGGCTGTTCCTTTGTGAGATTTGCTTCATGAAGCAGGCCTAGTTTTTGTATAATTGTTCATTTTTATTTTCTTGTGATGTTGATGGCAGAAGATACACATGCTCATCTGACGAAATCCTGTTTGAGTTTGTATAAGGTTTGCTGCTCACTGATCCAGAGATGGTTTATTGTAAGTGAACAGTTCATAAGCAACAGAATGACTCCCAGTGTTCGACTACCTGATTACTGTCAGACTTTCAAAAGCCTTCATCACTTGAATTAAGATTATAATAATGTAATTTTAAAACACAGCCACTTTAAGATCTTGAGTGAGTGAAGACTCACTTTAAGAGTGAGTGAGTGAGTGAGTGAGAGTGTGTGTGTGTGAGTGAGTG
>NW_015546110.1:695006-698188 GCF_001515605.1 Sinocyclocheilus anshuiensis | reverse complement strand
TGTGTGTGTGTGTGTGTGTGTGTGTGTGAAAATATTCAGATGTAATCCCCTTTGTAATCATAAACATTTTCATAAGTAACTAAATTACACTTTTTTTTCTCAGTAACTGTCACAGATTACAGTTACATTTATTTTGGTTACACTTTATTTTAAGGTGTTCTTGTTACAGTGTAATTATACATTTAAGTACTGTGTGATATTAATTAACTACATGTACTTACTATATGGTTAGGGCTAGGATTAGGGTTACTTGCATGTAATTATGCATAATTTATCGTTATTATAATAGTAAGTAACAAGGTAACATGTAACAAGGACACCTTAAAAAGTGTTTCCTTATTTTGTATTCAGTGTATAGTAAACTGTAAGTTTGCATCAAGATTACATTATTTAGCAGCGATGTGCACGTCCTCCCTTCTCTCCAGGGTCCACAGAATCAAAACAACAATTCTGAATGGAAATGAAAGAGTTGTGCATGTGGAGCCTCAGTTGAGTGTTACTCATAGTGATCGTCTGCAAGCAAGCAGCAGTCAAACTATCTGCCCACATCAATAAAACTCAGATCAGATTATTTTCTACACGCTTCCCTGCGTGCCACATGACACTCGACCTCAGAGCCTAAAGCAGACAGACAGGAAGTAGATCGGCTCACCTTCCTCTTTCTCTGCGTGTGTGTTTCTGCAAAGACCTGAGATGGAATAACAGGGGGTTTCCTATATAACAGGCCACATGAAGTGGGAGATGATCATGCCACAGCCGTCATTGCCTGAAAGAAGGAAGCAACTTGACCGCATTTTCAGTATTGTTTACATCACAATCATGACCCTCTCATCTTCTTATGACACCAAACAGGCCGATTTTTTCAATAAGCACTTCTCAAAAGACAAAAAATGAGTCGCAGGTCTCTTCCAATGGTCGCCAATGACAGAGAAAAACAACAAACCTTCTGATCATGCATTAGGGGAGCAGAATAAATAGGCTTATAATCTTTCAAAAGAGAAGTAAAGCTCTTCCGTATCTGTTGTTGATGGCACAGGCTGTGTCCAGCTCGACAGCTTCACGGGTGGCCAGGATAAATCAGGTTTGTTTCAACCACATTATGTTTTGGGTACTGAATTATTGGCTGCTGGGAGCAAGAAATCACTCATTCAGGAGACGGTTAAAAACCACAGTCATTTTTCTTTTCAGCCTTCATTAATAATTGTACAAATAGTTGGGCTTATTTAGTTTTTTGGTAATAAGAATACAATTCAATTATAATTTTAAGAATATTTTGGTTTCTTTTAGATGATAAACAAGTACACTCTTGAAAATAAAGGTGCTTAAAAGATTCTTCACAGCGATGCCATAGAAAAACCATTTTTGGTTCCACAAAGAACCATTCAGTCAAAGAACCGTCTATTTCTTGCCTTTTTATAATCTGAAGAACCTTCCTTCACCACAAAGAACCTTTAGATGTTAAAGGTTCTTTATGGAACCAAAGGTGAAGCACCTTTATTTTTAAGAGTGTATGGTACCGTGTTGAACAGTCACTTGATATGTTTTGAGGACATTTTTGAAAATGCAGTCCACTATGGATAGTGTATTCCTTAAAGTAGATCAGAAATCAGATTTATTTATGGGAAAAAGTCATCAAATTGTATCTAAAACTCTACACAAGTATGAAAGTGACCCATAATGCAGTACTTTATTTGTGTGTTTATGTGTCCTCCAATGTCTTTACAAGTTTTCTTGTTAGTGTGTAATTTATACTGTACTGTACGTGTTCATCCATTTATAAAAACACTTGGTAAACAGCTTTTACAGCAAATCCAGTGTGTGCATCACACAAAATCATATGTGACCCTGGACCACAAAACCATAAGGGTCATTTTTATTCAAGCTGAATAAATAATCTTTCCATTGATGTATGGGTTGTTAGGATCGGACAATATATGGTCGAGATACAACTATTTGAAAATCTGGAATCTGAGGGTGCAAAAAAATCAAAATATTGAGAAAATCATCTTTAAAGTTGTCCAAATGAAGTTCTTAGCACTAATCAAAAATTAAGTTTTGATATATTTACAGTAGGAAATTTACAAAATATCTTCATGGAACATGATCTTTACTTAATATCCTAATGATTTTTGGCATAAAAGAGAAATCAATAATTTTGAACCATACAATGTATTGTTGGCTATTGCTACAAATTATGTATGACTTATGACTGGTTTTGTGCTCCAGGGTCACAATGCATCAGTTATGCAAAAGTCAGTGAGTTTACGTGTGTATGTGAGATACAAGTTTTCTCTCGTCCTTAGGTGGTCAGTTAAGTATTTAACATTTTCTAGAAACATTTTACATACATGTCCTGAAAATATGAATGTAAATGACACTAAGTATTAATATAAAATACTTAACTAGAATAAACAGCAGTTTATTCTCTCACAGACTAGACAGATGTTCAACTGCTGGACATCGGCCTTTATCTGGCATCTGTAACTTATAGCCTATATTTACTTAACTAGTTACTTTAATATTTTTGTTTCATTTTTATAGTCTTTTGTCAGCTGAGACTGACCGATGTAATTTAAGAGCCTGTAATAAGATTATGGCACAAAAACTGTTTTGAGTCTCTCTCTCTTTCTCTCTCTCTCTCTGTGTGTGTGCGTGTGTGTGCGCGTGCGCCTGTGTGTGTGTGTGTGTGTGTGTGCGCGTGTGTGTGTGTGTGAAAGAGAGAGAGAGAGAGAGAGTGTGTGTGTGTGAGAGAGTGTGTGTTTGTCTGTGTGTGAGAGAGTGAGAGAGTTTGTGTGTGTGTGAGAGAGTGAGAGAGTGTGTGTGTGAGTGTGTGTGTGTGAGTGTGTGTGTGTGTGTGTGTGTGTGTGTGTATGTGTGTGTGTGTGTGTGTGTGTGAAGACATCCATAGGGATCTGCTTTGCTTTTGTGTCAGAACACTTCAGTTAGTCTTTTTCATCTTTATTTTTACTTTATTTTTTTCCACCTTAATTATTAGCTTAATTATGAAACGTTACTCCCTTTATTGTATTGTATTGCACAGGTCTATTCACCCTGGCTGTTTCATTTATTGCGTAATATTACTCGTTTCTTTGCTCTAATTCTACTTTATAGACCTTAATTTACACAGTACCTTTTTATTCTACACAAAGGTGCGGAAGTAATAATAATAAACCTAAAAAAAA
>NW_015546110.1:692456-694996 GCF_001515605.1 Sinocyclocheilus anshuiensis | reverse complement strand
GAGTGAGTGAGTGAGTGAGTGAGTGAGTGAGTGAGTGAGTGAGTGAGTGTGTATGTGTGTGAGTGTGTGAGTGAGTGAGTGTGTGTGTATGTATGTGTGTGAGAGAGTGAGTGTGTGTGTGTCTGCAGCAGCAGCACTTCCGCTCTGAGAGACACGCGCGTCCACGGACACACACCGACACAAAGAGAGGTACACAAGCCTTCAAACCTTACAATATACCTCCTATTTCTATTATATTCCCCCCCCCGCGGTGCGTTGGGATGCCTTTGTTCTCGTCTGCACGCTAAGGCTCCGAAACATTTCTCCGTCGACGGTAAATGAAGACAACAACTGCGAGCCCACAGAGCTGACGACACATTTACCGTGTTTTTACCACGTCCCTTCACCGCGTTTGTGGGATGGAGTGAAGTTTGAGTTTGTTGAACGCCGCATCGAGGCGTGTTTGTGCTCCACTTCCTTCGGTTTAATCTCTTGTCATTGATCGCTCGTGAACGGATTCGGTTCGATCGGGATCAGCGTTACATTTGTGTAACGGATTGACGTTTCACGGTTATTTCAAGCCGAAATGCGTAGCAGTCACACGCTGTGTTGTTGATCTGGAGTTAAAGGTCAAATACATCGCTTACATTGTTGTACCCTTTGCCTCGTTACAGCTGAACGGTGATACGTGCGTGCGTCGATATGTTACGTTCACACAGTGTCTCACATCAGTGGAGTGTGTGTGTTTTTCTCATAGATCGGGATGTCGGATGAGGACTCGCGTGCCAGCTCTACTTCATCCTCCTCTTCCTCCTCTTCCTCCACCCATCAGCAGCAGGAGAAAGACACACCTGGGAAAAAGAGAGACAACAAAGCCAACATGAGCAAGACCTCCAAACTCCTCTCCACCAGCGCCAAGAGGTGAGGAGACACCGATCTGGGCTGCATTTCCCAAAAGCATCTTAGACTTGAGTACAGCATAGATCCATTGAAACCAGTGGAGCTATGATCGACTTAGGCTTACGAGGTTTTTGGGAAACGCAGCCCTGGGCCGTGTCCCAAAGCCAAGGCAGAGCCCAGTTAGTCAGCAGCGGTTTTTGTATTCAGAGAAACTGGATTCAGACCGAATTCAATGGCACTGAAGCGCTGTGTCAAGAGATTTAGCGAGCCTTAAAGATAAGCAGATATTTAATGACTACAGGGATTGTTTCAAAATTCAAATGAAAGCTGTGATTAAGAAAATTAAGTAATTTTGCTCCATCAGACAAGGACCAAACCGGTTTTTGGGAGGTGTAGGTAGTAATGGTCCTTTTTATTTAAATTAATAAAAAAAAAACAGTAAAGGAAAAAAAACAACCTAAAAAAGCCATGTCGGAAAATCCACTTGAACTATTTGCAAAGAAAAAAAATCGCACTTAATCGTATGCCTAATATGTTAAAAACCGCTCTGGTAATGTTTCTTGTTCCATTCAATGAATTACATGATTTACTTTAAAGCCTATATTTTTGATTTGAAATAAAGGCTGAGTAGTTTGCATCACTGGATATTACTGTTGGTCGTTTAACTTTTCCATTGTAAACAGTTGACCGATATTAAATGTTTTGCTACCTGCTTCACACCTTTTCATTGTTACAATTTAAACGTCACACTGGATGCACTTCATGCTCTGCTACTGTAAATAGTAAAGCCTTCGTTGATTTGATTGGTCATCTCAGTTATTTTGATATTAACGAGCACTATTAGCGTGCTGAAGGAGACCAAACTAAGAAATTAACTTTTAAAATGTTTTGTCATCCTAACAATACAGAGCGGTGTAGTGGTCGACCGATATGTGTTTTTTTGACAGCCGATGCCGATATCTTGGAAATCAGGGTTGCCGATATAAAGCCGATATAATTTTATTTATTTTATTTAATATTTAAGACATTTGAAATCATTTGAAAATGGATAAAAAAATAAATGTGTAAAATAAACATGCTTATACTTTAAATTACGAAGTATTTTTCACAAATAAACAAATATTTAATAAAAATATAATTTAAAAGGACGTAATCACTGTAACCAACAGAGCACTCAGTATTCTGGGAAGTTTGTGTGCATTGGGAATCATATTTTTTCAAATAAAGCCAAGGTAACACTCATTTTACATACAGCACACAGTGAAAATGGCATGAATATGGCAGTGGGCAAATGCATAAAGCACAGCATAATTTGAAATCATGAGTTTGAAGTTTGTCGATCGTGCGTCTCCAGTGAAGCTGAACTCTCCTCCTGTCCGCATTCAATTCACATGGACCGACCGTCACACAGAGAACACGCGATCATGCAGGATACACACACACTTCACAAGATCTCACAGCTGGATTCGACTAAGTTTGCAAGGTTTTTGAAATCAGATGTTCATTAGTCATTCAAAGATTTGTTTAAATTATGTAAATGCGTATTTGCTGAATGCTGACGGCAAACAAGAAAGTATTATAATGTTTGCCTTTCTATTACTAATAATATAAAAGCAATCGTTATAATACTTTTTGTATACATTTTAATTCCTTTGTTTAAC
>NW_015546110.1:687210-691716 GCF_001515605.1 Sinocyclocheilus anshuiensis | reverse complement strand
CAGGGCACTCAGTAATCTGGGAAGTTTGTGTGCATTGGGATTTGGGAATCATATTTTTTCAAATAAAGCCAAGGTAACACTCATTTTACATACAGCACACAGTGAAAATGGCATGAATATGGCAGTGGGCAAATGCATAAAGCACAGCATAATTTGAAATCATGAGTTTGAAGTTTGTCGATCGTGCGTCTCCAGTGAAGCTGAACTCTCCTCCTGTCCGCATTCAGTTCACATGGACCGACCGTCACACAGAGAACACGCGATCATGCAGGATACACACACACTTCACAAGATCTCACAGCTGGATTCGACTAAGTTTGCAAGGTTTTTGAAATTAAATGTTCATTAGTCATTCAAAGATTTGTTTAAATGATATAAATGCATATTTGCTGAATGCTGACGGCAAACGAGAAAGTATTATAATGTTTGCCTTTCTATTACTAATAATATTGGAATTGTGCCAAATATCGGCGATATATCGGTCAACCACTAGAGCGGTGCATCATAATTTTTTTTATTAAGTATTGAGGGGAACAATGTGGCCTTATCTTATTATTGCTGGTTGCTAGCCTGCCATCAGATGGCATTTTTAACCTTTCATCAACCACAGAACCGCACACACGGGATTGTGGGATATCCTGCATTCGAAGACTGACCAAATGAAGGCATATTAGTAGACCGGATGTTGCATTTGTAAACGCCTTCATGGCATACTCTCTTATCTTGTCAGACAGTGTTTCGGACAGCAGCTTTCACTTTGAAAGAGCTAAACTCCAGAAATCATATTTGATATGATCAGATAAACAACAAACATGCTCTTCTAGAATAATTTGGTACCTAGAAATGCTGTTTAGGTAAGCAGCTTGCCAGGTTTTGAGACGGCTGTTGCTCGATTCCACAGTACTTTATCTGGATGTATTTGGATGTCTGAGTTCAGAGATGTTCATGGGAATCATGTGTCTTCTTTCAGGATTCAGAAAGAGCTGGCTGACATCATGTTGGACCCGCCACCAAACTGCAGGTGAGGAAATGCTTTGCAGCTCTTTGATATTCTCTGCTTGCATTAGTGGGTCTCAGTGTTTGGATGGTAAAGAACCATAAAGAAACAAACTGCATGTGGGATCTCCTGCCTTCAGCAAAAAAGGTGCTGTCACATTAGCGAAATTTAGCTGTGATTTGCAGGCAAAAGTCAATAGTGTAGTTAACAAGGAAGCACATCTCACACAGAAGTCCCTTTCAAACCAAGCATCTTTCTGTTGGTGATTTGTGTGACCAACACCAGCTAAATCTGTGTAAGGAACCTTTTCACCTTCACTTGAAGAGATTGCATGGATTCCTACCGAAATGACTCAATTTCTCCCATGAAATTTCACAGAGCAGTGTTAACCGTGACGGCGCTTTAACTCGGGTCTGGTTTGCAGCTGTGGCAGAGTTTCCTCCAGCTCTCTAATTTCTGTGGGTGGCATCAGTTGCATGTTGAAGTGACTTTATTACGCACCTATCAAACCTGTTAGATCCTTATATAAAACAAACCTTAAACATTTTAGACAAGAAATCAATTAGATGGCATCATTGTAACATTTAACAAAAATACAGTTTGCTTAGTTTTGACAATTTGATGAATCTGTGTCTTATTAAAATGGTTTTTCAATGTGTCAATAAGCTTGCTCCAGATATTATATGCCAATTAATAGTAAAACAGAATAGTAGAGGGATCACTACAAGAGGTGCAACTACACAGAACTATGGAAGCCCGTTTCCACCACTGAATAAAAAATAAAAAGGTAATTGTGACTTTTATCTCACAATTCTGACTTTTTTTTCTCAGAATTGTGTGATATAAACTCACAATTGCGAGTTAAATAGTCATAATTGCGAGACATAGTCACAATTCTGATAAATAAACTCAAAATTGTGAGTTATATAGTCAGAATTGCGTGATATAAACTCGCAATTGTGAGGAAAAAAGTCAGAATTGTGACTCTCACAATTCTGACTTTATAACTCGCAATTCTGACTTTATAACTCGCAATTGTGAGTTTATATTATGCTATTCTGAGAAAAAAGTCAGAATTGTGAGATAAAAAGTCACAATAACCTTTTTTTAATTTTTATTCAGTGGCAGAAACGGGCTTCCATACAGAACTGTATAGTGCCTAAGAGAAAAACGAAATGTGCTCAATCTACATTTTCAGTTAAAGGGACACTGCTCTGGAACAGTTTGCCATTTGAACTGAAAATGCAAACAGAGTTTAACATCTTTCTGAGGAATATCAAAAAATGGTTCAAACAAAAACAGGTTTGTGAACATTGATAGTTGTTCACAGTCTTAGGTTTTTGTTACGTTTACTGTACTTGTTACTTTACATTCTTTGTGTATTTTTTAATTGTATTTTAAAAGCCTAACCCGGGACTGGGGCTGCAAATTAGCCATTGGCTAGAAGCCTGTATGCAGAGCATCTGCAATGTTATTCTGCATTGTCCCTGTTAAATAAACAACTAAATAAATGCATACATTCACAGAGGTCAAAGTGCAGCTGATGTTCTAGTGTTCTAATTAACCTTTCTCAGCAGTGAGGGCTAAGAGTGATAACTCTTATTTTGTCTAAAATTAGAGTATCAAGCAATCGTGTTGTGTAAGTCACCATGAGATGTGTGTGAATGGAGCTCCTGACCAACTCCAGAACACCAGGATTTATTATGTTTGTGTGTCTTTGTGGGTTCTAGTTCTTAAGAAATGTAAACATACTTCATTTTGGCTGCAGCTGTCATATTTACGCATATGTGCATGAATGTAAATCTTTGTTGTATGGTGATATTGATATGATGTTGGCAGTGTTGTAAATGCAGGTGATGTTGTAACGTTGATGGTTTGGGTAGTGCAGGGGGATTTCTAGTGTTTTTTTTGATACTAGTATGGATATAAATTGTCATTACCTGCAGCACACACAATAACCTGCAGCTTCATTGCTGTAAAACAAAGAAAGACATTTGTTTTGTTTCCTACAACGAACTGTAGGTAAATATCCCAAAATATATTTTTTCAGACTCTAAAAAAATAATTCTGTTACTATTTCGGAGTGTGTGAGTGAACTGTCCAAATGAATCAAACTGATTCATGAATCTTTTTGCAAACCCGCTTGACCAAATTGGATCACAAGTGTGGTTTATTTATAATCTGACATTGCTAGTTCTGATTAGGGCTGCACGATTATGACAGAAATCATAATTGTCGATTATTCCCTTGAAATTGTAATTGCGATTTATTAATTACGATTATCACAATTTACATTGAATGATGTTTATACCATTGTTTGATGCAAATGCATGCTGTATTTTTATATGAAAATAAACAAGCTGAAAACACTCTAACTGAAAAACCTTTAGTGCTTTTCTATAGTATTAAGCCTCAAATATACATCGGATTGGTTTCTTCTTTAAATTATAAAAGTAAAAGTATGAATGGTATTATAATGTTATACTAAAACAATGGAAAAAAACCCCTTAAGATAACATGTAGAAAGAAAAAACATATCTTAAGCGTGCAGAATAACATAAGTGAACTTTGAACGATTACGTAAATGTGGCATCCATAATTGTAATCGCAATTAGAAATTCGATTAATTGTGCAGTTCTGATTCTAATAAGCTGATAGAAGCATGCACACATTATAAATGACCGTGATTCTCAGGTCAGTATTCGATTATTTCCGTTGTCAGATGAGGATTGATCAGTAATATTATACTGGAACACAGCACCCTGCTGAAAAAAACAATAAAACCATCTCAGAAAATTCTAATGGTTTCCACTACAAATACCATTACAAACGTTACAAACCATCAACTTGTAATCATTAAAACTAGGGATGCAAAAAAATTATTTTTATAACATATCCGATATATTCATATCCGATATGCCGATATTTTTCAACTCATTTTGGCCGATAGCCGATGTATTTCCTTTTGTTTGGAAACAACACCAAGTCTCTCCTGTGCGGAAATTATAAACACATTACTTTTTAATAGATCGTAGGAGACATCTTGAAGCGCTACGTGCTGATTAAAGACCTTGTGAAGAAATCCCAGAAGGTGCTCTTTGGTTGGGTTTGAAGCAACTATTACAAAAAAGAAGAATCCAAGGCACTTCTTCTGGTCCAAAAAAGTTCTGGCCATCTCAATAAACATCTCAATAAATGCATCAGTGTGCAGAGTTTTAGGCATTTTTAATAGGGCTGCACGATAAATCGCATGCGATATTTAATGCGCATCTTGTCAGAAAGGACCTTGTGAAGTAATCCCAGAAGGTGCTCTTTGGTTGGGTTTGAAGCAACTATTACAAAAAAGAAGAATCCAAGGCACTTCTTCTGGTCCAAAAAAGTTCTGGCCATCTCAATAAACATCTCAATAAATGCATCAGTGTGCAGAGTTTTAGGCATTTTTAATAGGGCTGCACGATAAATCGCATGCGATATTTAATGCGCATCTTGTCAGAAAGCCGGTTCTGTAA
>NW_015546110.1:677599-686983 GCF_001515605.1 Sinocyclocheilus anshuiensis | reverse complement strand
CTCGTCAGTGAACAACGGCTCTGTGTAGTTAATGCTGCTCAATGTGAAAGCCCGCAGGTGATGGAGATTTACCGCTGATTACAGAACCGTCTTTACTGACAAGATGCGCATTAAATATCGCATGCGATTTATCGTGCAGCCCTAATTTTTAATGTTTATTGAGATGGCCAGAATGTGAGTTACTTTTTTAATTTTGGCTAGTTTTTAACAAAAGCTTATTTGTTATAATTAGATAAACAACAATGAAGTTCTTTTATAATGACAGAACATTAAAAGCTTTAAAAATAATTATAAATCAACTATTTATATATCAATCGCTCCCCACATGTGAGTTAATGTATTCCTCTTATCGGCAAGACATATCGGCATAATTTTTCATATCGGGCTGATGCCGATATTTATATTTAAAGCCATTATCGGCCGATAATATTGTGCATCCCTAATTAAAACCATTAAAAATAGTTTTCTGTAGTGTGTTTTGGGACATATTCCATTAGGATTTATTGATTTTAACAAGCCACCAATAGAAGGCAACCAATTACCATTACAGTTTCCATTAAAACCAATACAAGTCCCATTATAACCAGTAAAATAATTACAAATTCTGTGATGGTGTCTAATGTTTTTTTTTTCAGCAGGGGCAGTGTTTCACAGAGGTTTGTAATGCTGTAAAATCAACTGTTTAGTTTTTTTCTGCTTGTCCAGATGGGCAGATAGTTCAGATTTTTACTTGACCAGCTCACAATCTAAATCTATAAAATAGTTTGCATGAAAAAAAAAAACACTCTCCTAATTGTCTCCTTACCACCAGACAATTAATTTTCCTGTTTCATCTGCTGAAGTTTCTAAGAAACAGTAAACAACTGCATTTCATTGTTTCCATGGTTAGAACGATGCCCTATAGAAAACCCTTTGAGTCATAGATGAAATCTGATCATTTTTGACTCGATTGTTTGTCTGTTATTTGAAATGTTTCCTTTTGTGGTTGGTGTGTATGTGAAGATTGCGGTAAACCATCCTGATGTTGCGTATGGTTATTGATCGGTGTCTTCCAGAGCTCTGACCTCACTGATTTCATAAACTCAAACGAGCGATGACAGATGCGAGGCTTAATCAGCTTCATGTCTGTCACTTATGGATAGTGTGTTTTTTGTGACTGTATCTGAAGGTAATTGTACCTGACTCAGAATTGCACAGCTGACAGACCTCGTCTCCTTTAGCATCTGTTTATACACTTCAGCTCTTTCCTTCTCTCATGTGTCTGCATTTATTAGCTGCGTTCTCTGACTCGCTCTTTTATCTTGAGGCGTAAAGAGTCGCTTCTCTTCCCCTGCCATTGCGCTTCGCCCCCCCTGTGGCTTTCTTCTCTCTTATCTTGATTTCTTAGCAGTGCTTGCTAAAGCCAAACACATGCTACACCACTAAGGCTTGTGTTCGCGTTCGTATTTGAAGTCTTGAGCAAAGCGCTCCAGGTTGTAGTCAACTCGCAACTACAGTGATGACACTCGTCTAGTGCGCACACTTGTGAGACAGATTTTGAATTCATTTGATATTTGCCTGATGGGCAAGCAAGTCTGTGGTTGTTTGGCTCTTGCTAGATGTTTGTGAGGATGTTCTGGGTGGTCAAGTAAAGACCTGTTCACTCCAAGACAAATGCATTAAAATTCGGCCTGATTTTCGGCTCAAAAAATAAAGCAAATTCTCTCAGTAATTCCCTGGTTGTCCCCAGGACACAAAACGCTAAGCAACTTTCTGTTTTTGACACCCACTTGTCACAGACAAGAAATGAAATCAGTAAACTAAAATCAAAACAGTATTTACGTATTTTCAATCAGCCGTGCAGATTTCTGTGTGCATAGTTTTATGCAACAGTAGTAGCTCTGGGCTTGTGACCAAAAGCGTGAATCTTATTGGCTGGCCAACTTTATTTGCAGTGCAATGGAAAATAGATTAAAACATCAACAGCAGGAAAAAAATGTGCATTGATCTGAACAAGTGCATTAACAGTTGTTCATTTAAATTCTATATTGCACTGAATTTTCTCAGACCTTAAAGGAGAAGTTCACCAATTTTCAACCAGCCAGTGTCAAATGATTAGTAATGGAAAAAAGTGATGAAACACAATTTTACTAGATGATTTGTGACTGCTTGGGTGTTTTTGGTATAGCAGGACACGAGGCTGTGTTTGGTGTGTTTCACGTCACACACAAGCAGTGTGAAATAATATGGAGCGAAATAATGCGAGAGGCGTGATCTCGTCTTTGCGGGGAGCTTTACTGAACAAGAAACAACTGATAATACAGAACAATAGTGCAGCTAATTGTAGACGAGTCTGGAGAGCAGATCCCCGCAGATTCTCTCTGAACGTGCTGCAGCTGCTCATGGCAAATCTAGTTCATTTGAACACATCGTAATGATCTTATTGCTGATCTAAAACATCAAAATGATCTTAAATATTAAAGCAACAAATTACTACCATTCAATATAGCTTTATCCAGTATCAGTCAGTTACAGCTAGTGAATTGTATCACACTTTTTTTTTCTCAAATCAGTATTATTCTAGAGCATTTTAACAGTGTTTTGTGTGTTATCAGTGCTGAAGCTCTGCTTGCAGCTACACTGAGAATCAGACACTGTGATGCTGTGACCTGCTAATGTGGGCACCAAAATACATATGCACTGCATGCGGTGTAAAACCAGCTTACCATTTACGCAACAGTCATTTAACATGAAGCACAGTAGAATTTCAAGGCTTTTTGCTTGTAGAAAATGTCAAATTTTAATAATAATAACAAAAAAACAAGTGATGGAACAGTTTGTGTTTGTACCCATATCTACAATATCTATCTATTATTGTGAATCAATAATTTAAAATAACCTTTATATTTTATATAAAATTTTATTTTCATTACTCGTTAGTGTCACATCTTTCTAATGTGCTTTCAGGATTCTTTGATGAATAGAAAGTTTGAAAGATTTATTTGAAGTGGAAATCTTTTGTAACATTATAAATGTTTTTTGATCAATTTAAAACATTCTTGCTGAATAAAAGTATTAATTTCTTTTTTTTTTTAAATCGTACTAACCACAAACATTTGAGCTGCAATATTATAAATTGCGTTGTTTAAAAATGGTAATAATTTCAAAATTCAATTGACAATCAATCTGCGCACACCTGACGGCAATAGATAGGTGCGTAGGAGAAAAAGACCAAAAGGGTCAAAACTGAAAAACGAAGCAAATCCCGCACACTACCAATCTTTGCAAAAAGTATCAAAAAAAGTTTTATTGCAAAGATTGGTAGTGTGTGGGATTTGCTTTGTTTTTCAATAATTAAAAAATGAATGAAATTCCGCTGAAATTCCCCCATTGCATAATTGTTTTCTGTAAGTGAGAAGTGAGAATGAAGTGTCTTATCATAGCTGCAGCTCCTCTGAAATGACTCCGTGTCTAATGTGCATTGTGAGCTGTTTATCTATGCAGAAAAGACCCCTGTGTTACTGAACTGAATGACAGTAGCAGCAGTGACGGACCCCTGACACGTCCAAACACTGCGTGTGTTCAGACAGAGCCTCCTGTGTGCGCTTGTCTTCAGCTGTTGAGATGCTTCTGTCGTGAAGCATGAATCCGGGTGGAAATGTCACGGGCCAATTTGATGCACTCATCTCATGGGTGTTACGCTCAGACGCTGACACAGGAAGGGCTTGTGTCAATCTTTGCTGCGAAGTACATTCACCCGAATGGGGGAAAAACTTGAGCCTAAATTTGCCTCCAATTATTTTTAGGATATATATTTAGGTCAGATTATTTGCGCTGCTCTGAAAACACAGATGGGCAGGTATGTTTGGCCAAATTTCATACAAGCAGTGAATGAAGTTCCTGCTGTGAAGTTTCAGATCTGTAATTTAACCTTTAAAAATACCACCATCTTTCAACTGTGTTTTGCACCTGTGTTGATAGTCAAGCAAATTGCTTGGTTCCCTCTGTTCTGTGCTTGAGTGTCTCTTTTATAAGAGATACTGTAAGCACATTCACACTGTTATATAGCAGCTCTGGTCTGAAACCAGACCAATTACTGGCATTGATTAAACGGGCATGACTTTATTCCTGCAAACAAGTACATATACTAAAAAAAAACAGTAGGGTTGAGAACCAGAAACCACCTGCATTCTTCCTCCAAAATGGATGAATGCCATTTTCAAGAAGGACTGCAAGTATATTTTACTGGAAGTAAGGTTGTTATGATATCAGCAGCGGAATTTCACAATTCTTTTTTAGGCTGCTGTCACTTTAAGACCTAATGCACCCAATCAATATATTGACACACTTCAGATTCCTGATGGACAAAATCGAGTCCTGACTTAGCCTACAAGTTTCTTCTTGTTTGGGAAGCCGTTTTACATGGATATATGCAACAGTAGGGAAGAAGAGAGATGTAGATGTCTTACTGATGTTCTGCATGTTCATTTGGGAATCAAGTAGACACAGTTAAATCCAGAGTATACACTTGTCAGTAGCGTTTTTTTTAGCTACCACATTTCAACATTTTCTTGATGATTTTCAACTACACAGGACTTTTCTAGATTTTATGTTCTTGTCTGCAGTGTTGGGGAAAGTCACTTTTAAAAGTAATGCATTACAATATTAGGTTACTCCCTTAAAAGTAACTAATTGCCTTAGTTAGTTAACCAACTGCCTTAGTAGTTTTTATGGAAAGTAATGTGTTACGTTACTTTTGCGCTACTTTTTCTCATCTGAACTGGGCTTCCTTGTTTGCTATTAATATAAAAAAAAGTTAGATTTTTGGCAAATGTAAAAGCCCTTTCACACCAAAAGTGAAATGAATAAGCCCCAGGCTGAAGAAAATGCAAATTCACATCTGTACAGTAGTAGGGGGCGAATACTGAATCTGTTCTTTGTGCGCATGAGATGAGTAAATGCATGTTCAGATTTAGTCTAGATATACAGTAACATGTTCACACTAGGGATGCACGATATTATCGGACCGATATCGGAATCGGACGATAATGGCTTTAAATATAAATATCGGCATCAGCCCAATATGAAAAATTAAGCCGATAAGATGAATACATTAACTCACATGTGCTCAGGGTGTGCTAGTGATTAGATCACATCAGCAGTGTGGCTCATTCTTGAAGCAAAGTTTTGCCTGAATGGTGATCAGATTCACGGTTTTGGATCGCTGCATGTAATCTGTGAAAGCACGTACAGAATGACGCGTTCGGTGTGCGACAGAGTCAACAGTGTAAGTAATGGTAAGGAGTTTTAATCTGTAGGGGGCGCTGTTGGCCTACTTCTAATACAATGAAAGCAATATACACAAATAATATTTAGACCGTGTTTCTGATTAAATACAGCAGTAATTGATGCCATAAAATCATGAGTAGCCTATGTTTTGATTTAAAGGTCAGAAGCTATAGCTTACATAAAACAACAACAACAAAAAAAACACAACACTTTAAATAATTGTACATATACTGATTTATTTATTTATGTGTAATATGGTATATTTTTTAAACAAATTACGAACTCTTTTGCTTTAGACCATTTACAAATGTTAAATCTTAAAATAAAATGTTAAGGTTACAACTGCATCTTTCTGAAAAAAAAAAAAATGCAGCGATTGAATTTAGTTTATTTATTTTCAAATCTTCATTGTATTGTCATTATAAAATAACTTCGTTATTGTTTATTTAATTCTAACAAATAAGTTCTTGTTAAAAACTCACCAAAATGAAAAATAATTTGCTTATTTCCGCACAGGAGAGACTTGGTGTTGTTTCCAAACAAAAGGAAATATATCGGCATCGGCCAAAATTAGTTGAAAAATATCGGATATTGGCAAAAATCCAATATCGTGCATCCCTAGTTCATACAGTGCACACAATGCCTCTGCACTTACTCATGATTTCTCAACATGTGGACAGGAGAGCTGTCAGTCAATACATGGAAAACAAAGTAACTTGCATTACTTATTTGAAAAAGTAACTTGTGTAACTCGTGTGAATTAAAAAGTAATGCGTTACTTTACTAGTTACCTGATAAAAGTAATCTGATTATGTAACTTGCGTTACTTGTAATGCGTTACCCCAACACTGCTTGTCTGACAGTATGGAGGGCAGTAACAGTCATTTGAGGACACAAATGCTTTCACCTGACTATTGTCTGCTGTGTAGTTCTTGTCATCCAGCAGCTTGCTTCCTCTGTGTGTTTGTGTATGTGGTTCAAGCCGAAGCGTTCAGAAATATTGCATTGACTCTCCACTCTGTCATACAGATCTGTGGGTGATTTTGAGCTATTTCAGGCACATTAACTGGTTGGAGGTGTTACAGTAAGTGCTTTACTGAAAACAGCCTCAGTCTTAGCACTGTGTGTGTGCATGGATGATGTTATTTACATTTACTTGCCATTAAGTTGTTCCAAACCTCTATGAATTTCTTTGTTCTGGTGAACACAAAAGATAATATGATACTGATAGAGTTTTTATTTTTATTTTTTGGCTGAATTATCCCTTTAACTGTTCTTTACAGTACATCTTTTCATACCCTTTTATAAATAATTTATTGCCAGTGATTATTAGCTACACCTCTTCAAGTTTACAAGGTCATATCGGGTTAAATAGAAATGTATTGTATTTATTGTATCTTCTGCTGATGTATATGACTTTTGTGGTGTCTGTTCTGAGTAAAAATGATCCTCTCTGTTTTTGTTGTCAGTGCGGGTCCTAAAGGAGACAACATCTACGAGTGGAGGTCC
Organism: Sinocyclocheilus anshuiensis; assembly: GCF_001515605.1. Taxonomy (NCBI): domain Eukaryota; kingdom Metazoa; phylum Chordata; class Actinopteri; order Cypriniformes; family Cyprinidae; genus Sinocyclocheilus; species Sinocyclocheilus anshuiensis. The sequence goes on along the minus strand of NW_015546110.1, from coordinate 680,206 downwards.
ACTATCCTGGGTCCTCCAGGTTCAGTGTATGAGGGAGGAGTGTTCTTCCTGGACATCGCTTTCACTCCAGACTACCCCTTCAAACCACCCAAGGTCAGAGCTCGCTCTCTGATAGTCACAGTTAGTGTGTGGGATGGACAGCCATATTCACTTATAAACTACCATTCAAAGGTTTGGGATCTGTAAGATTTTTTTTTTTTTAATTAATACATTTATTAAGCAAGGAGGCATTAAATCGATCAAAAGTGACAGTGAGGACATTTAGAATGTTATGATTAAGATTCTATTTCAAACAAATGCTGTCCTTTTGAATGTTTAATTCATCTAAAATTACTGAAAATGTATTGTTTTCCACCTAAATATGAAGCAGCACAACTGTTTTTGACATTGATGATAAGAAGTAATGTTTCTTAAGTAGCAAATCGGCATATTAGAATGATTTCTGAAGGATCATGAGTAATGATGCTGAAAATTCAGCTTTGATCACAGCAATAAATTACATTTTAACAGATATATTCACATAGAAAACAGCTGTTTTAAATTCTAAAATTATAATTTAACTTTTTCTGTAATGACTATGATATCGATACTTTCATTTTTGGTACTTGCAGATGCCAGTTATTGATACCTGTATTTTCATTGGTTTTGTCATTTTTAAAAATGTTGGGTAAAGAAATCGAAAGAATATGAATGGCCTAATAGTTGGTCTAATTGGTAACACTTTAGTATAGGGACCAGTTCTCACTATTAACTAGTTGCTTGTTAGCATGCCTATTAATAACATATTGGCTTTTTATTAGTACTTATAAACCACATGTTCTGCATGACCATATTCTACATCCCTTATCCTACCCAATACATAAACTTAACAGCTACCTTACTAGCTATTCATAAGCAGCAAATTAGAGGAGTTTGAGTTTATTTAATAGTGAGAATTGGACCTTAAAATAAAATGTGACCATCTAATTTGTTTAGCAAAGTTCATTTCACTCTTCATTATGCCTGGTAAAATGCACAAGCTTCTGTTACTTTCACTGTTCATTCTGTTGCTTAGTTATATGTTATCATTCAATTAATTTTACAGCACACAACACACAAGTTCATTATAGGGCCGATACTGGTATTCCTAGTTATATAAATTCTGTCCCTGTTCGTGCTACAGCAGACAGAAATATTTATAACTATTGTGACAGTTAACAATAATGAGTATAAAAGCTTCGTATCATGTCTTTTAAGAATTGAAGTATTATGAGATGGGTAGTTTTGACACTAAATGCCGATTGAATGAGCCCTGTTGAAAGCTGCTGTCAAATGCATATAAACACACACCTAAACTACACATTCAGTATCTTTTGTCGTCTTGCGTAACTGTTTTACATTCCAGGACAGACTCATTATGAATATGTGGTTTAAAAAAAAAATGGCTCTCTTTTTTCTATACTGGAGTGACTCACTCTCAAAATTAGGTTATGACTCGTAATCTTTCAGATGTCAGATTAGATCGTTTTGATTATAAAATGGTTCAACCACCAAACAAATTAATTATAAAATAAAAAATAAAAAACTATTCTGATTAGATGAGCTGAGGATTTTCAGTGTTCACTTGAGTTGTCTTTTAATGTTTGTTTGACATTGTAAAATAGGCTAGATAGTAGAGCAGATAACATGACAGACTGACAGACAAGAAACGGGGCTGTAAAGAAGAAAGTGAGGGGTAATGATAAGAAAAGCCTCTGGTTTAGGACCGAACGAGCATAGAGCAATCGGTTTGCCAATAAACAAGGTGAAATAAGAGTAACTAACTACTTTCAGTACAAAGACTACCTCAACATCTCTGTGTTAACGGGCACAAGAGCTTCTTAAAGGGATAGTTCACCCAAAAATGAAAATTATGTCATTAATTACTCACCCTCATGTCGTTCTAAACCTGTAAGACCTTCATTCATCTTCGGAGCACAAATTAAGATATTTTTGAGAGCTTTCTGATCCTCCCATAGACAGCAAGGATCCTTACACGATCAAGGCTCAGAAACGTAGCAAGGACATCGTTAAAATAATCCATGTGACATCGGTGGTTCAACCGTAATATTACAAAGCTACGAGAATACTTTTTGTGCGCAAAGAAAACAAAAATAACGACTTCGTCTCCTCCGCGTCACCATATAGCGCCATTTTGGAGTGTATCACATACGTAAACAACGTATGTACGCGGATACGTTCAGATCAACGCATAAACAACATAAACAGCGTATGATGCAGCTGACACAGAACAGCATACATTGTTTACGTATGTGATATTCTCCAAAATGGCGCTATAGGGTGACGCGGAGGAGACGAATCGTTGAATAAAGTCGTTATTTTTGTTTTCTTTGTGCAGAAAGAGTATTCTCGTAGCTTTGTAATATTACGGTTGAACCACCGATGTCACATGGATTATTTTAACGATGTCCTTGCTACGTTTCTGAGCCTTGATCGTGTAAGGACCCTTGCTGTGTATGGAGGGTCAAAGAGCTCTCAGATTTCATCAGAAATATCTTAATTTGTGTTCCGAAGATGAACGAAGGTCTTACGGGTTTAGAACGACATGAGGGTGAGTAATTAATGACA
>NW_015546110.1:667580-676507 GCF_001515605.1 Sinocyclocheilus anshuiensis | reverse complement strand
CTCTCAGATTTCATCAGAAATATCTTAATTTGTGTTCCAAAGATGAACGAAGGTCTTACGGGTTTAGAACGACATGAGGGTGAGTAATTAATGACAGAATTTTCATTTTTGGGTGAACTATTCCTTTAAGATTCTCCTAACGACTCTTGCTGTGTTGTGGTGTGTCAGGTGACGTTTCGCACGAGAATCTACCACTGCAACATCAACAGTCAGGGTGTGATCTGTCTGGACATCCTGACTGGAGCCTGGAGCCCGGCGCTCACCGTCTCCAAAGTGATGCTGTCCATCTGCTCTCTCCTCACAGACCTGGTAAGATGTGTTTGTCAGTATGCTGGAGCTCCACCTGTTTGACCGAGACGACAGCAGAGCAGTTACAGGTGTGGGCATCGATACAGCCGCCTCATGCTCATGTATGAAACTGCGCACAAATCTCTCTGTTCATCTCATGTCTGAGCTATTTGAATTCCTTATATGGCAAATGGTCGTAAAAAGGCGACGATTTTCTCGCAGGCTAAGCCCTGAATGCATGAACTTACTGTATTTTGTAGAAAATAAGTTGCACCTAAGGCTACGTTTATACTAGTGCATTTTCGTTTTAAAGTCCCCCTCTTATGAATAATGAAAGGTTCATATTTTGGTTTTGTGAGTCCCCAATAACAGGATGACATGCATGCAAGGTCAAAAAAACACTTTCATTGTCTTATAATACATTTATTAAAGTGCCCCTATTATGGGTAATGAAAGGTTCATATTTTGGTTTAGGGAGTCCCCAACAACAGGTTGACATGCATGCAAGGTCAAAAACACTTGCATTGTCTTATAATATGCATTTATTTTTACCTTACTTGCTCAACAACTCCCAAACAATTCGCTCAACAATTCATCTTTCCAAACTCCTCCTTTGCGTGACGCTAATCTGCTGTGATTGGTTGATTGGTCTCATTTTCATTTCATCTCGCCTGTAATGCCTGATAAAGCAGCGTTTGTGAGCGCAGTGCTGCTTTGTGTACAGCGTTACCGGGAAACCGCTATTTTACCGCTCCAGAAGCGGCACCTAGTGGCAAAGAATGAATTTGCATTTTCATTCAGACAACACGAAAAGACCAGCAAGTGGGCGGGCAATATGCTAATGCTTCATGTTGTGGTCAACATGAAACGGCTTGGGATTCGTTTTAAAAACGACTCATTTCAATGATTCAGAGTCGACTCTTTCTTTTGAGACAATAACTTTATACACAGTGCACTTTCAGATTTAAACCTTTGCAGGATGTTTTCATTCACTTAGAGCTGTGTTACACACTGCATGAAAGGTCATTTTCAAAAATCCATAACAGGGGCACCTTAAAACACACAACTTTTGTTAGGGCTACGCCTATTGCTTACACGACCCTCGAAAACAGAGACTTTTGGAAACGCTGGCGAGGCTGCCCACAATAGCTCTGCGTATCCTTGACGACCGTGTAAACAATAGCATCATGCTCATTGTTGTACCCATAGATATATATAGGTAGATGCCCCATTCTACTGCTCCAAGACACGTAGATGTGTCCGTAATCTAAATAATAGGGAATCTACCCATATATATCTATGGTTGTACCTGCATGAATGGTCATGTGACGTGTTTTCGGTTGTGTACTGTGGACGGAGATCGTTTCTGAAATGCAAGTGTAGACGGGGATCGTTTTAAAATGAAAACGCACTAGTGTAAACAAGGCCTAAATATGTGTCGCACAAAATGGATGGACTACACTACATGACTTTTAAAATCTGAACAGATTTTAAAACGCTGGCCATTATTAGGGCTGGGTGGAAAAAAAATATTGATTTCTCGATTTTTAAAAAATAATTTATGAAATTATATTTATTCTTTAATCCCAAGAAACAATTAGTCTAGCCTGTTTTCAGTTAATAAACAGAACATTGTTGCGCTCATCCCATCCAATAAATTGCAATAAGCTTTGTGCTTTGTTACTTTTGATATGAAACAAAATCTCAGATTTCAAATTCTGTCCGTTTTATTGCAATATTCAAAACGATAAATACCTCTTTGGTGCTTTAATACCGCTTTAATACAAACCGTTTCAGCGCAAAATAAACATGAATGAACATCTGAAGGCATTTAAACGAGAGTACAACTTACTGAAATCGTATCCTGTTAATATAAATTAACAGCTTGTAAACAATGTCACGTAACGTCACATTTACCTCAGAAAAAACATATTCGGTGACCATAAACTCATTAGTCAGCTAGAAAAATAAACTCTAGAGAGGAGAATTTTGCTAAATATATGCACCTTATAGCATATTAATTATTTTTACTGTTCTTCAATATTTAATTAGTTTGTATAAAAATATTTATCTTTCAAAAAACGAATTGGATTAGAAATATAATTATGTAATTTAAAGTTACAGTTAGTAACTTATATATGATATTATAAGAACTTTGTCAGTGTAATTTAAGTGTTTGTAGGTAAATTTGCTAATTTTAACCTTCAATATTATAGTAATGTAGTATCAACTGACTCCAACGTATATTTTACAGCATTAGTTGAGATTTTTTTCCTAGAGAAAATTCGCCATGTACTGTACCTGATATATATCTAAAATAATCAATATTAAATCTGAATCGAATCACAAGCTTGTGAAGCAAAATCGAATTGAATAGTGAAATTTGTGTCACACCCCTGCCCTAGCCATCATACACTTACTCATTTTGTAAATGGTCACAGAGGAGAAACTAGGCATCATAAACGACTGAGGATCTCACACTACCAGACTTCGTTCCAGTCACAACAAACTCGCGCAGAAACGAATTAAAACGGTATGTGTTCTAAAATTGGCTTAAAATATCAAACATGTTTGGTATCCTCCAACTGAATAGATTTATCGTCTGAAGCTAAAAAAATCTGAGTCGGCAACCATCATACATTACGCCATTGTCTTAATGAAATCTGTCGACTCTGACTTTCGGCTCAAAAATCTGAGCAAAAGTCATGTAGTGTATTCCAGCCTTAAGTCACATCAGTGTAAAATACTAGTAAATGAAATGTTTACAATGGTTTTTTTTTTTGTTAGTTGCCCTTACTCCACAACAAATGCTTTAAATTTAACCGTATTCTGAACAGAACAGGAATGAAAGATATTAGCATAAAACAGATTAAATTATTTTAATTATTCATTAAAAAAAAAAAAAAGAAAGAAACCGCAAGCCTAAACCAATTTATTGAAAGTGAAAGTACTGAATTTGTGGGAAATGCGCTATCAAATGAAACTTGGGCTCACGTACCTCTCTGGTTTGGCACAGATCAACATTTTGCACGCTTTGCATGTCTCGCATGCTTGACTGTAATCGCATTTGTTACATCCTGCATGAATCTAGGGGTATAAGCAGACGCAACAAAACAACAAATAATTTAAAGAGCGCTAGTCTGAGTCCTGCCACAGCACCACAAGCAACAAATTACCGTAAAGGTTTTTATTTGACAGCTCATGGACAAATACAAAAGGTATATTAAAAATAAGAAAGGGAATTTAAAAGGGAAGCAATAGTTTCAGGAGAGGGCAAGGCCAAAATAACAAGCAAAACAAACTAACTAGATAATTTAAGCCTTTAATCTAACAAAGAAAAGAAAAATAACAACAGGTTTGTATCCTAACTCCCTTCCTGGCCCCAAAACAGGAGAAAACAGGGTTCAACAAAAATGGCACCTTGTGCTTTGTTACTTTTGATATGAAACAAAATCTCAGATTTCAAATTCTGTCCGTTTTATTGCAATATTCAAAACGATAAATACCTCTTTGGTGCTTTAATACCGCTTTAATACAAACCGTTTCAGCGCAAAATAAACATGAATGAACATCTGAAGGCATTTAAACGAGAGTACAACTTACTGAAATCGTATCCTGTTAATATAAATTAACAGCTTGTAAACAATGTCACGTAACGTCACATTTACCTCAGAAAAAACATATTCGGTGACCATAAACTCATTAGTCAGCTAGAAAAATAAACTCTAGAGAGGAGAATTTTGCTAAATATATGCACCTTATAGCATATTAATTATTTTTACTGTTCTTCAATATTTAATTAGTTTGTATAAAAATATTTATCTTTCAAAAAACGAATTGGATTAGAAATATAATTATGTAATTTAAAGTTACAGTTAGTAACTTATATATGATATTATAAGAACTTTGTCAGTGTAATTTAAGTGTTTGTAGGTAAATTTGCTAATTTTAACCTTCAATATTATAGTAATGTAGTATCAACTGACTCCAACGTATATTTTACAGCATTAGTTGAGATTTTTTTCCTAGAGAAAATTCGCCATGTACTGTACCTGATATATATCTAAAATAATCAATATTAAATCTGAATCGAATCACAAGCTTGTGAAGCAAAATCGAATTGAATAGTGAAATTTGTGTCACACCCCTGCCCTAGCCATCATACACTTACTCATTTTGTAAATGGTCACAGAGGAGAAACTAGGCATCATAAACGACTGAGGATCTCACACTACCAGACTTCGTTCCAGTCACAACAAACTCGCGCAGAAACGAATTAAAACGGTATGTGTTCTAAAATTGGCTTAAAATATCAAACATGTTTGGTATCCTCCAACTGAATAGATTTATCGTCTGAAGCTAAAAAAATCTGAGTCGGCAACCATCATACATTACGCCATTGTCTTAATGAAATCTGTCGACTCTGACTTTCGGCTCAAAAATCTGAGCAAAAGTCATGTAGTGTATTCCAGCCTTAAGTCACATCAGTGTAAAATACTAGTAAATGAAATGTTTACAATGGTTTTTTTTTTTGTTAGTTGCCCTTACTCCACAACAAATGCTTTAAATTTAACCGTATTCTGAACAGAACAGGAATGAAAGATATTAGCATAAAACAGATTAAATTATTTTAATTATTCATTAAAAAAAAAAAAAGAAAGAAACCGCAAGCCTAAACCAATTTATTGAAAGTGAAAGTACTGAATTTGTGGGAAATGCGCTATCAAATGAAACTTGGGCTCACGTACCTCTCTGGTTTGGCACAGATCAACATTTTGCACGCTTTGCATGTCTCGCATGCTTGACTGTAATCGCATTTGTTACATCCTGCATGAATCTAGGGGTATAAGCAGACGCAACAAAACAACAAATAATTTAAAGAGCGCTAGTCTGAGTCCTGCCACAGCACCACAAGCAACAAATTACCGTAAAGGTTTTTATTTGACAGCTCATGGACAAATACAAAAGGTATATTAAAAATAAGAAAGGGAATTTAAAAGGGAAGCAATAGTTTCAGGAGAGGGCAAGGCCAAAATAACAAGCAAAACAAACTAACTAGATAATTTAAGCCTTTAATCTAACAAAGAAAAGAAAAATAACAACAGGTTTGTATCCTAACTCCCTTCCTGGCCCCAAAACAGGAGAAAACAGGGTTCAACAAAAATGGCACCCACCTCCCTACAACTTCCAAATAAACCAAACAATAATAAACAAGTTTGTAAGCAACAGGCTGGGCAGGACAAAGACAGCGCTCTGGAGAAAGCTCTTGTGGGAACGTTTTCTCCAACTTTGGTAGTTGCTGCTCTGCTTTTATGTTGGCTCACTCTTTAACTGGTAAGCAGGTGCAGCTGGGGGCCAACAGCTACCTGCCAGACAGATTGAGTAGGAGGAGCCAAAGGGTTAACAGAGACAGAAACAGAAAAAAAACACAGCTTTTCTGATAAATCATAACAATAAAGACAGCGTCTCTAGACGTAACACATTATGTCAGTCACAGCATGGTTCACATGAGAAAGAAATGCAACTTATATTCTGGAAAATACATTTCATTCATTGCTGAAAGGGTTGCTTCAAATTCAATATATATTTCATATGGATATTCACCCAAAAGTGTTTTTGTGATTATTATTGCAGTATTGTGTATTTAACTTATTTGCGTGCGCATGAATTAAAGTCAATGGAACACAAAGTAGCTGATGAAGCGAAGCGCGCAGTATATAGTGCGCTGTATAGCTGCTGCCTGTGAAGAGCATTTCAAATGAATTCAGTTCAGTCACTTAAGGTTCCTTTTTAGCGAGAGAACCTAAAGCCCAAAGTGCACTTCAGTTTTTATGCGTGTATGCTGAGGTATGCGTACAGTGTGTGACACAAACATTATCATGAACTGCCTCTGTTTTTTATTTTTATTTTGTACTGTTCTCTGAAGTCCACTTATATATCCAGATTATTACATCAAAAAAATCATAATTTAGAAGTAATAAGTTCTTTTCTGTCCTGTTTTTTGACCCCCTCATCAGAACGCTCTGTTTGAATAGGCGTGGCGGATTGTAGACTCGGAAGTAAACGCCCACTGCTGTGATTGGCTAATAGTTGTGTATGTTTTGACAGCGACATTCCTCATAGATGGACGCTGATGTGATTTAGGTTAAAAACACATTAATAACACAATACATATCCAACAATCTGTAAGAAGAGACAAAGCAACAGTGATCGCGTAATGAAAACAGTTACTCACACTTGTGCTGCGTCATTACGGTCGGATCCAAGATACACGGCACAGCATTGTCTTTTAGTTTCAATCTTTCTGAAAATCCCGCATCAAATTGTGCCTTGTTTGTAAACGAATCCGTGGTAAAATTAAGTGAGTGAGTTCTTACTGACGAGGTCTGGATCTTCATTAAAATTTTTTTTAAAAAGTTCATCCGCTCTTTCCTAACATTGGGATCAGAAGGAAGGCGATACAAACACTGTTTTTCCACAACTTCCACAACTTTGTCATTTGGTTTCTGTGTAGACCTGCGTTTCCCTCTCTCGTTATTTACACTACATTCGCGAATTTGTGGGTGGGGCTAAACACGCAGCGATGTAGAATAGGTGGGCGGGGCTAAACAGGCAGCGATGTAGAATCGGTGGGCGGGGCTAAACAGGTAGTGATGTAGAATCGGTGGGCGGGGCTAAACAGGCAGTGATGTATAATCGGTGGGCGGGGTTAAACAGGCAGTGATGTAGAATCAGTGTACAGGGCTAAACAGGCACGAAGCTAAAGTGACCACATAATAAAAACAGTTACTCACACTTGTGTGGTGCGACATTACTGTCAGATCCAATAGTCGCACAGCATCGTCTTTTAGTTTCAGTGTTTCTGAAAATCCTGTGTCGAATTGTTTGTTTGTAAACGAATCCGCAGTTAAATGAAAAGAACAAAGGACCAAGTTCTTACTGACGCGGTCTGGATCTTCATTAAAAATAAATCATCCACTCTTTCCTAACGTTGGGATCAGAAGGAAGGCAATGCAGAGAACTTGGCACTGCACAGCATCTTGTTGTCTTCGGAGCATCATTATCGTTTGGTTTCTGCGTAGACCTGCACTTTCTCCTCTCTCTTAAACACTATATGCGTGAATCTGTGGGCGGTCTATGCAGGGTCAGAGAGCGCTCAGATTTGATCAAACATATCTTAAAAGGTCTTGGGTTGGAACAACATTAGGGTGAGTAATTAATGACAGCATTTTCATTTTGGGGTGAACTAACCCTTTAAAGGGGTGGTTGACTGTTTTTCTCTAAGCTTGATTGTGTTTATGGGGTGCAGTCTAACGTGTTAATGCTTTGTTTAAAAAAAAACGCATTATTTTTCACATAATTTACCTTTATTCCACACCTCTCTGTCCCTTCTCCCAATAACACGCTGATCATTTCCTGCTTGTATGAAGCCCCTCCCTCAGAAATAGGCGATGGGCTCTGATTGGTTAGCTAGCCCAGTGTGTTGTGATTGGCTAAACCGCCTCTAGTGCGCGTCTAAACGTCCTGCCCCTCACCTCAGCGGCATGTGCTCCGGTGTCCTGACATTTTATCCTACCCATCAGATTGTCCTACCAGGATTTACTGCGCATGCGCACATCAATATTACGTCCTTTTTCTCACGCTAAATAACAATATTTAATGTATCTGCATTACTGTAAGGGTAGGTTTAGGGTTGGGGTAGTTGTAGACTTTAATAAAACACAATCTAATAGGTTGAAAAAAATATTTATTGTTGGTTTCCTGTAGCTGTATCCCTTCTAGCTACAACCGCGAATATAACACATCATTTTACTTCCATGATATTTGGGGGAGGGGGCACAACAATACAGTTTTGCTTAGGGCCCTCGTTTGGCAGCGGTGTGAGTCTGACGCTGTGTTTGCTGTCTGCTGCAGCTGCGAGGAGCTGTGTCCTCCGGGGAAACACGGCCGGCAGTGTGAGGAGCGCTGTCCCTGTCAGAACGGCGGCGTGTGTCATCACGTGACTGGAGAATGCTCCTGCCCCGCCGGCTGGATGGTACGTCTGTGCAAAACCCAAATCTGGAAGTGATAAATAATTCTGATTCATCATGTGTGGGTCACTGCAGTATTGTTAATTTATTTTCTATTTGGATTTGTTTTAAAGGGGTCATGAACTGCCTCTGAGGTCCACTTATCATGTTATCAATATTTTTACATCAAAAAACATCATAATTTAGAAGTAACAGGCTATCAGAATGCTCTGTTTGAATAGGCGTGGAGGATTGTAGACTCTGAAGTAAATGCTCACTGCTATGATTGGCTAACAGTTGTGTATGTTTGACAGCGACATTCCTCATAAATGGACGCTGGTGTGATTTAGGTCAAAAACGCATGATACATATCCAACATATCCAACAATCTGTAAGAAGAGACAAAGCAACAGTGATCGCGTAATGAAAACAGTTTGTGCTGCGTGTGCTGCGTCATTACGGTCGGATCCAAGATACACGGCACAGCATTGTCTTTTAGTTTCATTCTTTCTGAAAATCCCGCATCAAATTGTGCCTTGTTTGTAAACGAATCCGTGGTAAAATTAAGTGAGTGAGTTCTTACTGACGAGGTCTGGATCTTCATTAAAAATAAAGTTCATCCACTCTTTC
>NW_015546110.1:665394-667283 GCF_001515605.1 Sinocyclocheilus anshuiensis | reverse complement strand
GTGCTAAACAGGCAGTGATGTAGAATCGGTGGGCGGGGCTAAACAGGCAGTGATGTAGAATCGGTGGGTGGAGCTAAACAGGCATGCTGTAGAATTGGTGGGCGGGGCCAAACAGGCAGTGATGTAGAATAGGTGCATTCGACTTCATGCGGCGCCACGCAAACCGATCGGCGGCTGACTTGAAGTAGTGCATGCCGGTTAGAAATTTTGTCCGACTTGAACCGGCGCCGACGCTACGTCACTGTCACGTGTGGCATCAAAGTACTGCGATACCGTTTCGATAGCAGCCGACTGACTCAGCTGGCGTAGCTTTTTCAGAGCGACTGCAGGAGCGCTGATGACGACACAGCTGTTTCACGATTGGCCAAATTCACCACATGACAACGAGGAGTGTGTTTCAGGTTTAGTCTAACATCTTCAATTCCAAAACTGAGTCATGTTTATCAAAAAAAAACAAAAAACACTGATAAAAGCATATATGTGACCCTGGACCACAAAACCAGTCATAAGGGTCAATTTTTTGAAATTGAGATTTAGACAACATCTCAAAGCTGAATAAATAAGCTTTCCATTGATGTATGGTTTGTTAGGATTGGACAAGCATGTGTCCCATTCAATTGTACAATCTGACAAGACTATTAAATTGTACAGTGTGTACCTGTTTTAAGTTATTGAGACCACTGTTGTAATTTCTGCAATCTAGGCTACTTAAAGGCTCTGCATTACTTACTTAATGAAACGGAAAGGAGTACAAAACAGACTGTCTTCATTTCTCTGTCTTTTTCAGTCGACCTCACGGTTGCCGCTATGGCTGCACACAGTAAAATGGTCTACTTTAGTTATGAGCCCGAGGATGGATCACGTGAAGCGAATCGCGTGTGCTCGACCTGAAGCAGCATGCAAAGCACGCCGGCAGGTATGGAAGGCCAAAAAGGCCAAAAACAGTGAATTTTAACATGTCAACAACACCTTAAATACGCATATACGCGTGAAATACGCGTTAAATACATGTTGTTTGCGCGTGAAAAATCAGCGCGTTAAATACCGTATTCAACACCTATATAACGTGTTACATATGCTTAAATAGGCCTGAAATATGTTAAAAATCAATTGACCACTGATTGGCCAAATTCACCACATGACAACAATGACGTGTGTTTCTAACATCTTCAAATCCAATACTGCTCATAAATCTGTGTTTTTAGAACAATAAAAGCTTTTTTACTGTAGTCGCAATGTTATATTGAGTCACGTTTATCACAAAACACTGATGAAAGCATATATTCCCCCCACTTTATTAGTATTTAAATGGTATATATTTACGTTGAACTTTATTCTTGAACAGATGGCGATGTATTAAGCAGTATATAATCAGTATATATCTGTTGCTCATGAAAACGTTTCTGAAACTTCTGTGTATTTGACAAATATTGCATTTAAATCACTTCATCTGTGATAGAGTATGCAAACACCGCGCGAGCGTCACTAACGGGAGCAGAAAGTGTCCGGCTTGACGGCTCCGTTTTCAACTCCACCCTCGACTGCAAGCGGCTACTCTCGTTGACTGCCGTCTGTAGCGGTGCTTCAAGTCGAACGCACCTAATATGTGGTTGGGGCTAAAGAGGCAGTGATATAGAATCGGGGGACGGGGCTAAACAGGCAGCAATATAGAATATGTGGGTGGGGCTATAGAGGCAGTGATGTAGAATTGAGGGGCGGGGCTAAACAGGCAGCAATATAGAATATGTGGGTGGGGCTAAAGAGGCAGTGATGTAGAATTGAGGGGCGGGGCTAAACAGGCAGTGATGTAGAAGCAGGTGTTGATGATCTTCTGTGGAGGCGGAGCTTATCCACACTATCACATCATAGTGTAGAACATTCCACAAGCT
>NW_015546110.1:658970-664475 GCF_001515605.1 Sinocyclocheilus anshuiensis | reverse complement strand
GGCAGCCATTTATGCTGCGGCGCCCGGGGAGCAGTTGGGGGTTCGGTGCCTTGCTCAAGGGCACCTCAGTCGTGGTATTGACTCCTGTACATTCACTCCTCCCACCTACAATCCCTGCCGGTACGAGACTCGAACCCACAACCTTTGGGTTACGAGTCCGACTCTCTAACCATTAGGCCACGACTTCCCCTGTTGCAAGTTGTAAAACATACAAGTTGTTTTTAGACTACAAAGTTTTGAGTTCTTAAACTTACAGGATGTTTTTATAGTGCAGTGACCTCTTATATGGCAAAAGATCAAGGGAATTTTGATTTCTCAGTTCATGATCCCTTTAACTTTGTGTGTGTGTTGACTGTAGGTAGCAGCTGATTGTGTTTTTAACCTGGTGAATCGTGTCTTCTTCTGCAGCTGATCCTCTGGTAGGAAGCATCGCCACGCAGTACACAACCAACAGACCTGAGCACGACAGGATAGCCAAACAGTGGACCAAACGCTACGCCACATAATTCCTCCGGCCGCGGAGCGCCACTGCCTGCCGGACGTCTGTGGGATGGGGAGGAGCTGTGGGAGGAAATGGGGGGGATGGGGATCCATAGGGTAGAGATACAGGGTGGATTTTATGATGGAATTTAAATTCCCATTTCAATTGTTTTCTTTCCCTGCATTATTTTGTTGTTGTTGTGTTTGTTTCCCTTGGCTCAAGTAGCATCATGATTTGACAAAAATGGATCTTAATGTGTGTTTTCTTTGCCTTCCTGTTGTAAATTGGTTTTATTTGGAGCTTCCTCGTTCTTGTCAAATGAAGTCCCAGCATGAGCCTATGGCAGGATTGTTCCATGTATGCATTTCCCCACCAATATTAAAGTTGACGTTGGTGTACAGAGTCGTGCCGTATCTTTCAGTGCAAGCATTCAGAGGGAAACACTGATGTTATATTTCTGGTAAAAGCCTGTCAGGAACATCTTAAGAAAATATATTAAGGACTTTTCTGCTGTGTGAAATCTCATTCTCATTACAGTAATGCAAATAAAAAATGTAATTAATTATGTATATATCACAGTAGTATTTGTCTTGCTGTTTAAATTTATGCTGATTATAACAAGACTGATGTTTCTTATTATGGTAAGGAGAATTGCGCATTCATTGTCATGAAAATCATGATGCAGTGGTTCTGAAATAGGCTTTGTTTTCTTAATGGAAACATTTTTTGATTTCTTTTGATTTTGGAATGAAATATGACAAAATTTGTGAAAAAAAATTCCAGACTGGTATTATGTTGACTAGGATGATGAATAGCTCACAACACATAATGTGCATTAATCTGATCTTACAGAAGACTCTTGCCCAATATTACAGCATGTTGATAGCAGCAAACAGAAATCAAAGTCAACAGTCCATCCAGTCAATAAACATTTATTTGGTTAAATCAGCCATTACATGGTGAGTAAACACTGTATGTCTTTGTTTAAATATCTTTCGTATAAATTAGAACATGCTACTAAGACAAGGATTGCACAAATATCTGTTGATAACTGCTGGAGTTTTCCTCTACTTACTGTAGCATCCATATAGTGTTCTCCTGTGGACTAGAGTTCAGTTGTGTTTAAAGCAACAGCCGACACAAACACGGCCTACAGGCTTCATCTCACTGACTTCACTGACATAGCTTTGGGTTTCTAACGCTTTGAGAAGAAATGGAAAGAACAGCTGATCTAAGATTATAGTTAGTTTTGGAAATAATGCCGGAAGACATCATCATGATACACACACTATATGACTTTAACATAACAGTGTTGCCGTATTTTTATTAACTGGCATCTTAATGCACTTCATGCCAGTTCTTGACTGAAGTTCACATCTGAAGGACAGAAGAAGCACTTAAACGGTCCATTTTCTCTCTACTGTACCATTATATCATTTTGAATAAATGCAACTACTGATTCTCATGTCCAGGTCATCGCAAAATAAAGTATTTGATAAAACACATAAATTATATTTGCATAAATAAATGAAGCCTATAATGTCAGAAGATAGGTTTCTATAACATTTCAAATTGTAAAATACAGTATTGTTATTGAATTAATGAGAACCATAATGATAGTTACAAAAACCATTGGTCTAAAAAAAATCCTACCTGTCCAAAAAAAGGGGACAAAATTCTTATTCTTCTTCATTTTGGTGATTTGTCTGACTAGTCATTCACTGCAGCCTGATGACAAAAAGAGAGAATTCTCAGCTTCTGTGACTGACTGGCTATTATAGTGAGCTGAGCACAGTGTTGTGCATCATATGTTGCACAACCGTTTTAACCATAATGATAGTTACAAAAACCATTGGTCTAAAAAAAATCCTACCTGTCCAAAAAAAGGGGACAAAATTCTTATTCTTCTTCATTTTGGTGATTTGTCTGACTAGTCATTCACTGCAGCCTGATGACAAAAAGAGAGTAATTCTCAGCTTCTGTGACTGACTGGCTATTATAGTGAGCTGAGCACAGTGTTGTGCATCATATGTTCCACAACCGTTTTCCCATCAGTGAGCACAAATGCAACCAAAGAAATGATTAGTGCATTTAAATAGATCTAGTCCTGGCTAGACTCAGCGGCGCTCAGATGAGAAGCGGCGCTCAGATGTCGCTGGACAGCGTGCCCTTGCTCTTGCGGCCGGGCAGAGGGATGGCGGACTTGCTCTGCGGCTGGTGAGGCTGCTGAAGGGTTCGATCAAAGAGCTTCTTTCTGTCTGTGACCCAGAGTGTGAGCTTCTCGCCGCGCGCCCACTGCTGCGCCACGTCCTGATCCACCTGCCTCCGCTCGCGCAGGTCACACTTATTCCCCAGCACCATCACCATCACCTGCACACACAGACACTCATGCACACACAGACACACACACAGCCACACACTTACACACACAAACACACACACACACAGAGACAGACACACTTACAGACGGACACACACACACAGAGACAGACACACTTACAGACAGACACACACACACTCACGAGCTTCTTTCTGTCTGTGACCCAGAGTGTGAGCTTCTCGCCGCGCGCCCACTGCTGCGCCACGTCCTGATCCACCTGCCTCCGCTCGCGCAGGTCACACTTATTCCCCAGCACCATCACCTGCGCACACACACACACACACACACACACACACACACACACAGTGAGGACATCTGCTCACACCACACACCAGCAATCATCCGGAGCAGCATCATGTTACTTAAAAATAAAAACAAAATTCATTCTTGTAGAATCTTTGTAATTAACGTTTTTAAAAATTAATCAGATGTATTTTATTTTTTGTACATTACATATCTATATACAGTACTTGTCGAAAGTTTGGAAACATGATTTTTGAATGTTTTTAATGAAGTCTCTTATGCTCATAAGGCTGCATAAAACACAGTAAAACATCAATATTATGAAATAGGGATGCACGATATTGGATTTTTGCCGATATCCGATATTTTTCAACTCATTTTGGCCGATACCGATATATTTCCTTTTGTTTGGAAACAACACCAAAGTCACTCCTGTGCAGAAATGATAAGCAAATTATTTTTTAATTTTGGTTCGTTTTTATGACAGTACGTTGAAGATTTGAAAATAACTATAAAAAAACTATATTCAATCGCTGCATATTTTTAAAAAATATTTAAAATTTGTAAATGGTCTAAAGCCAAAGTGTTGTAAAAATTCTGAAAATCTTACACATTACACACATGCACAACATATTACACAATAATGAATAAATCAGTATATATAAAATTATTTAATTTAAGAGACATGTTTGTGTTGTTTTTGTTTTTTTGTTTTGTTCATGTAAGCTTATGCAATTACTGCTTTATTTAATCAGAAACACAGTCTAAATATAATTTTGTGTATTTTGCTTTAATTTTATTAGAAGTAGGCCAACAGCGCCCCCTACAGATTAAAACTCCTTACTAAGCCGGCATTAGGACCCGGGGGAGGCTATCATACACGAGCGCGTCATTCATTTACATTTAAACCCATTATCGGCCGATTCCTATATTGGTGTGATAATATGGTGCATCCCTATTATGAAATATTACAATCTGAAATAACTTTTCTTTTTAATACATCTCACATGATCTTTCGAAAATCATTCTAATATGCTGATTTGCTGCTTATTCATATTACTATTCATTTTAAATACAAAAAAAAGTTAATGTTTTTGCTGCTTAATATTTTGTGTAAACATTTTTCTGTATTCTTTGATGAATAGTAAGTTCAAAAGAACAGTTTTTAAAATAAAATCTTTTGTAACATTTTTAAATGTTTTCACTGTTTCTTTTGATCAATTGAGCATGTTTGCTGAATAGAAACATTAATTTCTTTTAAAAAACAATTTTCAGCATCATTACTCCAGTCTTCAGTGTCACATGATCCTTCAGAAATCATTCTGATATGCTGATTTGCTGCTCCAGAAACATTTATTATTATTGTTATTAATATTTAAATCAGTTGAGTGAATTTTTTTTTCAGGTTTATTTGATGAATAGAAAAATCCAAAGATCAGCATTTATCTGAAATAAAAAGCTTTTGTAACATTATACACTAAACCATTCAAAAGCTTGGAGTCAGTATACATTTTTTTTTTCTTTTGGGAAAGAAATTATAAAAATTAATACTTTCATTTAGCAAGGATGCTTTAAATTGATCAAAGGTGAAGATAAAGACACTGTTATAAGATATTTCTATTTCAGATAAATGCTGTTCTTCTGAACTTTCTATTCATCAAAGAAACCTGAAAAAATTCTACTCTACTGTTTTCAACATAATAATAATAAATGTGTTTTGAGCAGCAGCTTCATTGCAGTTGCCTTTAAAACACAAATACAAAAAATGCAGTAAATCTTAAATTCCATTAAAAACTATAACAAACAAATTCTAAAACTAGAAAGGCAGCTAGCCATAAAACTTGTTTAACCTAGCTAACATACAATTTTATTTTCTCAATAGGCTACTGGCCAACATTAACTACTAACACCTGAACAAAATTTCACATTAGTTAACCTAAAGTTAATATAAGATAAGCATTGCTCGTTAAAAATAAGTTTAATTCGGTAACTTAATTCAATAAGCTGACAAAAGTCGTTTGAAACGACAGCGCAGGTTACCATAGTAAAGTTTCTTACCGCCATGTTGACGGGTAAATGTTACTATATGAAATTATAGAAATTATTACTTTTTTATTAGCAAGGACGCTTTAAATTGATCAAAAGTGATGAGTAAGACATGTATAATGTTAGAAAAAATTCTACTTGGCTGTTTTCAACATAATAATAATAAATGTGTTTTGAGCAGCAAATCAGAATATTAGAATGATTTCAGATGGATCATTTGACTGTAGTAATGATGCAAAAACATTACAAATCTTATTGTTCAAAAACTTTTGACTGGTAGTGTATATATATATGTATATATATATATATACAGTGGGTACGGAAAGTATTCAGACCCCCTTCAATTTTTCACTCT
>NW_015546110.1:655186-658518 GCF_001515605.1 Sinocyclocheilus anshuiensis | reverse complement strand
TTAATGAGGAAAAAAAATTAACTTAAATGATTTTAGCAAATGGCTGCAATATAACAAAGAGTGAAAAATTGAAGGGGGTCTGAATACTTTCCGTACCCACTGTATGTATATATATATATGAAATATTCTTTCATGCCTCTTTTTTGTCTCTGGACTTGTCTATCTCCTTCTTCAAGAGCTCGACTCTTCTGAAGGACTCCAAGCTGTCGACGCTGTAGTCCAGCACGAATCCGGCTGCCGCTGAGAAGAAGTGTTTGGGTAAATCCAGGCCCTCTCGCAGACCTCGAGTGTCGTAGAGGCGTAACTGCTCCCTCACGTCTCCACAGACGCCACGTATATGTCTCTGCACCTGACACCAGACAGACACTATTCATTCTTTTGTGAATGAAGCACATGCCAGGATGCTTTCTAATATGACTGCATGATCCATACAATCTGGACAATTGAACAACTGATTCAAATGACAGTCTTGATCTGTTACGTGCCAGTGTCAAGCAGAAATAATTATTTCACAGAAATTACATCTATATATTTTTTACACAAAAATAATAAACTATTACTAAAAATTCCACTGCAACCCATGCATATGTTGAAAAGGCATACAATGTATTCAATTCATGTATGCATTCACACAGTCTATTAACTGACAAACAACCATTTATCATTAACAAATAAACAAATTAATATTCGGTATATTAGTTTTATTCCTAATTGTAATGTTTGTGATATTTTATCAAAATGTGAGGTGATTAAATCATATGCATACAAACATAGAAATATTCTAATTAATGTATATTTAATAACATCTAATGATGAATAATGCAATAATAAAAAAAGAGGAGAGAGAAAACAGCATAAAGAACGAAAAACAGCAAATAAAGCCACAGTCTGTGAAAATCAATAAGCTAAATGCAGTGTAATTGTTAGAATACTCAGCAGCATTTCTATCTCTTTTGGCCTCATAAATAAAATGTTTTTTTTTGTTTTGTTTTTTTCTAGTTAAGACTGTATTTCATTATCTGTTTTTTATCATGAGTATCTACTAGGGATGCACGATATTGGATTTCTGCCGATATCCGATATTTTTCAACTAATTTTGGCCGATAGCCGATATATTTCCTTTTGTTTGGAAACAACACCAAGTCTCTCCAGTGCGGAAATAAGCAAATTATTTTAAATTTTGGTGAGTTTTTAACAAGAACTTATTTGTTAGAATTAAATTAACAATAGTGTAGTTATTGTACAATACAAAAAATAAATAAACTAAATTCAATCGCATTTTTTTTTTTCAGAAAGATGCAGTTTTAACCTTAACATTTTATTTTAAGATTTAACATTTGTAAATGGTCTAAAGCAAAAGAGTTCATAATTTGTTTGAAAAATATACCATATTACACATAAATGAATAAATCAGTATATGTACAATTATTTCATTTAAGTGTCGTGTTTTTTGTTGTTTTTGTTTTTTTCTTGTAAGCTATAGCTTCTGACCTTTAATGATTTTATGGCATCAATTACTGCTTTATTTAATCAGAAACACAGTCTAAGTATTATTTGTGTATATTGCTTTCATTGTATTAGAAGTAGGCCAACAGCGCCCCCTACAGATTAAAACTCCTTACCATTACTTACACTGTTGACTCTGTCGCACACCGAACGCGTCATTCTGTACGTGCTTTCACAGATTACATGCAGCGATCCAAAACCGTGAATCTGATCACCATTCAGGCAAAACTTTGCTTCAAGAATGAGCCACACTGCTGACGTGATCTAATCACTAGCACACCCTGAGCACATGTGAGTTAATGTATTCATCTTATCGGCTTAATTTTTCATATTGGGCTGATGCCGATATTTATATTTAAAGCCATTATCGTCCGATTCCGATATCGGTCCGATAATATCGTGCATCCCTAATATCTATAATGCTCACTGAGCCTGGTTCTGTCTGACAATATATAGAGAGTGCTAGTTATGTATGTTATGAGTTATATACACATAAATACATACAATAAATTCACACTTGCATCAAGTCTTGCATTATATCGCCTACATATAAATATATATCTATAATGTCACTTGGCACAACACCTGTGTCCTGTGAATGGACTGATCACACATACCTACAGTGTGAGAGCCGTACAGTAACTGCTCCAGGACGGCTGTTTTCCCCACAGATGCCATCCCACAAACCACCACCTTACACCCCTTCCCCATAATCACTGCTGCCCTCAAACAAGCAAATAAACAACACGTCAAGCGGCCAGAGCCAACCAGACAGATATATTCAAAATTATATGTACAGCGGGGTTCAAAGGTGACTGAGACTACTCATTAAAATAGAAAACAATTATGCAAAACCAAACATTCATTGCATATATTATATTAACAATTACAGAAATAGACAAAACCTGATGCACATGTTCTCCAGGAAGATAAAGAGCATCTTCAAAGGTGCATATCGCCACCTACTGTGATGGAGTATGAAAAGAATGAACAAACCCTCCTAGATCCTATTATAAAACCCACTATTCTTAATAAATCTCATGACTGCATGTATTTGTTTTCCTGAATTTGGACCGTCATTTAATAAGCTGCAGATGAATCTCAATACAAGACTTTCACTTGTCATCACCAGCGTTGGGGTAATGCATTACAAGTAACGCGAGTTATGTAATCAGATTACTTTTTTCAAGTGACTAGTAAAGTAACGCAATACTTTTTAATTTACAAGAGAATATCTGAGTTACTTTTTCAAATAAGTAACGCAAGTTACTTTTTTTTTTTCCAATTTATTGATTGACAGCTCTCCTGTCCCCATGTTGAGAGAAATCAGAAGATGTTACTGTAGTTCTAAAATAAATATGAATATGCATTAATTCCTCTCACTCACACAAAAAAAAACACAGATTCAGTATTCCTCAAAATTAATAAAAATAATGCAACTCAGAATATGACGCAAACCTACAATAATTAAATGTTAAACAACACAAATATCCTTTATGTATTTAATCCCATTCTATTAGCCAATGTCTTTGCTCCTGACCTTCGCTGATGCAGTTCAACCATACTAATAAGCACAAATTACTCTAGACAACATTTGTGTGTGTGTTTTATTGCTGAAGTGTGTTGAAATGTCTTCTTCTGCATTCTACTGTACGGACGTAAATTTACATTTCCTTCAGCCTGAGGCTTATTCATTTCACTTTTGGTGTGAAAAGGCTTTTATATTTGCCAAAAATATAACTTTTTTATTTTAAAAACAAACAAGCAAGCCCTGTCCAGATTTAAAAAGTAACGCAAAAGTAACGTAACGCATTACTTTCCATAAA
>NW_015546110.1:649167-653219 GCF_001515605.1 Sinocyclocheilus anshuiensis | reverse complement strand
TCTACTGTACGGACGTAAATGTACTTTCCCTTCAGCCTGAGGCTTATTCATTTCACTTTTGGTGTGAAAAGGCTTTTATATTTGCCAAAAATATAACTTTTTTATTTTAAAAACAAACAAGCAAGCCCTGTCCAGATTTAAAAAGTAACGCAAAAGTAACGTAACGCATTACTTTCCATAAAAAGTAACTAACGTAATTAGTTACTTTTTTTATGGAGTAACGCAATATTGTAATGCATTACTTTTAAAAGTAACTTTCCCCAACACTGGTCATCACTGTGTGCTTGTCACTTCCGGGAGATGGTCCCGCACTTCTTCTTCTTCTCCCTCTCTGAGTCTGATAAGAGAAGGGCCAAAGCATATTATTTAGTCTGAAGTTTAAGAAGAAATATGTCGAAACGCAGTGTATGTAGTTGGTTAAATACATTTGATGGTTTAAAGGGATAGTTCACCCAAAAATGAAAATTCTGTCATCATTTACTCACCCTCATGTCGTTCCAAACCTGTATGAGTTGCTTTCTTATGTTGAACACAAAAGAAGATATTTTGAAGATTGCTGGTAGTCAAACAGTTGGTGGTTGCCATTGACTTTCATAGTATTTTTTTTCCTACTACCACCAACTGTTTGATTCATACGGGTTTGGAACGACATGAGGGTGAGTAAATGATGACAGAATTTTCATTTTTGGGTGAACTATCCCTTTAAGTTAAAATCACATTCGTAGGTACAGACTACGTTTCCCAGAAATCTTTAACAACCGGAACCGGAAATACGACAGAAGGAACGGCCTCATAAAGCATTATGGGAACTTGTTCTCTCCCTTTCCGGTTAGTACGCCATCAAGTAAGCGAGACTTTCTCAGTTTTCTGAATGTAGAATCCATCAGAAATCTTACCGCGTGTAATGTCATCCGAATCACACGATTGGTGTATTTTGTGCGGAATATCTCGGCTTTACTCTCCCACCGTTATTTTCCGCCGTAATGGTGTTGTACGGTCATTTTACAGCGGAATTGTGAAGCGTAGTGTTGCTAATGTCACGCCGGAGTTTGCACGGTTTCCGTCAAAACTGAATTACACTTCATTAGCTATCAAAAGTCATTTTCGGTTATTACATTTGTTAAGCTTATTTAAATCATCGTCCGTGGCTTAAGCGTTGAATTGTTTTGATGTATCTGTATAGTTCCCGTGTACTAACTACTCAACACACCGCTATTGGGCGTATAGTGCACTTAAAACAGCGTGTTGTGTCTGAAGTCTGAGATCTCCGATAATATACTCATTATAATATTACATTTATACACGCTTGCTGACTAGAAGTGGACTAGAAGGTCTGTGACCTGCCGTGTTATGGTTGTTGATGAAACGCTACACGGACATCAAGATTCAAGTGAGAATGTATCTGTCCGTTTAAGACGAAGTGCAGAACTTTTTTTTTAGCCTTAATTAATTAAAACCTTGTCTTGTGATTTGTAGTATTCATACAAATGTATTAGTTCCATGTAGACTGAATTAGGGTCATAAATGACAATAACCTTATATTTATTTATCACTACATCCCTACAACTTTATTTTTTATTCTATTCATATTCTATTGTATCTGTTTTTGTGTGTGGTTTATTTATACATGTGTATTTTATTCACATCTTATTTTATTGTCTGTGTCGTCTCTACTGGAAGCTTGTGACACTAAAACATTCCTTGTATGTGCAAACATGCTTGGCAATAAAGCGCTTTCTCGCTCTTTCTGATAAATCTGCACACGTGCAATTAAAAAAAGAGTAAAATGCAGTGTATAATAGTTTTAGATGCAACTTGTGAGAAAGTGTGAACGGTCAGAATGCATGTAGTGCATGGCTGATGCATTCCTGTAGTTGTCTGGTGTTGCGCTCTTGGTGTGGTTGTTGACTTGGCGTTTGGTGCTGCAGGTGAGGCATCATGGGAGCGTACAAGTACATGCAGGAGCTGTGGAGGAAGAAGCAGTCGGACGTGATGAGGTTTCTGCTGCGCGTGCGGTGCTGGCAGTACCGTCAGCTGTCGGCCCTTCACCGGGCCCCGAGGCCCACCAGACCCGATAAAGCCCGCCGGCTGGGATACAAGGCCAAGCAGGGTGAGTGACGAGCTGCTTCACTGGGTGCGCATTCTTTTTATAATGCACTAGCTATGTTTCCATCCAAAGATGCAAATTAAATCTATGCACAAAACTGCAATATCGCATAAAACATTTGCACCATCTCCATCCGAGAACACAATCATCACTTCCTGATAAACTGGCAGTAAATATCACTAAGAAAACTAGAAGACTGGTTAGTCAAGCTATCCCGTCCCATTGTGCAAAGTCACATGACTTTTTAAGTTGGCTTGAGAAAGCCAACTTACTGAAATGCTATTCTTCTCAGACTGACATTTCTGACTGCTACTCCTACTAGAGCTTTAACTCTACAAACTTCAAACTCAGCCCAGCTCTTCAGACTGATCTGACTCGGGTTGCTTTATCTTTTCAGACTGATCGGACTTACGGTTTTCCTAAAAATTAAGATCGAAAATCATAAAAATCCCATAGACTTGCATTGTTCAGATGAGCCAAGACTATTCAAACTCCAACTGACAGACATTAAAATGTAAACAAACTGAAGCCCATTAGACTCCATTAAGCTGCCATTCTATGTACTATTTCTAACCAATTTAGACTCATTTAAGCTTCCACTCTATCTAATATTTCCTATCTGTCTGTCTGTCTGTTTTTCTAATAGACTCTATTGCCTTCAGAATCTAATATCTATTATCTGTCTGTCTATCTATCTGACAGACTATATTGCCTTCAAACATTCAAACTGATTGTTTAAAACTACTTTAAACGCTGAAAACGATTAAACTTTTAAAAACTTTAAAAACATTCTGGTCCGGCTTTCTCAAACCAACTTATAGTTTGTATAGCTTTTTTTATCTAGTTTTTTTTTTATTTTTATGCACGAAGTGTGTTTCCGTCATAGTTTATGTGCAATTTTTCTTATCGGATAAAAAGCTTATCCTATTCTTTTTTTTTTTTTTATGTGCATTTTTAGAATTTATGCGCAACTTGGCATTTCCATCCAGCTTTTTTTTTATTTTTATGTGATATTCCAAAATGCTCATAAAAATAGGTGAATGGAAACATAGCTTATGTCACACAAAGCACTCAGATGTGTTATTTGGAGATTAAGGTTCATATGAATTAACTATTGTTTAGTTGATACTCAGTCGACCGTTCTCTCTCTCTCTGTAGTTCATGGCTCATGTTCTCTTGAGTCTGTGTATCTAAACTCTGTTTTTGTGCAAACAGGCTACGTCATCTACCGCATACGTGTGCGCCGTGGAGGCCGCAAGCGCCCCGTGCCTAAAGGTGCCACCTACGGCAAACCCGTGCACCACGGCATCAACCAGATCAAGTTTGCACGCAGCCTGCAGTCAGTAGCTGAGGTACGTGACCAGCTTCTCGGCAGCCAGACACACCCACGCTTTAACTCAAACAGATTTGCTAAAACCCACAATGCTGCACAGGTTTATATATGCACAATGGTCACAGGTTTTTTATTGTATAATCACCAAAAGTCTTGTTGACGAGACAAGCTCTGAAGTCACGTTCAAACATACTTGACCATTGAGATGGGATTACTGCATCCAGTTAGTGTAAAGTACAGGTACTTTAGAGGTCCCTGCTATCAGATAACAGCTCTGGGTATAAACACCACATGTAGTTTAATAGTGCAGCAGTGCCCATCCACTTCTCAGCAGCCTGGCTTCCAGAACTGTTTTTACTAGGTATTATTGTCACAGCTATTGGAAAAAAGGTCTTTGTTAATGGGATATGACCCAAACTTGATTTGAAGCAAGAATAATTAAAAATCTGACAAAAAGACAAAGGTACAGGACTTTAACAGCACTGCAATCCCATGAAGCCTTACATGACTTGAATTTAAAAGCTATGGTGATATTTAAAAACCGATCTAAAGATATTGTAAGATGAGGCTTTTTTTTTTTTTTTTTTTTTTTTGGGTTTAAAATTTTTTTTT
>NW_015546110.1:639836-647356 GCF_001515605.1 Sinocyclocheilus anshuiensis | reverse complement strand
TGAAAATTGGGTTTTTTTTTTTTTTTTTTTTTTTTGGGCTTCAAAATTTTTGTTATTCTAAATATAAAAGTTTGACACGTAACATTAAAGTGCCAGGCACTTCACAGCTCCTTTGGCTCTGTGTGCTAACTGCGCTTTTCTGATTGATGGAGATTTCTTTGCAGAATCGTGGTTAACGTTTAACATTTCTGGCAAAAAGAAAAAAATGTGAGGTTATGTATAAAAAAAAAAAAACAAGTTAGTGATAGCTTTAACAAAAGCACATAGCATCAAATAACAACCTGGTAGCTCACAGTAGATCTGTCTGTAATGGCTGTTAATCACTTTCCCTGTGGAGAGAATGGATGGGTTTTTAGTTTGCACTCTGTGGGTGTTTTCAGTTTAGGTTGACATGGTCTGGGTCAACTCTTCAATGCATCAGGGACGTGGATGTGCCTTTGACCTGGAGAGATTGTGATTTCTGCACAGACAGGCATGCTTGGTAAACACTGCGCTCTTAAGACCGATTCGGAAAGCTAATGTTTAGTTCCACCTGTTGGGTAACATCGTTGTAATTTACAAACTGGTCAAAGCTCAGAAAACATAGAGGCAAGGCCTGCTGGACTGTGATCACTGTGTTTTTATTCTTCAAGCAGCACACATGGGAAGTCTTGTACCAATCAATATAGTTTGATGTTGTACAAATTATATGTCTAGTAACTGGTCACTGAACCCAGGCAAAAAAATAAAAGTGCACTTCCATAATGTATTTAAAGTGCTCTATGTTCATGCACTAATTTTGAACTTAATATACTATAAAACAAAAGAAAGTCCCGCACACTGCCAATACTTGCAAAAGTATCAAAAACAATTTGACAACGTTTCGGTCTCATCAGCTTCATCAGGCATTTTCTTGTGTTTTTTAGTTGTTTTGATTTTTTGGTCTTTTTCTCCTACGCACCTTTCTATTGCTAGGGCTGTATCACCAGCAAAGTCACGATACGATACGTATCACGATACGGGACTGCACTGAATTTCACCTCAGCAGAATTTAGTAAAACAGCTGTTTATTAAATACTGCATACCATAGTGCCATTTCTAACTATTGGCAGAGCAGGCAGCTGAGCTCTGCATTATGAAGGGCCTCCATAACTGTACCACAGTACAGTATAGGTAATGACATATGTTTCATGTTTACATTGAGCACCAGGTACAATATTCTGATTGTTTGCATCTTGTTTTTAAGCCCATAAATAATAATGTACTCGTTCTAATAAATTTATATTGCAATGTACTCATTCTAAAATATTAAAAAATCATCTTAACATTGCTGGTAGTTTATCATTGCACAAATTAACACACTCTACGTTTAAAAAATAAAAATGAGAAGAGTTCTAAACTAATGCGCTGTCTTCACTGTATCTAACACACACACACACACACACACACAGATCAGCGTGTTTATCAGTGTCGCCAACTCTCGCAAGATAAATAAGCAACCGCAGCCTCAAAAACAAGCCCAGTATTTATTATCATCAATATTATTTATTATCAGTTGTTTATTATCAATAAATGAGCCTGCAACATGGTAAACTGAAACCACTCGGCGTTTGAAGAGTAAAAACGGAAGTTATTTTACAAGAATCATCAAGTTGCAACAAGACAATAGGCTAGCACTAAGGGGGAACTTTAATAGCCACATGTTTATAATAAAATAAACTCGAACCATACACATCTATTATAGTATAACTGCTCAATTATTAACTATTTATTGATTTAATGATTAATGCATTTTAATCTAATTAATAACAGGGTGGCTTAATTATGGCAAACTACATTTGGCTGTGAAAATACCCCCAAAAGATAATTTAAAGGGGTCATATGATGTTGCTAAAAAGAACAGTATTTTGTGTATTTGGTGTAATGAAATGTTTATGCGGTTTAAGGTTCAAAAAACACATTATTTTCCACGTACTGTACATTATTGTTTCTCTATGCCCCGCCTTTCTGAAACACGGCGATTTTTACAAAACTCATCAGTCTGAAAAGCGAGGTGTGCTCTGATTGGCCAGCTATCCAGTGCGTTGTGATTGGCCGAATACCTTAAGCGTAACTCTTAACTTTTATAAAGAATATCTCTTTGGATTTGAGACTTTAGTCTTTGCAACTTTACAGATCTAATTTATGCACCAAGAGCTTGTAACACTCCAAAGAGAAAGGAAACATTTAAATCGCATCATATGACCCCTTTAAAGCTATTACTGTGTTGAATGTTTAGGCTACAAACATGGGCCTAACAAAGTATGGGACACAAAAGAAGATAATTTGAAAAACATCTCAGTATTTTTGTTCATGCAATGAAAGTCACTAGTAGGGCTGTCAAAATGGCTGAAAAACTAAATTCGAATTTTGTGCTTAAACATGATCAGTTCAAATTATATTCTAATTTAAAATGCATAATTTCAGTTAGGGTGAAGAAAAGCATTTGGCTTCTCTCCTGAGGCCACAATAGGGCGCATCAAGCAAAACATAAGATAACATGACTATCTGTGAAAAAAGTGCATAATGTTTATAATCTAATTATAACCAAGTTGCTTAAACAACTATAAACAAAATGACATCATGTATGTATGCATAGTATAATACAAAGGGCTAAAAGCCAATCACACAGAGTATATTTTTCATTTAAAAACATGCATTTAATTTACATGGATTTCTAAACGAAAAAAGTGCATAATGTTTAAAATAATGTTTATAAACCAATTATAATTAATTAAGTTGCTTAAACAACTATAAAAAAAAACAGCATCATGTATGTATACAAAGGGCCGAAAGCCAATCACACAGAGTACATTTTTCATTTAAAAACACGCGTTGCAGTGGGGTGGGGAAAAAACCCCGCCATAAAGTCTCGAGATATGTTTTTTTCAAAGTTGAACTTGCATTAATTTTACATGGCTTTCTAAACATGCGGTTCTCTTGTGCGAGACGCGAGTGCAATGGTGAAAGATGTCTCTCTAGAAAATGCGCAAAATATGCGTTCTGTGTGAACGGCTTGGTTTCAGTTTTGACGTAAACAACATCTGCTCCGCATTGATGTTCTCTTTTCCCGCAATATTTGTAATTAACAACGCAGCAGCGCCGCCGCATCTAGTGGCTTTAACTGGATAGGCTAACAAATACATTATAATGCAGTGACATTTACATCGTCATCGCATCTCGTGCGCCACTGATAAGGCTGCCTCCTTAACGCACACCTAAAATTCGAATGCAACGCATTCGAATGTGGATTTTTATTTGAAAATCGACTAATATTTGAAATTCAAATTTTTTTTGACAGCGCTAGTCACTAGTGACCAAAACTGCTTAGTTATTATAAACAGTATTCAAAATACCTTTTTTTTTTTTTTTTTTTATATATATATGTTGTGCAAAAGTCATTCAGGTTTGAAACAACATGAGGGCGAGCAAATTACAGAATTTATTTATTTTTAATTTTTTTGGTGAACTATCCCTTTATTCCCTGTAATTATACCTTTTTTAAATAAATGTAATGATACTCTAAAGAACAAACTAAAATAACCAGCAGGTGGCGGTAAATGTCTTCATGAGTCGATTCGTTCAAACGGCTGATTCATTCAGAAATTCAGTAAACGATTCTCTCTATGAACGGGCTACTGAATCATTGATTCACACGATTCGTTCAAAACTCGGATTCACTCAGAAACTAAAAACCGCTGTGTTGCTCAGAGACGCACAACAGTTCTGCTGTGGCTTTTAGGTAATATTTTCGTTGGCAAAATTGAACAAAAACACAATCGTGTTTAAAATATAGCACAATATTAACTTCTTATTTACTGAGCTGTTGTATAAAATCACATTTGCACTCGTTTGATATCGCTTTTCATGTGATATAAATATGAGACAAAAACTTTTTTTTTTTAACATATTTCAGTGTCAGTCAGTGGCATTTTTTTTGCACCAATATTTTGAATTTTTAGGGCATAACTGCATGTATGGAGTTGTTGTCCTGCATCATATTCGTCAGCAGTCCACTGTATGAAATGTAAGATGACGTACAGGTCTGGGGGCGGGGCCAGTGCGTTAACTGCTTTAAAATCTTTTAATCACGTTATTTTTTCATAACAAATTAACGCGTTAAACTGACAGCCCTAAAATTAAATGAGGTCCCCCTGCACTGGATTTCTCCCATGTTGCCTCTCCATCCTAAACGTGCATGTCCTCAAGACTCTGTTCTGCTGCATTCAGATGTCACCACATGTCTTACATGGTTTTATTTTGACCATTCCCCATGGCTTCAGTATGCACTAGTTGATGTCTACGTGAAGTTTCTCACCTCTGCCTAATTAATTATCTCATGCATGTTCATAAATGGAACCAATTGCATAAAATGACATGTGCATTTGTTCATGCTTCGTGTTCTTAATTGTGTTGTGTCCTCATGCATTTCATGTTCAGGTGTTCTGGTGTGGTACTAATCCGTGCTCCTCGTGTGTTTTCAGGAGCGTGCGGGCCGTCACTGTGGAGGTCTGCGGGTGCTCAGCTCTTACTGGGTGGGTGAAGACTCCACATACAAGTTCTTCGAAGTGATCCTCATCGACACCTTCCACAAAGCCATCAGACGCAACCCCGACACGCAGTGGATCACCAAGGCTGTGCACAAGCACAGGGAAATGCGCGGGCTCACGTCTGCCGGCAAGAAGAGCCGTGGTTTGGGCAAGGGCCACAAGTTCCACCTCACCATCGGCGGCTCTCGGCACGCGGCCTGGAAGAGACGCAACACCCTGCAGCTGCACCGTTACCGCTAAACACAGCATGCTGCAACTGTACATTCACTCAAATAAAGTACCTTTGTATGCTCACATGGTGTGTCTTTATTGCGAGCTTGTAGATGAGCAGGAAAAGGGAGGTATTTACTCACCGGCTGGAATGAGCAGAATGTGTTATGATATACACTATGTAGTTTCCCCTTGTTCTCTTTGGGCTTTGAGGTTGAGATGTTTAGACTGCATATGTACTTCACTATATGTGACCCTGGAGCACAAAACCAGTCTTAAGTCGCTGGGGTATATTTGTAGCAATAGCCAAAAATACATTGTATGGGTCAAAATTATCCATTTTTCTTTTATGCCAAAAATCATTAGGATATTAAGTAAAGATCATGTTCCATGAAGATATTTTGTAAATTTCTTACTGTAAATGTATCTAAACTTATTTTTTGATTAGTAATATGCATTGCTAAGGACTTCATTTGGACAACTTTAAAGATGATTTTCTCAATATTTAGATTTTTTTGCACCCTCAGATTCCAGATTTTCAAATAGTTGTATCTCAGCCAAATATTGTCCTATCCTAACAAACCATGTTTATGCAGCTTTCAGATGATGTATAAATCTCAATTTTGAAAATTTTACCCTTATGACTGGTTTTGTGGTCCAGGGTCACATAAGAAAAAATATAATAACCTTGCTACACTGTGTTAGGCTAACAGAGACTTGCATAAACGTCTGCTAAATGTAAAAAAAAAAAAATATCCTAGTGTATTGCATGTATATTCAGTATTAATTATTTTTGTGGATCACCCCAAAAGGCTACCAAAAGATTTATGCTACTTCATGCCTCAGAAGCGTAAATGTCTCTGACTTGGGGTGCGCTGCAAACACTACATTTCTTTAAAGGGGTCATATGATGCGATTTCAAGTTTTTCCTTTCTCTTTGAAGTGTTACAAGCTCTTGGTGCATAAAGAAGGACGCTGTGTTTCGTTGTGAAAGCGAAACTACTCTGGCCTTCCAAAAATGGACACGACTACAAATCAGTGGTTAAGTTGTATTTACAACAGTTTAACCCAAATATTCAGATGTGTCCAGCGCATTTTTCGGAGGACTGTTTCCTGATCCTGTGAGAGTAGACTACAATGCCGGCTGTTCTGACTCACAGACTGTAAGTACGTTTTCATATTTAAAGGATTTGCCACTGACGATTCAAACGCGAGTTTTGAGCAGTGTAGAGTAGCGCTTGTTTGTCATTTCTCCGATCACAAATGCAGACATGGTTTTATGTTTATGCGTGATGCAACGGGTAAAAAGACAGCATAAGTCATTATAATCCGTAATTATGTCCCTACTGGATGCAACAAATGTATTGTTTATAATGGGTTTTCATGTTTTTGTCTCGTCGCTCCATCACAGTATGGTAAGGGGCGTAATATTTCCGTCACACGCTTGAGGTATTCGGCCAATCACAACGCACTGGATAGCTGGCCAATCAGAGCACACCTCGCTTTTCAGACCGATGAGCTTTGTAAAAATCGACGCGTTTCAGAAAGGCGGGGCATAGAGGAGAAACAATAATGTACAGTATGTGGTCACGTGATCTGCAGACGCGCACTCCCACTCTGCGTTTATTCACGTCAGCCTCCGCTGCTGCGCTCTCACAGACGCTTTAATAGACGCAGAGCCCTCTAGCCTCTTTAGGTTTTTATTCTAGAGTTTGGACGAGTCTGATTATTTCAACTAAAACCGACGTGTGTATGTATTACTATTTTTATAAGACACCTGAGGTTTTGATTTTTGCTTCTTTTTTCTCAAGCAACACGGCGCTAATTGTTTGAGATTATCTGGTAGGTTTAGTTAGAAATGCTCCTCAGGTAGTGTGTGGTTATACTCGGATCCACGGCGACTAGAGAGTTGCTGCAAACTGCGTGAAAACGGCACTAACACACAGGTGACTGCGGCTCTAAGCTGTCGGAGGACATGGATCTCACAAAGGCTGGTAAGATCAGTCTGCTTTACATTCATCTGTGAATATGACTGTATAAGCGGTGATATCTTAAGTGTAGTCTTATTTTAATAGATGCCACCGAAACGTGTAGTTGCACGTGATGCTGTGAATGTTTACTGCGCGTCGAGGTGTGGTTTGGGCTTTTATTGCTTTATTTTCAGCAGGAGAGCTCTAAGTAGGTTAACAGCGCCAGGCTTGTGTTGTTATGCCATAGATTGTGGGCTACCGTTGAGCTGCGGTCTCCCGGCTCACATGGACCGCTCAGCCTAGCCATGTGCGTATGTGTTTACGCGTCCTGTGCGTCTGCTCTGATTGGTCGAGGGAAGGCGTGACGTGCGTGTTGTAGAATTTGCATGGCAGTATGGACGCGTCTGCAGCTGCTGAAACACGTGAGGCGGCCAAGTCTGACCCACTTTTTGGCTTTTACGCTCCCAACAAGACATGCCTAGTACACGTGGGGGCGGGGCTAAGGAACGTCAATCAACAGCTCAGCGACACGACGTTCCTCCGTTCATTTTTTTTCTTTGTAAAGAATAATGCCATATTTAAAAATCAAATATTTGAACTGAATTGAAAAAGGATTTACTTTCACTTGGATTTTAATTTTTATGTATTATTATTTTTAAATATTTTCTTTAAGAAGTACAGACTATGTTTGCTTTTATTATTATAGGACAAAAATAGTTTTGGCATGATTATTGTTTAATTTTATACACACACACACACACACACACACACA
>NW_015546110.1:634276-637615 GCF_001515605.1 Sinocyclocheilus anshuiensis | reverse complement strand
GCTGTGTATATATATATATATTAGTTTCCTTCTATTTGACTGATCAGCATGTGCTTATTTAATTTGATATTTTTTATCTTTGTAATTATTAACAAATAATAGCATGTTAACGTTTGAAAAAAAGTTGTTTGTTAGTTCTCAGTATTTCATTTGAGTTGAATTGTTTGCCGGTAAGACCTACACCCTGAAAGAGGTATTATGTAACGGTGTTACCTAACCATTGAGAGTAGGGCAGCAGAAATCAGGTCAACCCGTACAGACAGAGCACATACAGCCTGGTCCACTTTCTAACAATAAGACCGGCTGCTGCTTGAAATAAGACATGGGGGCAAAGAAAACGTTTGTAATTTCATCAGTAAATATCCACCTATATGGACTGCATTTACTGTTTATATATTTGTTTTCTATTATTAATGATAAACACAATTGTCAGCAGATGCATGAAAAAGCTGGAATCAACCTCTAGGCCATGTCTCATTCTCATATGCTTTAGAATTTATATCTGCATATTAGGATCCACCTGATGTGGAAAATAATGAGTTGCTCTTCTGTGTGTCATCCAGCAGGTGGAGTGATAGCTTACATTAGCTCCGTGAGCTCAGCCTCCAGTCCCGAGTCGTGCCACAGCGACTCCTCCAACAGCAGCTATCAGTCCTGCTCTCCGCCCCACGCAGGGCAGGGCCAGCAGGGCGAGACCCTCGCTGTGGCCCCTCAGTCCCGCCCACGGAAGACACGGTCGCCCTCCGCAGCCAAAAGTGGCATTACAAGTGAGAATAATAAAGTCAAAATAAAGAAATCCGTGGAGTGTTTCATTCTGCAAATGATCACCTACACATATGACACATCTTATGGAACTATTTGAATATATATTACTCGTTTTCACATATATGTTGTCATAATGTAAATTAGTATATAATTAGTATGTCGTATAATTAGTATATACACTACCAGTTTTTAACAGTAATATTTTTAATGTTTTTATAGAATTCTCTTCTGCTCACCAAGCTTGCATTTATTTGATCCAAAATACAGGAAAAGCAGTAATATTGTGAAATATTTTTACTATTTAAAATAACTGCTTTCTATTTGAATGTATTGTAAAATGTAATTTATTCCTGTGATCAAAGCTGTATTTTCAGCATCATTACTCCAGTCTTCAGTGTCACATGATCTTCAGAAATCACTCTAATATGCTGATTTGCTGCTCGGGAAACATTTATTGTTATTATCAATATTTACAACAGTTTACTACATTTCAGGGTTTGTACAGCCTTTTGAGAGAGAAATTCAAGCAATTTTCAATGACTTACAAGCATTTCACACAACTGTTGCCAGCACTTTAAAGCTCCAAAATGATCCAATTTGAATGTTATTTTTAATGGGATGAACAAAATATACTGTGGTGAACAAACGCTTATGTAAAATAAAATAAAAATACATCAAATCACCATTATAACCTGTAGATGGCAGCAGAGGAGCACTTATTGGCTTACTCATTAATTTATACTTTTTCCTTTATATTTTGAAATTATAAAATAACAATTATAAAATCACTAGGCTATTATAAAATATTAAATCATCAAGAAGTCAGATTTTGACAGAGGTTTTGCTGTATGAAGTAAGAAAAATCACAAAATGCTTTGAAAACAAACAGTCAAATGTGTATAAACATAAAATAAACAAGATATGAACATGTAATATTATTAGTAACTGCACTTATTAATACAAAACAATAGTATTTTTTTCAAATCATATCTATTTTTTCCATATCCCTCTGAAATTAAAAGAATACTGCACGTTGTAATTTCTATGAGTTAAGTCTATTTCTTATCAAAGCATTTGTCAGTGATACAGTTAAAATGGGGAAAGTGTGTGAATGATTGCATTGCAGGCTGATTTAAGGTCTGCCCCTAAATTTTCTGCTTGTGCTCCTAAACATTTTCAGTCAGGGGCTGCAGTGCTCCTAGTAAAAATAGTTAGTCTGGAGCCCCGAGTAATGATGCTAAAAATTCAGCATTGAAATCACAGTTCAGTAAATTACATTTTGAAAGATATTCAAATAGAAAACTGTTATTTTGAATAGTAAAAATATTTCACAATTTTACTGTTTTTGCTGTACTTCATCAAATAAATAAATGCAGGCTCATTGAGCAGAAGAGAATTATTTAAATAACTTAAAAAAAAAAAAACTTTTGACTGGTAGTATATAAAATATGCTTTCTCATATTTACCCTGATGTACATGTATTCACATCCCCTATTGTTTTTTTTAATAGAAATAACGCAGTTTGATAATGTCGGAGTTCAAAATGGAACAGATTGTAGATTGGTCAGAATAATAAAAATAATGTGATGATGTTGATAGTAATGAGCCGAAGTTTTTGTTAACACTGCAAGATATTTGTCCATGTGTGCTTGATCATGTAGTAATGGTTTTCTAGCTGTTTGAGGAAACAGAAGGCAGCTGAGGAGAAAGCCGAACTGAGCGCAGAGCATTCCTTGTTCATCTGACCCTCTGTATTTCTGCTCCTGCAGAGATTAACGGGCTGGTGCTGCTATGTAAAGTGTGTGGAGATGTTGCGTCAGGATTTCACTATGGCGTTCACGCCTGTGAGGGATGCAAGGTGAGAAAATGTCAAGTGTTAGTGTGAGCCGGCAGCCACATTTCAGTATTACATGATAAGAATTAGAGGTTTCATTTTGTTATTTCTGAGGTACAGAGAAGTCAAAAGCTCAGAAAGTGGTCTGAAAGTTTGTATTTTTCACTCTCATGTATGCTCGGGGTTTCTTTACTTCCCACTGAAGGTCGTATTGTACTTTTATAGTGTCTGTTTCTGTGTTAAACTGTCACTGGTGTCACTGTTGTTGAATTAGATGGGGCCAATGTGACATGGCTGTCATGCCACATCTGGGTCACATCTACCTGTGCATCGTCCTGAAGGGACATGTCACTTTGCTTTATTTATAACTAAAAAGCCTCCTAGCCAGCAGCCTATTTAACTATCAGAGCAAAGCCCCATGACAAAAGGGTGTCTTGAGTCCTGAGCGGGACACCTGCTCTCCATACCGACCCGAGGCTCGACACCTGTTACTCTCGGTGTGGGCTCTGTGACCCTGACACCGCTCTCTGTCTCTTTCACTTTTCCACCTGCAGGGTTTCTTCAGGAGGAGCATTCAGCAGAACATTCAGTATAAGAAGTGCCTTAAGAACGAAAGCTGTCCCATCACGCGCATCAACAGGAACCGATGCCAGCAGTGCCGCTTTAAGAAGTGTCTGCTCGTGGGCATGTCCAGAGACGGTGAGCTCCAGCTGGCATTGTGTCCCAGATCCAAAAAATAA
>NW_015546110.1:579276-631776 GCF_001515605.1 Sinocyclocheilus anshuiensis | reverse complement strand
ATATACAGACAGAGAGACAGACAGACAGAATATAGATAGACAGACAGGCGATAGATAGATAGATAGACAGACAGAAGATAGATAGACAGAAGATAGATAGACAGACAGACAATATACAGACAGAGAGACAGACAGACAGAATATAGATAGACAGACAGACAGACAGACACAATATACAGACAGAGAGACAGAAGATAGATAGACAGACAGAAGATAGATAGACAGACAGACAGACAGACAGACAGAGAGACAGACAGAACATAGATAGATAGACAGACAGACAGACAGAAGATAGATAGACAGACAGACAGACAACATACAGACAGACAGAGAGACAGACAGAAGATAGATAGATAGACAGACAGACAGACAACATACAGACAGACAGAAGATAGATAGATAGACAGACAGACAGACGATAGACAGACAGATCTCAGCAGAAGTGTCAGTCTGTTGGAGCCTGTGAGCTGACCGTGTCTGTGCTCCTCAGCTGTGCGTTTCGGCCGGATTCCCAAACGAGAGAAGCAGCGCATGCTGCTCGAGATGCAGAACGCCATGAACAACATGATGAACAACAGCCAGCTGCTGAGCAGCCAGCCATCAGCCAGCGATGCAGCTTCAGAGCACAGCGGCTCCGGCCCTTCCTCCCGCTCCCCCTCCACCTCCCCCCGGAGCCACCGGTCCGAATCCAGCCCCGACCCCGAGCTGCTGATCGCCATGGATACAAGCACCAGCTCAGACTCCTCCAGTGCCACTGACAGCGGGGAGGAGGAGGTCATCGGCACAGTGACTAGAGCGCATCAGGAGACCTTCATGTACAATCAGGAGCAGGCCAGCATGCCTTCAGCAGCCCCTAACAACTACAGCCATTGCTCAGAGAAGACTCCGGAGGTCTGGAAGCAGCAGAGCAATGCATCCTCAGAGAGCAAACAAACGCCCCCATCAGGCTGTGCTCCGCAGGGGCCTGAAGACTCGGGCTGTCCTGTCAGACTGCCCAACAGCAGCTCCGCTGGACCGTCTCTGCAGAACCTCCCTCTGAGAGCTCATAATGACAATGAAACACGTTTCAACGGCAGCTGTAGTGTCCCAACATTTGCAAGGGTTAACAGGATGCACCTGGTGAGTTACACAGAGAACCCATACCGAAATGTCAGTGGGAGTCTATACAAGTACTCATGATTCTCAATCACAGGTTTGCCCCATGAACACATCGCCCTATGTGGATCCTCAGAAGTCGGGTCACAGTATTTGGGAGGAGTTCTCCATGAGCTTCACCCCAGCCGTCAGAGAGGTGGTGGAATTTGCAAAGCGCATCCCAGGATTCAAAGAGCTGTCCCAGCACAACCAGGTCAGCCTGCTGAAGGCCGGCACCTTCGAGGTATGAACAAAATACAACACAGTCTCTACACCAGGGTTGGATTTTAAAGAGGGCTTGTAGCAAAAATGCCACCAGCATGAGCAAAAATGCCCCATAAATTCAAGACGAAGGGGTAAAAAATGCCCCTGCACTATTAAACAATGTATTACGGCTGTTGCAATTAAAATGAAATGTGAAAATGAATAAAAAGTGTAAATTTGCGGAATTCTATTTAGATCCACTCACACTGCATCAGATTGCTTTTACGTGCTGTTTTGTGCAGCGTTGAGCCTTATAACCAACCACACGCGTTTCTGTTGGACTTAGGAATGCTTTGGCCAATCAGAGGCGCTTAGACGGAAACGCCGGAGCTGTGTTGTGCGCATGCTTGCGAATTCCCTCATCAAACAACACAGTGCAGATACATAAATATCCAAAG
The DNA here is from genome assembly GCF_001515605.1 of Sinocyclocheilus anshuiensis. NCBI lineage: Eukaryota > Metazoa > Chordata > Actinopteri > Cypriniformes > Cyprinidae > Sinocyclocheilus > Sinocyclocheilus anshuiensis. The sequence continues at coordinate 629,980 of NW_015546110.1, read as the reverse complement.
ATTAATTTTGTATATTCAGTGACTATAACGGGAGTTTTTGCATAACTTGTGCTAGACTAATGTCACGGGCCGACATGTTTGTCTGTGAAGCCAGAATGTGGCGTGCCCAAAACACAGATACGAAACCAAAACGTTTTTATATTGTTTTCTGTATCGATATTAACAGCCCTATGAGCTCCTACTTTTTACGTGTATAATTTAGATTTTTTTAAATTGTAGCCTATCTATTGTTATTGACAACCATTTAAAATATAGATTAAAGTCATTGGGTAAATTTAAGTATTTGACATTATAGACAACATGTCGATTATAATAATAGTGTGATTTTAAAAACTGCCCTCATGAATGTAAAAAAATGCCCCTTAAAATCAATTCCAGCGGGCAAATATTGCCCCTTAATGGAAAAGTTAATTTCTGGCCCTACACTGAATGAAACTGACTAAAATCATTCAGAGTCCTGTGAATTGACCGAATAGAATTCAGTTCGATTGGTTTCTTGTTTGGCCTGTAGGTGCTGGTGGTGCGCTTTACATCCCTGTTCAATGTGAAGGAGCGCACGGTCACATTTCTGAGCGGCAGGAAGTACAGCGTGGAGGCGCTGCGCTCGATGGGTGCTGGAGATCTCCTCAACTCAATGTTTGACTTCACCGAGAAGCTGCAAGCGCTCAACCTCAGTGAGGAGGAGATGAGCCTCTTCACGGCCGTAGTGCTGGTGTCTGCAGGTATTAACTGCCATACCATTATGAGACCGTAGTTTTGTATCTGAGATAGGGCTGGGCCATTTTTCAGATTTTTATTGATTAATTTGAATTTAATGTTTTGCCACAATTTGAATTTTGAATAGAAATTTTACCAAACGTTAGAATTAGACACTAACTATGCCAGTGGTAACAGTAAAGAGAAAAGAACGATCCAGCCGCATGTCGGCGCACATTGGATTTAGGAATGCTTTGGCCAATCAGAGGCGCTTAGATGGAAACGCCGGAGCTGCTCACGCTCATATCACACAGAATGCACTTTTGTGTTGACAAAGATGCGACGCGGCAGTGGAATAGGAAAAACCTGCAAGAAGATGCGAGTTGAGCTTCTTTTAACTTGAGCGCAGTGTTTTTAGACTGCCGTTTCATGCATGAGACGCTACAAGAGACGCGAGCGCAAGAGTCAAACACGTCCATGTTTACACAGAAAAAACTATGGAAAAGCAGCGCAATCTAATAAAAAACCTGTGAAGAACTACTACTGTATGTCTGATATTTCATGTTTGCATCATGGTGACAGGTTGGAAGCTGAGGTTGTTTTTACAGAACATTTAAGCCCTGTTCACACCAAGAACGATAACGATATTAGCGTCCACACCAGCGAACGATATCGTCTGTTTATTCTAAGCGTACACTCGTCTGCTGCTTTAAATTCTTGAGCTCGTTACAGCAGGATGGATTCTGATTGGCTGTCAATTTTTTTTATCGTTCATCAGCTGGAGAAAAAGTGTTTTGAAAGTGATTCCAACGATATCGTTTCTCTGTGCCTTTATCGTTATAGTTGTGGTGTGGACTCTGCTATTCTTTAATATTGAGAACGATTTTTAGAACTATATGTTTATCGTTATCTTTATAGTTATCGTGCTTGGTGTGAACGGGCCTTTATAGTTAATAATACCCAGACAGCAACATAGTGTTGGTCCAGATCCGGCCCACATCTGGCCCATGTGAAATCCATGCGGGCCAGATGTGGGCCGGAACTGGGCCGAAACGGTCTGCTGTCTGGGTAGTCTACTGGTGTTTAGAATTTGAATGACCTCGACTTGAGAATTTTTAAAGCATTTTCCTCTTATTATTTCTGAACATATAATATGTATAAGACAAGATTGTACAAGATGTAGTTCTAGTTCATGCATCTTTTCTGCAAAGATATTTAACAAATGATTTGTTTACGTTGACAAGTTCATGTGTGGTGCATTTTCTTTAACTAGAGGGTTAATAAAGAAAAAGTTACTTGAATCATGTTGTTGTTACATTTTCAATTTGACTAGTTAAAAATCGTAAAAAATCGGTCAACGGTCAATTTTTTGCCATCTCGCCCAGCCCTAATCTGAGAGGATGCCTTGACTTACTGTGTTAAATGAATTGTGTTCCCCATAGATCGCTCCGGGCTCGAGAACATCAACTCGGTCGAGGCCCTTCAGGAAACTCTGATTCGAGCGCTGCGCAGCTTGATCACCAAGAACCACCCCAACGAGATCGCCATCTTCACTAAAGTGCTCCTCAAGCTGCCGGACCTGCGCTCGCTCAACAACATGCACTCTGAGCAGCTCTTGGCCTTCAGGGTCCACCCCTGAGCACCCACCAACCCCATAACTGTGGACCACACCCCCCGCCCCATCCATCTCCAGAGCCTCCTTCCTGCGGCCCGTTTAGCCAGTGGGGAACTGCTGTTACTCAGTGCCCCTTTTCTGACACTTCTCCCCATGACTTTCAAATCACTGCTAGTTAAACATGGTGGTGGAGGTGGAGGGGGGGTTACTTAAGAATACTTTGTTCTTAAGAAGTAGAAGATACTTAAGTCATTGTACTGTAAAGCGCCTCTGCTCATGCTAACGCACACGACTCGCTGAAACAAACTGGAGGGGTTTCGTTGTAGATGCTTACGAGAGTTTGTACGATTACGCGGTTTGTGTGTGCGCGCAGAGGCACCTTGAATTCGTTTCTAGATTTATGAATCTGCCTGTGCAATAAGTGACGCGTTCACTGTTTTTGTGATTGTTCCTTGTTGGTCTTTTAATACTTTCAGAGAAGAGGAAGTGAGGTATATCTTGTGGCCCGTATGAATGCTGTGTGTTGCTAAGGGGAGATTATGAAGGGATGTTCCCACAAACAAACGAGAAAAGAAGTACACAGAGCACAGTTTGGCATCCTTTCTAATTCAGAGAGAAGAAACACCGAAAAGCACCAACTAAGAAATGGAAGAATGTGGAACGAGCTGCTAATCTGAGCTTTTTTGGCAGAAAGACACAGGAATGTTTAATGGATAGATGTATTTTTATAGTTAGTTTTCTGTCTTAAAATCTGTAGTTAAATGCAGAGGAAGCCACTCTTAGGCCTGAAACATTATGTAAGCATGTGAACACAAATGCTTCTTGATGCAGTGGATGGCTGCGTTAAACCGCGCGTGGCACGCTGATGCTGTAATGCAGTGGACACTGACACACTGTTTTTACAGTCAGTTTTCTCTTCCAGGTCGACTACTGCAATCATGGAGCAACAGTTTGAAGAGAATCTTGCCGAGCAATTTGAAGCTAGTTCAGCTGTTGACACATTTATAGCTAGCTAGCTACTTGGTTTATTAGCACAGACATTTGAAGTCGACTGTTGCCCGCTTGAGTGCTAGTTACCGCCAAGATTCAATCAGACCGCAGGCTTGGCCAAGCATTCTTGCATAGAGTATGTTTCTGATTTTAGATCTGCGTAGTGGTGCATCTGTGTATATGTCCTGAATCGTAGGGCTTTTAGTAATGACACAGTGTTTGATGATGCTAAATGACAAAAGAGGAGTAGGACATATCGCGTTTTATCACTGTAAGAATTGTGCATGCTTCTCCCCGGTGCTGATGGGACTCAAAGCCATCCACGGTGACGTCATAATGTCTGCATATATAGCTGAGGCCACACCCTAACTGATTTCATGCATCTGTATGGGTGATCATTTCAGGCTGAATGTTTGATGATTTTTTTTTCATCCCCTTCAAATAATTGTAATTCTGTTAATTTCTCTTTTTTCTGAATGATGATTTTTGTTTTTGCTTTTGGGTAAGTCTGTTCAGTGAAAGTTCTTGTAGAATTATTGTGTCTGTGTGATCAGCTGCAGTAAGCAAATAGTGTGCATACTCAAGCACCGCTAGACCAGACAGGAAGAGGAAACAGGAAACAGGAAATGGTAACACCGGCAATGCCTCTCATCACCCTGCCAGCTCTGGGCATCTGATCTCTTCTCGGGTCGGTTTTGATATCACAGCTGCTGTAGATGAATAGTGAAGAAAAGACGTATCTTTATTTGGTGTTGGTGTTCTGCTCTCATTGTTCAGCCTGTGGCTCACTCAGTGTCATTGTTGTGTTGCCATAATCCAGTCTGTCAGTTTTCTTCTGTGAAAGCATTGTAAGATAGCTAGATTTCTATATATGAATATATAATATAATTAAATACATATAAAATAAGAAAATAAACAGATAAATGCTGAACTCATTCTTTTCATGCATTTAGTCATTTTTGCACCCGTTTGTCACCAGTACAAATGTACAGACAAAACCACTGAAGTCAAATGCTATCATTTTGAAGTTTGGAATCTTTAAGATGTTTTAATGTTTTTGATGAAGTCTCTTATGCTCACCAGGGCTGCATTTGTTAGATTGTAAAAACAGTAATATTAAGAAAAATTAGAGTTTAAAATAACTCGGCGTTATTAATTTCACTTGTAGCGCCCCCTGTAGGTACAGTTTTTTGGGGGGGACTTTTGATGTGTTCTGAGATCTATCTCAAGTTTCAGTAAATTTGGATGTTACTTTTTGCATTACGGGTGTTATATGTCAAGTCGTAAAAAATGAACAACACCAGAAAGTTTAATTTGCTAATAGCGTTGCAACTCTTCAACATATCCAATTCTTTTGATAGCTTTTTTACCGGTACTTACTATGTACAACATTTGAAGATTGGAAAAAAGATCTGGGAAAGAGGTTTCCAATCCTGTTCTTGGAAAACCACTTTCCTGCATAGTTTAGCTCCAACACGTGCCTGGAGATTTCCAGTGATTCTGAAGACCTTGATTATAGCTGGTTCAGGTGTGTTTAGAGCTAGACTGAAACTCTGCTGGAAGGTGGGCCTCCAGGAAAAGTAGGGTTTTCAGAAAATTAAAAATGGTTGAAAATATTTTTAGACAAATTAAATCGGAGATATATTTTGTATTTTTGGGATTTACAGTAGGATTTTGTTTCTAGTTCCAGAGTTTGCGCTGATGATACCCAAATCTATTTGCAGATCGAAATAAACGATCCTTCGGGAATAAAATCTCTATTAATGTAAAATATATAAATAAATATCCTTAGATGAAGACCAAACCAAGGTGATTGTTTTTGGCCCACAGACAATTTGCAGGCCACCAATATAGATACTAATTGTGATGCACAGTGCCGCACCTTGTAATATACATGACAATTCTAATGTATTTGGTCTTGGCGGAATAGATCTGCTACGTTGCTGCTGCTGCTGCAGAGCAGGTACCGAGACTTGCTACTGCCAATACATCCACAATATGCTGCTGTGAGCATGTAAGAAATACTGCTGCTGCAAATATACATTAAATAACCCCCATATAGCATACATGAATCACCTCGTAGCAGATCTATACAGGTGGAGCTGGGGAAGGGGGAGGGTTTCTGAAGCACGCCGCAAACTGCTACGGCAAGCACTAGTCATATGAGTGATTCTATAATTGCAGGTACATTTGGTGTCGGAAGTCTTTTTTTTTCTGCTTTTTTCAAATGGTTATATTTTTAATTATTTTTGTTCTGAGATCTATCTCAAGTTTCAGTAAATTTGGATGTTACTTTTTGCATTACGGGTGTTATATGTCAAGTCGTAAAAAATGAACAACACCAGAAAGTTTAATTTGCTAATAGCGTTGCAACTCTTCAACATATCCAATTCTTTTGATAGCTTTTTTACCGGTACTTACTATGTACAACATTTGAAGATTGGAAAAAAGATCTGGGAAAGAGGTTTCCAATCCTGTTCTTGGAAAACCACTTTCCTGCATAGTTTAGCTCCAACACGTGCCTGGAGATTTCCAGTGATTCTGAAGACCTTGATTATAGCTGGTTCAGGTGTGTTTAGAGCTAGACTGAAACTCTGCTGGAAGGTGGGCCTCCAGGAAAAGTAGGGTTTTCAGAAAATTAAAAATGGTTGAAAATATTTTTAGACAAATTAAATCGGAGATATATTTTGTATTTTTGGGATTTACAGTAGGATTTTGTTTCTAGTTCCAGAGTTTGCGCTGATGATACCCAAATCTATTTGCAGATCGAAATAAACGATCCTTCGGGAATAAAATCTCTATTAATGTAAAATATATAAATAAATATCCTTAGATGAAGACCAAACCAAGGTGATTGTTTTTGGCCCACAGACAATTTGCAGGCCACCAATATAGATACTAATTGTGATGCACAGTGCCGCACCTTGTAATATACATGACAATTCTAATGTATTTGGTCTTGGCGGAATAGATCTGCTACGTTGCTGCTGCTGCTGCAGAGCAGGTACCGAGACTTGCTACTGCCAATACATCCACAATATGCTGCTGTGAGCATGTAAGAAATACTGCTGCTGCAAATATACATTAAATAACCCCCATATAGCATACATGAATCACCTCGTAGCAGATCTATACAGGTGGAGCTGGGGAAGGGGGAGGGTTTCTGAAGCACGCCGCAAACTGCTACGGCAAGCACTAGTCATATGAGTGATTCTATAATTGCAGGTACATTTGGTGTCGGAAGTCTTTTTTTTTCTGCTTTTTTCAAATGGTTATATTTTTAATTATTTTAATACTGTGTTACTCATTGTTATGAATTACAAGAGGTTACAGTCCATAACAATATAATATTTTTTGCAAAAAGTGTCTTAAATAGCTGAAAGTCATGATTTCTTTTTGTCCGAATTAGTCAGTGCATTTTTTTCCATCATGTAATCAAAATATTTTATTGTACTTTTCTTTTTGTAATATTTCATTCATTTCAAGACCTAAAGAGTAATTTATTTATTTAGTCATTTATCAGACGCTTTTATCCAAAGCGACTTACAAATGAGGACAACAGAAGCAATCAGTTGTAGTATTAAAACGACTAAAATGCTTATGACAGAATACCTATAACATACATATGAGAGAAAAGTGTTTATTACGTTTGAAATATGGATATTTATCTTACAAAAATGCATGGATTCGCTACAGGAGGCCTTTATTCACCCCCCGGAGCCGTGTGAGGGACGTTTTATTTAGGATGCCTCGAGGGTGAGTAAAACACTGAAAAATGTTAATTTTTGGGTGAACTATCCCTTTAAGCTGCCTGCATGCTGTCGCTTATCAGTCAAAAGATTCTGATGAAAGGCATTCAACTTATATAGGCAGTTGGTTCCACCTGTTTTGGCGGGCTGAAATGCAAAGCTACACAAACGTTAACAAATGAGGCTTCAGTATTTGGAGTAAACAGGAGTTTCCCCTGAGAAACTGAGGTTATGTTAGTAACCGGAGTGTTTCTTAGTGTTTGCGCATACTTCAAGATCATTAGTTATAAAGGTATTAAAATAAATCCAATGCATACAGGGATGTGCAGAGATTTTCTCAGGACAGGGGCTCAAATGTAAAGTGTAAAGTATATAAATATATATATGTATATATACACACACACACACACACACAGTTGCAATCAAAATTATTCAACCCCCTTGACCTGCAAGACATATTTACAAGAACAACATTTTGTGAGAACAACTATGTGAATGAATAATGAAAAAATCAAACTGGCTCTAAACATTAATGTTCAAAATTATTCAACCCAAAAGTCAAATTTGGTGCAGAATCTTTTATTCTTTATAACCTCCAATAAACACTACCTTGCTACGTGTACTGTAAGCTAACTGAGACTTATAGCACTTGCATATCATTGCTCTTTTGTTGATTTAGATTGCTTCCATTGTTCTCATTTGTAAGCCACTTTGGATAAAAGCGTCTGCTAAATGACTAAATCTAAATGTAAATGTAAACAAATACATTTTTGTAGTGCTTAATTGCTTTCTTGGTTTATCTCAGTGGGTTATCTCAGTGATAACAGACCACAGGGGGGCAGGATTGAACTGGTTATGTTCAGCAGTTAGCCACTATTGGTGGATTCTGTAGTTTTAAGCTCAGTGTATTATTTGGTAGGCTATATAGCAGTTCAAAAGCAGTGAAGTGTAGAAGTGGAAAGCATAACTGAATATGCCTGTGTCACTCACACAACCTAAATGGTATCTAACAAGAACTGATTAATTTACATATAGCAAACTGTATAATTAGTGTTACATTCATTTACTGGCATAAACACTTTAGGATTATGGTAATACAGCACTAAAAATGGTAAAAAAAAAAGAAAAAAAAAGTAATCTTGCAGAGAGATTAGCCTTTTTGACTGAGTTTGAATAAGTTATTATTTTCACAAACTTTAGCTTTTCCCCTCTATGTCTTTGTGATACATCATCTACACTGAAATTAAATTATATCTAAAATCATCTCCATCAACAACAATGAACTCCTGTAAATGACTAGAGCAGGTGAGAGCCTGAGGGTCTGTTCACACTAACACACTCTTCAGCCGAGCTGCTCTGATAAAGATCCAGGTCAGGAGTGACTCTCAGACTCCTAGGAAAGCCTTTTTCTGGTAAAAGATGAGTAAAAGTATTTTGCCTTTCTTTTTTATTTTGTGCTCTGAACACACAGATATTTACAGATTTGTCTTTGGCAGGTACATTTATCCCAAGTGACTTACGCTGGCATTCAACATTTTATAAATGCATGCATTGCCTGAGAATTGAATACATGACCCTAGTGTTGGATTTGGCTCCACCATCATGTGTTTATAGCTGCTGTATTTAAGCTAGAGAAACATTATACTTTAAAAGGGATGTAAAAGCAAATTTGGAAGCAAATCTGCCTAGATTTGTTTTAAGGTTTGATGATGAATTATTGATCGTCATTAAGTTTAAATAAGCAAAATATGGCATGTTTTGGTAGATGGATTTTAATGTGCAGCACTTTGGTGTGCTCTGTAGCAATTAAAAAAAGCTTTATTAATAAAGCTGTGAAATCAACTTCAAGTTAGGGTATATATATATATATATATATAGGTATAGGTATATTAGATTTAGATTTAGGTATATTTACACAGATTTTAATGAAGCTTAGAGGTGGCATGAATGCATTTACCCTGCAATTACAATTGCATAAATAATGCTATGAGATTAATGTTTTTTAATCAGGATAAGAAATGTGTTTGTTTTTTAATGACATTAATACGAATAAAGCCAATAGGTACTAGGTAGGAGGCAAGACTATGAGGCACTGATGCTGAATTCGAAATGGCATACTACTTTTACTATTGTTCTGTCATGTCTTTAAATGGCAGAAATAATAATAGTGTTAGAACATGCTATTTTGAATTTAGCCTGAGTCATTCTTTCAAATGATTTCCAACAGCTGATTCATTCAGGAACGAACCAAGTGACTGTCTTTAATAATTCATTGCCAATATTGACAACATAAACTGTAACTCGCAATATTAACGTCTAGTTTATTTATTAAACTGCTCTAACCTGTGCTGGAAAGCTGAACGAGTCTGAAATACAGATAGAATAGAATTATATTGTTCTCTTTTTTATGTAATATTTATTTTGTATTTTATTAATATTATTATTTATTTAATTTAATAGTTTTAATACTAATTATACATTTCATAGTGTTTTTATGCATTTTTATATTTATTCCAAAATAATAACTAAAGGCAGTAACAATTTGAACAATATTTTGGAAACAATTTACAATAATGTTTCATTAATTAACATTAGTTAACTACTTTAGTTAACATGAACTAAGAATAAACAATAGCCTACTTCTGCAGCATTTATTAATCTTAGTTAATATTAATTTCAACATTTACTGATGCACTATTAAGATTAATAGTGTTTGTTTGCAAAAGTTGCGTTTGTTAACATTAGTTTATGCACTGTGAACTAACATGAACTAACAATGAACAACTGTATTTGTATTAACTAATGTAAACAAAGATTAATAAACACTGTAATAAATGTTCTTTGTTCATGTTAGTTAAAGGGGTCATATGATGCGATTTCAATTTTTCCTTTGAGTGGAAGCTGAAACAGGCTGTTTTTGTGCATGTCTCTTTAAATGCGAATGAGCTGCTGCTCCCCGCCCCTTTTCTAGAATAGGGCTGTGCCTTTACAGCTCAAGAGTGAACTGCCTGTCAGAAATCATAGCACGTCAGCTGTCTTAACCGCGGCTTGTGTACTGCGTCATCACTGTGTCTGTCACGCGACTCTGTTGCCCTTTCGGGCTTGAACTAATGGTAATGTAATTAATGCATGTAATTACACCCATGTACAGCAATGCACTGTGGGTTTAGTGAGATCACATGAGAAATCAAGCATGGGTTCTGTGTTAAAGTGCCCCAATTATGGGTTATGAAAGGTTCATATTTTGGTTTTGGGAGTCCCCAACAACAGGTTGACATGCATGCAAGGTCAAAAAACACTTTCATTGTCTTATAATATGCATTTATTTTTACCTTACTAGCTCAACGACTCCCAAACGATTCGCTCAACAATTCATGCGGTGATTGGTCGATTGGTCTCATTTTCATTGCATCAGGCCTGTAATGCCTGATAAAGCAGTGTTTGTGAGCACAGTGCTGCTTTGTGTACAGCGTTACCGGGGAAACAGCTATTTTACTGCTCCAAAAGCAGCACCTAGTGGCAAAGAATGCATTTGCATTTTCATTCAGACCAACGCGAAAAGACCAACAAGTGGGCGGGCAATATGCTAATGTTTCATGTTGACGTTAACATAAAACGGCTTAGGATTCGTTTTAAAAACGACTCGTTTCAATGATTCAGAGTCGACTCTTTCTTTTGAGTGACAATAACTTTATACACGGTGCACTTTCAGATTTAAAACTTTGCAGGATGTTTTCATTCACTTAGAGCTGTGTTACACACTGCATGAAAGGTCATTTTCAAAAATCCATAACAGGGGCACCTTAAACAAAGTTTTGTTTTTCATTAAAAAAATGAATAAGGACACATTTTTCTCAATGAATTGTACTTGCATATTAAAAAGTAAGCTTAACTTTACGAACAGACTAATGAAACGAAGAGATAGAGGTTATTTCAGTTAAGTATAACTTTGGAGCTAAAATTAGCTTGTTTATCATATTTGTGTCATAATATCCTAACTATCAGAGGCTCTGGGACACATCAAATGTTAATGTGAAATTCTGAGACCTTTTCCCTGAAATTCTGCAGCAGCTGATATTATAATTGTTTGCCATTTAAATATAGTTATTTATAGAGTTTCATCTTTACCAATGTGTTGTTTTTATTAAAACACTTTGGTTGTGATCATAGACCGTGTTGTGGTCTGGTCATATATCTTTTCACAGATAAGGACAAGGACAGATGACCATAACTGTCATCATCAGTGCATTCACTGAAGGTCAAGTTAAAATATCTGAGAGTGCAAACTGATTGGCTTGTCATGCAAAATATTGTAATATGAAATTTGACAATCTAAATGAAACTCACATTTATTCTATTCAATAAAGACTGCTATATACAATCAATTCATTAAGGCCAAAAAATGCATACAGAGTCTCACAAAGCACAACAAATAATGCAGGGGTTTCTCAAAACCATCTTTATTCTCCTATTCACCTTAGGTGCAAATGTCATCATCATCATCATCTTTTGCCAAATCCAGGATTATTTTCTAGTGCAATGTCTCTTCCAGGATATCCGAATCACATTATGATCCAAACTCAAATTCAAGGTTCCACTGTCACACAGCAGGCTTGTGCAATACGTTCGTTTTGGTAAAAAAATAAAAATAAAAAGACTGAAGAGAGAGAAAGAAATACATTTTCTTGTCATGTTGGACAACGTGATTCACATTCAAAATTCACTTATTCATGCCACCAGCATACTGTGGACTAATCAGGTAAATGTTAACTAAGACACGTAGAAACAGGAGTACATGTGCTGTAGTTGTTTCTGGGGATGCATTTCTTTCAGTTCAGCTTGGTGAGATCTGGTCGGTTTCTTTGAATATGCACTCTAAAAAATGCTGGGTTAAATACAACCCAGTGCTGGGTAAAATAGGGACAAACCCAGCAATTGGGCTGTTTTGACCCAGCGGTTGGGTTAAATGTTTAACCCAACCTTCTGGGTAGTAACCCAACCGCTGTCAAAACAACCCAATTGCTGGGTTTGTCCCTGTTTTACCCAGCACTGGGTTGTATTTAACCCAGCATTTTTTAGAGTGTGGGCTTTAGGTTTTATTCCGACATCCAGTAACGATCGCTTTTTGTGACTGGTTGTGCTGGATTATTATTTTTTTGTTACTGTGATTATTATTAGATAGCATATATTAGTTGTCATTACCAATGAATCTGGAATGATGAAACGCACACTAAGGAGAGATCATTAAAGAGAGATTGTTAAAAAACAGGACTCTGGTTTCTGTTTGAGAATGGTGAGAGATTTTTGAGAAAAGACAGTCTTTTGTTTCCTTGTTGTAAAACTGCTCAAAAGTGTTCATATTGTGCATATAACATGTAAAAAATATCTGCGGTCTGAAAAAATACAGCCTCTTTCCTTTACACCATAAATATCTTTATTTTTGTAGTGCGTTTGTGGGGGTTTTTTTGTTTGTTTTTTTACCTGTGCGCTCAGAGGAAATAGTATTGACTCCCAGCGTGTCTGAGCATGCATGTGTTGATCTGTGGCCAGGGTCCAAAATTAGCATTTGCCAAGTGCTGACACGAAGAAAAGACACAAAACTTGGCTTTGTCAAGTACATAAGACAATACACATAATGCATGATTTAAATCGAACTGTAAACACATTCTGAATTCTGAATATTCTTTATATTCTGAAGAATTAACATCAAATATATACAAACTAGTAAAATTAGTAAAACACAAATTTAGCCTGGGCATGTTTGATTTCTGAGCATAACTAAGGTGGTGAGGAGCTTGGCGAGGAGTAAACGGACAGGTGTGGCAAAGTATTCATTTTGGACCCTGGCTGTGGCCCTTACTTCCCTCTTTCTATAACACTCTCTGCGAACACATTGATTGTCTGTGCAATGACTTTGAGTCTGTTGAATATCTACGTTGGCGTGTACGTTTGTGTAATCCACAACATGTAAAACCACTGGAGCAATTCTATTGCTTACAAAAGGCATCACTATAACAAAACACTGATTGAACATGCTCTGCGTTTTGAGGTGAGAATCTGAATTCATGTCCATCTTTCAACAGCAAAAGAAAGAAAAAAAAAACCAGTTCTGGCGGTTCCTGATAATCAGTAGAGGTATGTGAGATTCAAACTCTCTTGCAGCACAACAAGGACGTCTCTAGAAAGATTAAAAACTACAGTAAAAGAAGTAAAACCAGGCTGAAACAACAATCACAGACGCATCCGAAAGCATTCCTGTTTGTCGCAGGGTTGACCACTGACCTCAGTGTTTTGTGTATTTGCGCTCGTCAATCACCCAGACGATAACTGACAGCACTCCCGGAGGTATAAATCGGCAAACTCATAGCACCAACAAGTTCAAGCAGAAGCATTGCCTTGGTCTATCGTGTGACAGCTATAGAAGAGAAGAAGCGTTCAGCTGAATAGAGTTGCATCCCTGCGGGTCAAAGGATCTAGCGACGGATGGGTAAAAACTCATGACCTCAAGTTCCTCCGAGCAGCTCGATACAAGACCAAACAGAGTACGGATTTTTTCATGGAGGTTTTTGGCACCTTAATAGAGGCATAATGAGCTAACGTTAGTGGCTGCTGGCTAGAGGCTATCTTTTCTTTAAGGGCTCAAAGTTGATGGAGATCAACATTTGAGTTCATCAAAAAAAAAAACTTTTATGAATTTCATCATTACGTGCACTCTAACTGCGGTATCATGAAGGTCTGCCTGTCCAAAAGCTTTTAGGTGCACTAATAAAGAAACAGGATTTTACTCAAGGGCACAACCACCATCAAGACTGACATGCCACCTTGCCAATTTTTTTATTTTTATTTTTTTTTAAGAAAACAGTTCTGATTCCAAAACCCAGCGAGCTGCTTTGAAAAAAGCATATGAAGGCAACACAACAAAGGACTGCAATACTGCCTTGGAATTTGGACTAAAAAAGGTATCTTATGCAAGGTATAGGCTACACAATTTTAGGCCGACTTCAGGTTTTCTGGAGATCACTCACAAATGTCTGAAATGTGAGGCAAATCGGTGCTCGATCACATGAGCGATGATCGCATAGTGTGTGTTATCAAAGACGTGATTTGAGAGAAGCACAGATGTATTGTCAATGCCCAAAAAATGTTTAGCAGGCTAATTATCTGTGACTCAGGCTGCGTTCCACTCCACTTTTAAACACGCACTGGTGAACTTCCCTAAGCACATCCCCTCGGGGGAATCCCCACCGCCATTCTGAAGTGCGTTCCACTTGGTGAAGTGGACGAGGGAAGTTTATATGAACAGACCTGCCTCGACCCCTTGATTTTGACCGAGGGTGCAAGTCTGCTTCATATGCACACTTCACAGAGATTGTCTTACTATAGGGAGATGAGAGGGTCTGTATTACTTAAGCCACAGTCACACTAGACTTTCTTTGAGCATGCGAAATTCGTTCGGATGGTGCTGCGAAAAGGGGCGGGAGCAGGATATGACATCATGCGCCAAAATATCCTCACTAGTCATAATTATTTTCTATTTAAAGGGTTAGTTCACCCAAAAATGAAAATTCTGTCATTAATTACTCACCCTCGTGTAGTTTCAAACCCGTAAGACCTTCGTTCATACGCCGGATCTGTTTCCTACATTGTTGTGATTTGATCTGAACGGAAACAGCGTATCTGAACAGTGTATGCTGTTCTGTGTCAGCTGCATCACGCCGGATCTGTTTCCTACATTGTTGTGATTTGATCTGAACGGAAACAGCGTATCTGTGTGACGCAGCTGACACAGAACAGCATAAGTTGTTTACGTATGTGATACTCTCCAAAATGGCACCAGGGTGACACGGAGGAGACGAATTGTTGAATAAAGTCGTTTTTTTTCAACTTTTTTCGTGAACTAACCCTTTAAGTGATTACAATCAGTCACAAGTATAGTTAATCAAGTACACACACGCACACATACAAATCTCATGTAATAAAAAAATCACATAAAATTACGTTTCACAGTTCAAACGTACCATCCGCTCCTGTTTCCCTTGCCACCGCAAACCAAGCCGCTACTCTTTTTATGTGATTTTTGTAATCTTTTAAAGTTGTGTTGTATAAAGCAGGATGATGCGACACTTCTAAAATTAGCGATTCCTCCATTTCTGTACCGAGAGGTCACTTTGTGACGTTCTGATCTTCTATTGGTCTCACGCATTCACGTGACACGAATTTGGTGAAGTTGAGTTCACCAAACTTGAACTTTGCTATGCAGCGAAATGCGAAATATCTTCGCACGGGCTTGCGTTTCTGGTCTGATGCATTCGCATGCGTATGAATGGAAGTCAATGGAACAAAAAGTCTAGTGTGACCGCGGCTTTACTGTTGGAGAAAGCATAACGGCTAACTCAGATCAAGTGTGCCTTAAAGGGTTAGTTCACCCAAAAATGAAAATTAGGCTGCGTTTTACTCACCCTCAAGCCTGAATGGGCTTCTTCCAGCTGTTGAACACAAAAGAAGATATTTTGAAGAATATTGGTAACTAAACCATTGACGGTAGCCATTGACTTCCATAGTATTTTGTTTCATACTATGGAGGTCAATGGCTACCGTCAACTGTGTGATTACCAACATTCTTCAAAATATCTTCTTTTGTTTTCAACAGAACCAAAAAACTGTGAACCCCTGAACAAGGGCTCGTTTTGTACTTCTAATAAGTGACCGTTGTTTTGTTTTGATCTCTCCGCTGCGTTTCCACGTGTCACTTCTGAGCGGCGCATGCGCGAAGTTTATTTAACTTCTTTTGGACTGAAGCAATGCAACACCGGCTGACTGCAAAAAAATGGCCTCTGGTTTTATTTCCCATGTACTGCCAGACTAGAAGCGTTAGCTTTAGCCGTTACTCTTTTTTGTCTAATGGTTGCAGGCTTGCCTTCTAGTGGCTTTAAAACTTCAGGCCGCTCCACAGACCATAATGCAACACGATTATGACGTCATTGTAGACCGTGTTTAATTTATCCCCACCCCAAACACCTATATAAATGATTTTTTTTTTTTACATTTATAACAGCCCAAGCATACCTATATAGAATGCTGCACCAAACAAATTAATAAGGAGAAAAATTTTAACAATAATCCAACTCCATAGCGGATTTTAAGTGATCAAGGGCTTAGGACGTTCCAGTTCAGCCCGCCAGAAGTGGGCACTCATGCAACGTAATCAATGACATCCGAGTGAACGAGACGGAGGGAAGTTAGCGAGTGAAGGGTATAAAAAATGAACTGGAATGCAGCCTCGGAGTCTTGCAGCATGTTTTGACTGGAAATGACATCAGCGATTAATGTGAGAATGAAAAGACCTTTAGACCAACAGATAAGGGACGTGAAAGGAAACCAAACATTGCTGTCCTCCTTCGAAGTGTGGTGTTCTTTGTCTCCTTTCTGAGGCCTGACGTGTGACACGAAACCCGAATGCATAGTTCATACATCTCCGTTAAGTGGCATCAAAGACTATGATCAGAAATAAAACAATTTAACATTGGGCAAAAAAAAACTAGAGTAACAGAAAGCTGATTTTTCTTTTTACAAAGAGTGAAATAAAAAAACTGTAACGCTATTCACATGTACCCGCTTTGTAAAAGGAATGGTTCCATTCAAAATAGGCCAGAGAGCTACTCCTAAAACTGTGGAATGAAATGACGCTCAGTAGTGCAACAGAGTCATGTGACCGGGAACAGGGAGATGGAGTCTGAGGGTGGTCGGATCTGTGGAGGTCGTGTTGGTGGGAGCAGCTTGGCCTGACTGGTTGGCTGTCAGTCTTCGAACACTTCCAGGAAGAGGGGCGGAAAGAGCTCCGTGGGACACTCCACCTTCATGTGCAGGAAGCGGCTGGCATGGCAGGCACCGATCATGCGCAGGTCTGTCACCTTCATCAGCAGCTTGGGCCAGAAGTGAGCCACCTTGTGCTTGCGGTAGTTGATGTAATGTTCGAAGGCCAAGAGGAACTCCTCCTGACAGCGCTCTATCCGCTCTACGCTCGTCAAACCTGGACGATCTGTCGGCGAAAAAAGAGGGGAAAATAGGACGGCTGAGTTTGATTTCAAAATGCATTCAAACCATTTAAAGGGTTAGTTCACCCAAAAATGAAAATTCTGTAATTAATTACTCACCCTCATGTCGTTTTAAACCTGTAAGACCTTCGTTCATCTTCAGAACACAATTTAAGATATTTTTGATGAATTTCGAGAGCTTTCTGATCCTCCCATAGACAGCAAGGATCCTTACATGATCAAGGCTCAGAAACGTAGCAAGGACATCGTTAAAATAATTCATGTGACATCGGTGGTTCAACCGTAATATTACGAAGCTACGAGAATACTTTTTGTGTGCAAAGAAAACAAAAATAATGACTTTATTCAACAATTCGTCTCCTCCGCGTCACCATATAGCGCCATTTTAGGAGAGTATCACATACGTAAACAATGTATGCTGTTCTGTGTCAGCTGCATCATACGCTGTTTTTGTTGTTTATGCTTTGATCTGAACGTAAACTAACGTATCTGCGTACATACATTGCATACACTGTTTACGTATGTGATACTCTCCTAAAATGGCGCTATAGGGTGACACGGAGGAGACGAATTGTTGAATAAAGTCATTATTTTTGTTTTCTTTGCGCACAAAAAGTATTCTCGTAGCTTCGTAATATTACGGTTGAACCACCGATTTCACATGGATTATTTTAACGATGTCCTTGCTACGTTTCTGAGCCTTGATCGTGTAAGGATCCTTGCTGTCTATGGAGGGTCAGAGAGCTCTCAGATTTCATCAGAAATATCTTAATTTGTGTTCTGAAGATGAATGAAGGTCTTACGGGTTTAGAACGACATGAGGGTGAGTAATTAATGACAGAATTTTTGTGTGAACTAACTCTTTAAATAAAGCAAGGGCTTGAAGGTGATGCCTTGTGATTTTATCATTATTTTTCCTAGTCTATTTTGAGTCATTCAACTTCCAGAAGAAAAGTATTTGTAGACCAGCCTGCTGATAGCGTTTATTTACATGTTGTTTTAAAGGGGTAGTTCACACAAAAGTCAAAATTAACTTCCAGTGTATGGACAAACAAAACACATTTCTCAAAATATATATTTTTTATTTTCCACAGAAGAAAGTCTTACAACATGAGGGTGAGTAAATGATGAATAAAAAAAATCTGAAAATTTGAATGAAAAAATTAATGAAAAGTTTGTGGTGAACTAACCGTTTAACACTCGCTTCATGTAATCATGTAAATATGCTGCAAATATGCCCACAAAATTTGTGTTAATCACAATTTGCACTGACTGTGTCCTACTTAAACGCAGTGTTAGGGAGTAACTAGTTACATGTAACAGTATTACGTCATTTAATTACAAAATAAATGCAACTGTAGTCTGTTACAGTTACTGAGAAAAATGTGTAATTAAATTGCAGTTACTTTTGAAAATGTTAACAATTACAAAGGGGGTTACATCTGAATATTTTCACACACACAGGTTGGGTTTTATGGGTTCATTCCATAGGTGTAATGATTTTTATACTCTACAAACTGTATTTTCTATCGCCTTACCCTAAACCTACTCCTCACAGGGAACTTTCTGCATTTTTAGATTTTCAAAACTTAATTTTGTATGATTTATAAGCTTGTTTCCTCGTGGGGACCAAAACATATCCCTACAAAGACAAGGATTTTGGATATTGCCATCTTTGTGGGAACATTTTGTCCCTATAACTTAGGGTACACCTGAACCACACACACACAGACACACACACACACACACACACACACACACACACACACACACACACACACACACACACACAGACAATTGATTTCTTTACCAAATTGCATTGACTGCTCAAAAATATAAGTAACCAATGTTTCAGGAGTTTAGGACACAGAATATGCTTTCTCGATAACTTTTTATTTCCTATTTGGGTTCATGAATATGCTTTATCTTTAAGAGTTTTTTTTTCCATTGCATTGTTAGATGCCAGTGTTTCCTGTCATATCTATGCAAACGTTTGATTTTAAAAACAGTATCATAGCTATTGAACTGTTTCTTGTTATGATTATGATCATAAATCTGTATTTAACCTCAGAATGACCTAAAAGTAAAAAGAGGTGCTAAAGTCTGATTTTGTGGTGGCTGTGGTTTAAAATTTAATATTAATTTTAATTAATTCAAGTGATGAAGGATTCTGAGAAATCTGACAGTAATCATTATTGAGTACTACTGTAAGGTTAAACCTGCCTGCTTTAAACGTCTCAAACATTCATCAGAAATGTAAAAAAGTAACCAAAAAGTAATACAATTCAATCAGTTACATTACTTCAATAAATTAATTGAAATAGTAACAGTACATATTTTAAATAGGTAATTTGTAACCTATTACATTTACAAAGTAAACTTCCCAACACTGCTTAAATGTGGCCAAAACTGGTGAAAGACAGCAAGAATTTAAAATTAGGCAACTCTAGATTTCTGTACACAAAGTTTAAAAAGCCAGTCTAAAATTACTGTTTGTAAAACCCTGTTGACTGCCAGCGTTCAGTGGCACTGAAATGAATGAATCCAGCACATTCTATAATGAGCCTCAATGGCATAGAAAAGAGGGAAGTTTGGCCAGTAAACAACCACATTTTAAATACTAAACAACTGTTGCCTTCGCCTGACTGCAAATCTGTGCCACTAGTCTGCTATTGAAATTCAACACCTGAAAAAAAAAATCCATGTAGAATTAGAAGAGACCATTGCAATCTAGCTATTATTAGTTTTTGCATGACCAATGACAGCTGATTTGTTACAGTACTAGAAACATTCCATGTGTTCATGCAAAAAAAGAAAAAGAAAAAAAAATCAAAAAGACCTTTATGACAACTAGTTAATTATCAAAAAATGACACTATAGTCATTGATCAGGTTCGCCCAGCTGTAACACTGGACAATATGTTTAAACGGGCAGGAATCGATAACAGATCTGTACAGGACTGGACGTGGGCACTGACGTCTTTACCTATTGATCATTCTCAGTTGAAGTGTAATCCTGTTTTAATAGCGTTATTAAGAGGTTTCCCCTCAGTGGCCTGTGTAATCCTGGGTAATCGCACTCAGGAACAGCCTCTGCAGCTGGCCTAATAGCTTGTAAACAGACTCCTGGTGGAAGTCACGGCTAGTATTGACCACCGCGGCATTAATCGCTCATGAAGGAGAGCAAAGACTCTGCTTTATGAGGTTCACCAGATCTAGTAGTTCATAAGATTTTTTCACCGTTTTAGTTATAGTACATCCTTCTTTAAGACATGCATGCTTCTCTCTCTGACTGCATTTGCATGCATAAGGATATTCGGAAACACTTTAGCATAGGGACTAGGGCTGCACGAATAATCGAATGCGATTGTCATGCGCATTTTGTTAAATATTCAGCTGCAGCGATAGGCATTTTCTGGGTTTCTTCTGCGAGGCGTATTTGGAGTTTCAGCACGAGAGCGCCTTCTGGCCTTTGGATGGAGATTTACTGCTGATCACAGAACCGTGCTTCACTGAAAGATATGCATGACCATCGCAGCTTCTGTCGAATCGCGATCTCGATTCCATTTCGATTTATCGTGCAGCCCTAATAGGGCTACCTTACTAATTATTAATAAGCACCAAATCAATAGTTTATTGAGGCAAACGTTGTAGTTAATGGTTTGTTAATAATTGGACCTTAAAATAAAGTGAGATCAGATATTCTTATATTTATTGCAATTTGGTCATGTTTTGATTATGAAGGTGCCACATAAATGTGCTTTAACCCAATTTACCATTAGCCAATATTTTGTAAGTAGAAATCCAAAGAAGACAACTATGAAAGCTGGTTTCTGCCACTGAATAAAAATAAAGGTAATTGCGACTTTTTATCTCACAATTCAGACTTGTTTTTTTCTCTCTCAATTGCGAGTTTACATCTCGCAATTCTGAATTTTTTTCTCAGAATTGAAAGATATAAACTCATAATTGTGTGTTATAAAGTCAGAATTGAGATATAACCTGACTTTTTTCTTTATAATACACAATGGCCTGTTTATTTCACACAATTCTGAGAAAAGAAGTCATAATTGTGAGATACTGTATAAACACTCTATTGCAAGAAAAAAGTCAGAATTGTAAGAAATTAAGTCAGAATTTTTCACAATTGCACATTTATATCACAATTCTGACTTTCTAAGCAGTATCTAGCAATTCTGTCTTTATATCCTGCAATTCTGACTGTATAATTCGCAATTGTGAATTTAAAACTCAATTACAAGTTTAGCATATCATGCTATTCTGAGAAAAAAAGTCGCAATTCCCTTTTTTTCTATTTTTTTATTCATCGGCGGAAATAGAATTCACAGACAACTGACATTTGCCTGCATCATTTGGAATTTTGGACCATGTAACATTCTTAGGACTTTTCACTGGAACAAGAAACTCATGAAGAAGAGCAGAGAGATGAAGATTTTTGCAATTATATTTAAAAGGGCTGGTAATTGTGTGAACATATTTTACCCTAATATGATGGAAAAGAAAAAGAATGAATGATTTGACTGAAAGTGAAGATGGCACTGACCGGAGGAAAGCAGGATCACGGCTTGCAGAAGCGCCACCTCTGAATCATCCAGGTTGAAGGAGGACAGCGAGACACCCAGATCAAAGATGGCGTCGGAGACCACGCCCAGACCCCCGTTCTTGAGCTGGCCCCGTGTGACGGCCATCTCCCCGTTCAGCGTCAGAGTCTCGCTCTCGGGATCGTATCGCACTGCCGCTCGCAGAGACATGATCTCCATACAGCAGCCCTTCAGCAAAATGATCTGGTCCTCACAAGGCAGCTGAACAAGGACACACATTACACATTAATCAGTCATCATATGTGCTGGTGTGTATCCAGACATGTAATCTCTTCTTTAAATGATTTAATTTCCTCACTTTGATGCATTTTCTGCTTTGATCAATCTGTTCTACAGCACATCGATACAGTGGCCAAGAGAGCTCAACGCGCTGCAACGTCAGAAAACACATGCAAATAGAAAAAGCAGCGGCAAATCAAGAAAACATCTTCATCAGTTTGACAGCGCACAACACAAACCAACAAAGAAACACACTGCAAATACTTACAACACAAACAAATAGAGAAATGCGCAAGTAGCACAGATCACAACAAAATGAAAATTAACCACGTTTTTTTTGGCGTATTTATTACCATTTGTATAACCACAGTTATAAAAATACCAAAAGTATGGTTAGTGTAGTAACTTCGTGGTTAATTTGTGCATGGTTTAACTATAGTAACCATTTTTGGTTTTATTTATTTTTTATATATTAATTAGTGCTGTCAAACGATTAGTCGCGATTAATCGCATCCAAAATAAAAGTTTTTGCTTACATGATATATGTGTGTGTACTGTGTATATTTATTATGTATATATAAATACACACACATGCATGTATATATTTTGAAAATATTTACATGTAAATATTTATATTCTTATATATATAAATATTAAACATACCATATTTTTCTTAAATATATACTGTATGTGTGTGTGTTTATATATACATAATAAATATACACAGTACACACATATTGTAAACAAAAACTGTTATTTTGGATGCGATTAATCGCGACTAATCGTTTGACAGCACTAATATTAATGTATTTATTAATTTATTAAATTTAATAGTAAAACCACAGGCTACGGTTAATTTTTGTAAGGGAAGTTGTAAAAGTAAGCTAGCCAGCTTACGTTTCACATTTACAGTAATTGTGTATTTCGACAGCTTATTTAGGCTAATAATATCCCCCCAAAAAAGGCAAGAACTCATATGATCAGGATGTTAAAGTAAACAAAAATCTCTTTAAAAATCTTTCAGTGAAAACCTTGATAAATATGTCTCAGCCATGTTCGTCACTTTGCTGTTCCCTTAAACATTTCAGATGTGGTCTGTGCCTGTTTGCAGCGCGCGTGTTGTCAAATTGATGAAGATGTTTTCTTAACTAAAACAGCTAAGGAATCGTATGATCAGGATGTTAAAATAAACAAAAATCTCAGCTTTCAGAGCAAACATTGATAAACATGTCCCAGTCATGTTCGTCACTTTGCAGTTCCCTTAAACCTTTCCGAAGTGGTCTCTTCTTTGTTTGGTTGTGTTGTGAGCATTGCAGCGCGCGCATGTTGTCAAACTAATGAAGATGTTTTCTTAATTTGCACGTGTTTTTTCATTTGCAGCGTGTTGAGCTCTATCGGCCACCGTGCATCGACCCACATTGACCAACCGCTCAGTTTCATTTCCTGTGTTTGATGCATGGTACGCCGTTCTTACCTCACAGAACATGGGCAGCTTTTTGGCAAAATCCACAACACGAGTGATGGCGGGGGGGATAATTTTTGTAAACTGACTGAAGGCTTCGATGTCCACTTTGCTCCCCTCTGGTGCGTTGATGATGGGCGCAGAGCCGATGTCCTCGGGCTGCAACAACAGGAAGGGGAGGGGCATTGAGCTCAGTAACACAGGCACTTACAGGAAGTGGACAATCACAGAGACGAAGGTGTGACACAGCAAATCCTCATTCCCCTCTAAAGCACGAAGAAGGCCAGAGTACAGCAAGACATCATCGAAACAAGAGTGGAGCCCAGTTATTAAGAGGGAAAAGAGGAAAGATGAGAAACTTAAACTAGAGGAAGATCAGAGCAGAGAAGCATCTTTGATATCTCCTTCTGTGGGGAGCTTATTGACTAGGGTTATCCACTGATATTTGAATGTTATTTTTATTATTTTTTTTAAGATTTGTGCCCTTCTGACCAGAAAAATGTGACGTGAAAGACAGAGCAAAAACAAAACAAAAACAAAGCCAGACTGAGGGTCAAATGAAGACTGGGAGCTGAGTACAGCACAAAACCAGCCTGATGTTCCCCTTTGGCATTAGTCAATTATTCAGCTTTCCTCTTCTGTGTACACCTTCATTCTGACACAGCGAGCAGAGAGCTACACAAACACGCCAAACAAATGCCTTAAGCATTCAGCACGTCGATTTATCCGCAAAAAAAAAAAAACGTGACAGAAATGGAAGCAGCTGAGAATTTGAGAGAGCGTTTCTTTTGGATAAAAACATGAATAAATGTGTTTGCTCTGCTGGTTCTTACCTTGGATTCCTTCACCCCCACTGCACTCTGGTCAGAAGTACAGAATAAATTACATGTTATTTCATTAAGTAGCATTGCTTCCTCGACCTGTTGGGCAATCAACAGGGATCGTGAAGTTTCAATGAAGAACCCGAGTCAAGTCAACTACAAAGAACAAGTTTAAACTGGACAGGTGAGAGTGCAGACAGAAAGTGACAGTGAGATATTAAGTTCGTGTGGAGTTTCCATGGATTTCCAGGCTTTAAAATAATCTTGCATTACGCATTACGCACGGAATAACTGCACAGAGATGTCTTTGATTTTTTACTGTGAAATGGTTTAGGAAGACTAATTTTATGTTCTACTACACAATGCATGAAAATTAGGACTAGGGGATTTTGACTTTTTTTGTTTTATTTTTAGCCCTTTGACAAACATTTCATGCTAATCTGAAGTGGCTTCACAGTCTGTTCAAACAGACACTGGGCTTCATGCACGATTCAAAGCTATAAGCAGCGTTGGGCAGTAACTAGTTACACGCAACAAAATTACGTAATTTAATTACAAAATAAATGTAATTGTAATCAGTTTCAGAAAAAGTAATTAGTTACATTCTTTTAATAAAGTAATTGAAATAGTTACACTTTTAGATTTACATTTACCTATTACATTTCCAAAGTAACCTTTCCAACACTGGCTATAAGGTTTGTTAAAACCATTTAATTCAATGCAACAACTTCTGTAAGATTGTTTTATGAACAATTCACACAGAAATTAATTCTGCGTCACGTGTTTCATGAATGAGGTCCATTTTCGCTATATATTTAAAATGTTATTCAAAAAGGATTATTATGGACCAATATACTATAGTGATGAGTAATATTTACATACATTTTTACTGTAAATTGACTTCCGAGAACATTTTTGAGCAATGTTAACAAATCTCTGAATCAGAGTTTTGAAGCAGACAGAAATGAATTGAACTTGCCAACTCTAATGCATTATTTCTAATGCATAGAGTAAGTGAAGTTTAATAGAACTTGTAGTGTTACCGAACACAATTTAAAAAAAATTAACTTATGCTGTTGTGTCTGGCTGCTCATACAGAAAGACTGCAATTGCATCTGGTTCCTCTAGTGGTTTAGAAAACACACACTTCAAATCAGAAAAGCTATTGAACCAACTATATCTTAATGCTGTAACATGCAGAACTGTAAAGTAAATGTAATGGCCAAATTAAACATTTGACAGTGATGAAACGCAATTGCAAGCATTTTAAGAAGGCAACTAAGCGTCTCATGGAAACCCACAGCGGTGTTAAAAGAGTCCTCAAACAGAACTTCAATCTGTAGAGGAGAGTTCGATTCAAGAGAACACAAGAACAATTAGAAACTGTGTTAGAGAAAGACAGAGAGAGGAAGATCAGAAGAGACATATCAAACATGAGATAACAGTTTTGGTTTAGGAAACAGAGCTTGAGAAAAGAAGGACAAAGGTGTTCCGTTAAAGTTAGTGCTGCTGCCTTTGCGGTAGAGACTCCAGCGTCCATCTAACACTCCCCACTCTACAAGGAGATACAAAAACATGGACATATTAACATTGGGAACAGCGGTGAGGAAGGGCTTGGGAATTGTGTGGGAAGGGTTGGGGAATCTAGGGTTGTGGTAGGGTAAAACAAAAAACAGAATCCCACCCAAAACAAAGAAACATCCTAAAACACAAGAAACATCGCTGCGATGCGCTCGTCAGGCAAGGGACCTCTCACCAGGAATTTGCGCTTCTGCTTCCAGTGGTTGCCTTGGGCGTTTGTGGCCATATGAGCCTCGGTGACGCCTTGGATGAGCTCCCACTCCTCCTGCGTGGGCTCGGGTCGCTCCCACACCGTCTTCTGCAGCTCCTCGCGCCGCCGCCGCTCGCGGTTGTCCTCGATCAGCTTCCGCTTGGCCAGACGCTTGCTGTCATCCAACACCACTGGAGGAACAACAACAGCAACACACAAAAGCTAAAAGTTTCGAATTAAACGCAGAATGGGAATATCATGAAAAACATTTGCGAATACAGCACCGTTTCCATCTAGTGAGTTGAAGAGAACAAAATCGTCACTTCCTGATTAACTTGCGCTAAATATCACGAAGAAAAATTAAATTAGCTGCAGTAGGAGAATTAAGGCACTGCATATAATAATTTTTGAATACAATAAATTACGAGCAGAGGCGGACAGTAGTGAAGTATTTTTTGTTATTTTGATGGGCTTTTATGCCTTTTTGTAGTGAAGTATTTTTACTTTACTCAAGTAAATAAAAAAATTTAAAAAGTAGTTTATCAGAGTGTTTTTTTTTTAGAAAACTTTACTTCACTACATTCCAAAGCATAATGCCATACTTTTTACTACACTACATTTCATAAATAAAAGTTGTTGTTTGTTTTACCTTTAATACTTAAGAACATTAAAAATGTAGTACTTCCTTGTACTGAAGTAAATCTTTTAATTACTTTTACTTGAGTAAAAGAAAGAAAGTAATAGATTTCTAATCTAATTAAGTATTAAATGATATTTAATATGAAACGTAGTTCAGTAAAAAGTACAATATTATGCTTTGGAATGTTGTGAAGTAAAGTTTTCTGAAGAAAAACACTCAAAGTGATAAAGTACTTTTAAAGCAGAGTAAAAACACTTCACTACTGTCCGCCTCTGATTACGAGACGAAACGCGGTCATGTTTTCTTATTTTCGAAGCCTGCTGTTTGGGAACGCAGTTCTGGGTGTTAATTAGAATGAAGCACTTTGACGGAATTTTAGAATGACGAAACTAGCATTTCAAATGCTTTTTTCAGAATCAGAATCAGAAGGAGCTTTACTGCCAGGCATGTTTACACATACGAGGAATATGTTTTAGTGACAGAAGCTCCACAGTGCGACAGAATGACAGTGACAAGACAATACACAGATAATAAAAAGAATAATATACAAATATACAAAATAGACAACGTGCAAAAACACAATATACAAAATAGACAATTTAGTATGTACAGGTATGTTAGGTGCAAATTTGAAATGTAATGCATTTTTGGTGCGCATTAAGGAATTTATTCGGTAAAAGTGTTTTCGTCGTAGTTATCGGATAAGAAATGTATCCGACTTAGTTGGGCGCATAAGTTTTTTATGCACATTTTTTGAATTTATGCACATCTTGGAGTTTCCATCCAGCATTTTTTACGCGGTATCCCAAATTGTGCATAAAAATAGGTGGACGGAAACATAGTGTCTGTCTGTTTATCTACCAATCAAACACAAAATCAACTTTTTGGCCGCTGCCGAGACGGTAAAGTGCCTGTATTTGCAGAAAGTGTGCTACTCACAGTCTGTTGCCATGCCGACAGCGATGCATTTCTTGAAGCGACATTCTTGGCACTGGTTGCGCGTGACTTTGTCAATGACGCAGTTGCCCTCGTACTTGCACGCGTATGTCGGGTTCAAGTTCTTCTGAATTGTGCGTCGAAAAAAACCCTTTAAAAACAAGAATTAATTTAATTGCTAAGCATGAACCTTCCTAGAAATATCATAACGGAGTAGTTCAAACAGAGTGTGATACATGTGGCGTGTAATTAATGTAATAAATAGTGTACTTAACGCACTTTTAATACACACTTTTATCCAGTGTACTGTTTTCATATGAGGGAATCTTCCGTATTGATTTTTAACAGATGTTTTTTTTTTATTATGCATTGCATTGTGTTGTGTTTTAGGGTTTAGGAAATATCTGTAAGTTTAACAAAGTTACCAGTGCATTTTTCTACAGATTTTTTTTCTTGCAGTGTGCTTTTCTATAGCTGAAACACTCACTTTGCAGCCCTCACAGGTAATGCAGCGGTAATGATAACCAGTCGCTTTGTCCCCACACACAACACACAGCTCATCCTTGTCCAGGTAACTTGGTATGTACCCTATAAGAAGTTACAGGTACAGTCAGAAACACATTACAATAAAATAAGCAAATTTAACCTGAAAATATCTGCATGAGAACAGATAAAATTGTTTGCAAAGTTTTAAAACTACACAAAAACTCAAGATACTCTAAATTTACCATCAAACAGGAAAATGATTCAATTATAACAGCTACATTTAGAAAGTGTGACTAAAACTAAGAGTCTGTGCAAATAAAGAAAAGTATAGGAGAAAATAGAGCAATGTGAGAAAGACGAGAACTAAAAAATAGAGGAAAAAATATCATTTTAGCCGAATGCTTTTATATTGGGACAGAAACACAAGGAAATACAAGTTTTAAGGCACACATAAGTTTAGGCAGCTTGCAGCAAATCAATCTGATCAATGAGTCTTTGGTGGAGGTCAGAGGGAGGACATGAGCTCAAACCTTCTGTTCCTCTGTCTGTGTCCTTACAAATCAATACAACACACAATACCCCAAACCTCCATCCTACACTGAAGATCAATACAATACACTATGTAGCTCCACGAGTAGGTCTTTAAAAGAGCACAGTCTCTTCAAGTTCAGTCCAGAAGACAGCAGCTTCACTATACTGTAATACAAGCTTTTCCAATACATACTAACAGTGTTGGGGGAAACGCATTACAAGTAACACGAGTTACGAAACCAGATTAGTATTTTCAAGTTACTAGTAAAGAAACACATTCACAAGAAAACATCTGAGTTACTATTTCAAATAAGTTTTGCCTTTGTTTTCTCATGTATTGACTGACACATGGCTCTCCTGTCCACATGTTAAGAGAAATCGGGAGTTAGTGCAGAGGCCTTAGACTAGATCTAGACTAAACGTGAACATGCATTTACTCATCTCAAGCACACACACACAGATTCAGTATTCCTCAAAATAAATAGAAACAGTGAAATGCTAACTCTGAATGTGACGCAAACCTGCAATAATCTAATATGTTAAATGACACAAATATCCTTTTTGGATTTAATCCAATTATGCTAAACAAAGTCTTCGATTATCCAATTCAACCATACTAATGAGCAAAAATGACTTTAGACAACCACAAAATAATCCCAGCCCAGATAAAAAGTATAAAAAGTAGCCCCCATAAAAAGTAACTTACTAAGTAACACATTTAGTTACTTTTTTTATGGAGTAACGTAATATTGTAATGCATTACTTTTAAAAGTAACTTTCCCCAACACTGCTTGCTAACACTGATTTATATTTCTGAGTGGCACAAATGAAGGCTATAACAGAGAACACAGACATAAAATGGCACACTTAAAAATTGTCGAATACCATTGCACTAGAATTTATCAGAAGTTATCAAAGCAAGTGTCAAGCCAAGTTGTTCAGTTTCAAATAAAATCACAGTGTTTTCAACAATGTTACTGATAGTTTTAATGCGATGAACTAAACATGTTACTCAGCTAGAACGACTGAGGAAAACTGGCTTCACACATCCCCTACAAAAACAAATCACCATGTCTTTGAAAAATGTCTCGGACAAATGAAGTTAGTCCTGAAAAAAGCTCCTTCAGCTTGTCTTCAGTATCGACTGCAGTGACACATTTGCAAAGCATCCACTGCTGCATTTCACCAATCCCCAAACATCAGACAATAAAACACTACATTTAAAGTTGTAAATCGAAATGAAGAGTTCATTTGCAAAAACAGATAACTCCGTTTTTAACCATTTTCCAAAAACACGCTTTTTCATTGTGCATTCCAATTAATCTCAATCAAACTGCAGTTGGGTTATTTTGATTAGGTTAAAAACAACTAAAAAATACAGCTTACCAACACAATAAAACTTGCTTTTTGAAAATGGTAAAAAACTGAGTTACTCTTCAAATCTTACTTAATCCGATC
Organism: Sinocyclocheilus anshuiensis; assembly: GCF_001515605.1. Lineage (NCBI taxonomy): Eukaryota > Metazoa > Chordata > Actinopteri > Cypriniformes > Cyprinidae > Sinocyclocheilus > Sinocyclocheilus anshuiensis. The sequence continues at coordinate 599,930 of NW_015546110.1, read as the reverse complement.
TCACATTTAAACACAGAACTTACTGACTATAATTGCCGAGTACATTATTTTTGGATTGAGATATTAGACTATTACACATGTAACAGAGGCAAACAGGCATCCACCTAAAAACATGCCAATTATAAGCTCAAGAAAAGACAAAACTCTGGCACCCAACAGCACCTCTATGCTTCTCCTAGAGCTTGCGATACCTTTCCTGTGTGGCCCCTGCATCCACTGCATCTGAGAGAAGTCCGGCCTGCCTTCGAAGTAGCACTCTGGTTGGTGGTAGTGAGTGAGAGGCACGTCCATGGAGCACAACTCGCTCTTGAACACAGGGTTGCCCCCAGTGAACGGGCACCCATAGGGCTGGCTGGGTGGCCAGGTCTGCTCCATGCTGGGAGGATGGTGGTGTAACGGCTGCGGCTCACAGCGAGCGAAACCGGGCCCTTCTCCAGCGTACATGCAGTACTCGCCTCCGGGAAGCCCCGCATATCCCCCGCTCACACCGTGGCCTATGTCATACATGTCTGGCATGCAGTAATTCATTACGAAAATCTTCAAAGGCACAACCACACACGCACACAAAAATATAAAAAATCTGAAGGTAATGCGACAGAATTGTCTGCGCTCAATGCACTTGAGCAGAATGCGATCGGAGTCGCATTGGCGACATGAAGTCGTGAAGCAAACTGTGTGAAAATTGCCTGGAGGACACCGGCTCTTATATATGGAGAATCCACCCGCCCCACTCGCCCCTCGCCCTGCCAAATTGGGTGGAAGATTTCTGAGCACGCTCTCTTAATCTGACACCGGACAAATCCAAGAGGTTGAACAGCCGGGGGACACATCCTCGGACGGAAGGCCGTCATACATGTGCATGACGCACCTTCAAACAGATCAGACCACGCTAATGTCACCATCAGACCCAGCCTGGCTAAAACGGTGAGATTACAGTCACAATCCCAAAAAGCTGAAGTTTATTGATTTCAGATATGAGGCGCTTCAAGCGCTGGTCTTAAGCTGTGATCAGTCATATTGATTGTCATTTGGCCTAATCCTAAATGGAGTGACTCGTGAGGGTTTCAGACACATTTACTGATGCATAACTTCATGCAAATGACCATGCAATTAATAAAATGTGGACCGGTCCTGCCATCAGTCCATTTACTGTCCTATAGAAAAACACACTTTTATACATGCACACTAAGATGTCTGCAGAGTCAGAATGCATTACCACAGAAGATGTTCTTGTTTATACAAACAAACAAAATGTGCTGATAGTTGTGCACTTACAAATGGAAGTATACTAGAAGACCACTGTATGCCTGTCATTTATCTACATATTTTGGTTACACTTTATTTTAAGGTGTCCTGGTTACAGTGTAGTTATACATTTAAGTACTGAGTGATATTAATTAACTACATGTACTTACTATATGATTAGGGCTAGGTTTAGGGTTACTTGCATGTAATTATGCATAATGTATTGTTATTATAATAGTAAGTACATGTAACGTGTAACAAGGACATCTTAAAATAAAGTGTTACCCATAGTTTTCATCTGAAAAAATTAGGAGTAACACTTTACAGTAAGGTTCCGTTTGTTAACTATATTTAATGCATTAATTAACATTAACTGACAATAAGCAATGCATTACAGTATTTATTTTTATTTGATAAAGTTAGTTAATAAAAATACAACTGTTCATTAGCACAGGTCCACCGAATAACATTAATAGATACAACTTTTGATTTTAATAATATATTAGTAAATGTTAAAATAAAGATTAATAAATGCTTTAGAAGTATTTTTTCAGTGTTAATGTTAACTAATGTAGTTAACTAATGTTAACAAATGGAACCTTATTGTAAAGTGTTACCAAATTAGGACAACGTTCTTTTGTAATCTTAACTGTAATACAAATGCAACGTCTATATAACCTTAACTAAATACAAGTAACATTGAAATGTATTATGAAATAACTGTCACCACACATTTTATTCAGCCAGCAATACAATTTATTTTTTACTCTCCCTAGCTTCAATCACTGTCTACATACTGAATTATCAGTAAAAATACTGAAGTCACTAAAAAAAAAATCTTCAGGAATATACAATAAAACAGTGCCTGAGATCAAACGAACTCTGTGGTGGAAACTGGGTTATGAGGCTGAGAGTTAAGACAGCCAAAGTGAGCCGCAGGTAACAGCTGTTTTTAGCAAGGGCTCCTGAGGCAAAGCCCCTCCACAACACAGCCTGATACCAGTTTAACGTTTTGATGAGGTGACCGTCTCACATAAGCCTAATCTTCACAGGGATTTCATAAAGACTTCAACTGCCAAAAACAACATTCAGACACATTAGCACACATCTGAACAATCGGTCTCTGCTCTGTGCTTCAACAAAAAACAAAAAAAAAACAAAACAACCTCCAAATATTTACAAGATATATTTTCAGTATATGTGATTTATACTATGATATAGAATACCACAAAACACATCTAAGAAATCGTTTTCAGATTAGGAATCTTGAAAAGCTGGTAACACTTTAGTATAGGGAACAATTCTCACTATTAACTAGTTGCTTATTAGCATGCCTATTGTTAACATATCAGCTGTTTATTAGTGCTTATAAACCACATGTTTCTGCATGACCATATTCTGCATCCATAATCCTAAACTTAACAACTACCTTACTAACTATTAATAAGCATCAAATTAGAGGAGTTTATTGAGGCAAAAGTCATAGTTAATGGTTTGTTAATACCGAGAATTGGACCATCAATGCTTTATTGATTTGCTTAATTATTATTTTTTAAACTGAGCAGGCACAAATGGTTAAAGTGCTCTAGATCATGATAGGTGAACTGCATTAAACATCTAGCATTCTGGATTAGAGCCTGTGCCCTTTGACAGCCCTTCGCCACTTTGGCCATTTCCACCTAATTGCATACGATCATTATCCAACTGTAAAGGATTTCTATGCCCAGTAATTAAAATATCCAGGACTGGTGATGTTCTTGACATTGCAGATGTTACCCCTCAACATCCAAACCCAATACATCAGAACAGGTTTAAAACAAACACATACTGTTACTTTGGACTGCAGTTATCATAACGTAAAATCTTACTGAAGAAGAAAAATGACAAACTTACCAATTAACCTAGATTTAAGGAAGAAACGTCCTCTCACAGTCCCAACCGCAGCCTCCTCAAAACCTCCTCAAAAAGATGACTGATCCATCACAGACCACTGGAGATCCTAAAGTTACCCAATAATCAAGAACACCTCCGTAACCCTACCGCTCACTCTCTGAGTCTCAGCACACGGCTCGCTGGTTTATGTAGGAACTGTGTGTTCAGTTTGGCAGGTCTGAGTGATTATGCACCGACTAGCGTGTTTTCCACCAATTTATTCCCTCCGGGATCGATCACTTGAGGTCCCGGGGTTCAAGGCTGGTCATGTTGAGTTTTCGGATGGTGGCCCTCACAGCACTGGGGATAGGGCCTGGGTTGACATGGCTTCCTGAGCCAGATGTCCCCAGCGTTACCTGAGCAGAGAGCTTCGTTGAGGCCACCTTCAACACACGGCCAGGGTGACCTGAGGGAAAGATCAAAACAATACGCTCTCATCCCTACAAGACTCGCCGGTGACTCCCAACAGCACAAAGACAAAAGACCCACAACGAGGGACTTGTGATGACTCGAAGTGATTTACAAGAGAAGCCACGCTACAAGCTGTCATGGCAAGAGGCCTTGATCAATACTATTAGTGATCTAGACATAACTGATCAATATGGTCACTGATCTAGACATAATTCAGCCACTGTTCAGAGCAAATCATTGTTAATGGTTTGTTAATAGCGAGAACTGGACCTAAAAATAAAGTGTGGCCAATACATGTATTGCCACAACAATAAGCTCTTTTCCAAATCTCAGTGAGCTGCCTTCCTAGACAGCATTTTAAGGCATAACAAGCACATTTTCAGCATTAGGACTGTTTCAAAATGAGGCTGCCTTATGAGTTACCTCATATTACCCTAAATCTTAAGCAGCGCTGCATGTATACTTTAACTCAATGTGACAAGCTCTAATCATTAGAGAGTAATTACAGAGCAATTTTGCATTTAATAGTGGCAATAAATAAAGAAATAAACAAAAAAACACTGTTTCGCCAAAAATTTGTCTGAGCTTATTATCCACCTTCTTCCTACGCTTTGCGCAAATGATGGGAGTAACAAACAATCAGCAAAAGGTTCACTCTTTGAACTCAATAGGGGTTATGCGCAACAGACTTCCGTATTCTGTTAACCGGGTCTCGTTGCTTCCGGTTCAAGCGTTTTGCATATGTTTAGTTAAATATGAAGCCGTTTTACTCAAGATGCCTTCAAAGTAGATACCAATGATGATCATAACCTCAGTCCATCACATATGTGGACTGATATCTAAAAGTTTTTTATTTTTATTCTTTTCACTAACATTTAGATATACAAATTTAATAAAACGTCAACAATCAAAATAGCTAGCTAGTTTATCTGATTATCTTAAAAGTCCTTAGATATCGCTATTATTTAACACGGCTGTTAACAGGTTCTCCGACAAGCGGAAGCGTTGAGACCTGTTTTCCGGGTTTGGTCAGGTGACGTTCGACATATAGTGTATAATAAGCATTTTCAAAAACTGGGTGCAATGAGGTGACATTATTTAATTTTACTTACTCTTCAACCATCGATCATTAAAAGGAAATTTGAAAGTGTAAACGCATTAACAAATTACTTTCACTAACATATCACTAATAACTCCTAAAGATCCTATCCGCAGCAAAATTGCAGATGTGTGAAATATCATTATAGTAATATATGTCTGTATTTCGTAACAATTACATTTTACAGCATCCGTGTGAAAACAAACCTGGAAAGAGACGTGAGGATTTGGGGAGAAAAATGAAAGCTTCTTAGTGCATTCCAGGGAATCATTCATGGTTTATTTTGTAAATTCAATCGGGAGAGCAGACCAAGAATTCACAGTACATATTGTCTTTTTTCATTTACTTACAGCAGAATACAAAGGAAACATGAAAATAATCAGGAGGAAAATAATGCATTCTATAGATATCGTTGTTATATCACGTCACATTAATATACAGGTAAAGTTATTCTCCAGACTTCCGAAAACAGAAAAGCCCATTCAGTCAAAATGATGGATAAGGATTATTTATAGCGCAATCTTATGATTTGAAATGATTTGTTGCAGTCTTTTTGAGTGGAACATCCCCAAAACTGGAAGTGTCTCCCATTATTTAAAAAGCAGTCGGTTCGTTAGGAAAAAGGTGGATAGTCTTACATGTGCTAATGCCACACTCTTGCTCGCTCTGTCAACCACATTATTTATTGTAAGAATGTTTAAATAACAGCCGCTTCCAGTTATATTAGTGATACAAAAAAATTCATTATGCTCACATCAGTTTTATAATTTTAAGCGTACTGAGCGCATATAGTTTTGCACTTAGCAGGCAGACATATGAATTACAACAGATTCATCACACACACGGATGCTCCGGCCTACGATTGCTCTTAAGCCCCGTTCACACCGCCAGCGACACACAGCGACAGAGCGACATAATCCCATTCATTTTCAATGGAGAGCTGGAGACTTCCGGCGACACGAGCGACAGTGACCGTTGGCGACGGAATGTGGGCGTGTCAAGCGATGCGAGTCAAGCGACAAAAGTTCAGAATTCTTCAACTTTATGCAAATAAGCAGCGAATTTCGCGAGCGACAACCAATGGGAGTGAAGTCAGTGGAGAGCACGTGATTCATCTGCTGTATGGAGTGTTACGGGGGTAACTAGGCAACCAGTAGTGGGAATGCCCACTAGCGACATCAATTGCCAGCCACAAGCGACAAGCAGCGAAAAAGTCGCTGGCGGTGTGAACGGGCTTTAGACGGGACTGTGAATAAGAGAGCAAGACACTAAAAGCATCAGTCCTCAAGCCTGTCTCAGTGGCATCCACAAGCTTTGATACAGATTAAGATACACTCTTAAAAATAAAGGTGCTTCAAGATGCCATAGAAGAACCTTTTTGCCTAAATGGTTCCATAAAGAACTTTTAACTGTTTCACAAAAGGCTCTTTGTGGCAAAAGAAGGTTCTTCAGATTATAAAAAGTTAAGAAAGAGATGGTACTTTGACTGAATGGTTCTTTGTGGAACCAAAACTGGTTCTTCGATGGCATCGCTGTGAAGAACCTTTCAAGCACCTTTATTTTCAAGAGTGTAGTTTGACTCAGCACACACAGACTTAACCAAGGATAAATTACACAGTTATGAAATACTTTCCATATAAGTTAATCAAGTGATGTTTTCTAAATATCCTCTCTATATGAGCTCCATAAAGGCAATCAAATCTTCCAAGCCAACATCTATTGCACTAATAGTGCAATTCAGATGAGTTTCAACCATGCAGAGTTGATCAAGTTTGACCGCACTGCAAAACCCCCACAAAACCTGCAGGACCCAGTTGAATTAAAAACAGAATTTGTCTTTCCAAAGAAATATGCATCTACAGCCATATGTCACACATTGTTGGAAACAATACTTTGTCAACTGGTACTTGCAAGCAGGGGTTTAGGACAAAAACTGAAAATGACACTTAGTGTCAAAAGGGTTGCCACCCCTGCTTAACTCCTAACCCTAAAGACCAGCAGGGCTGTGAACAGGGCAGGACGGAGGATTAGGAGGTTAATTAGAGGGTCAGAAGTAATCTCTATCTCACAGGATCAATAGAACGCTAACCAGATGCAGATATGTGGACAAGAACCTGAGCGAACTGGTTGACAGCATCTGGGATCTGCCATCTAGCAATACCAGGCAAAATGGGTTCAAGTATAGTCACATTTATTTACATACAGCTTTACATAATACAGATTGTTTCAAAACCACTTCACAGCAGTACATAGGACAATAACTCCATTAATGTTGTAAAATGAATCAATTACGAAACAAATCCTTGTAAAGTTCAAATTTAGTTTTCATCCGAGAAGCTGAGCTGATAATACTACTGAATATGAATCGTCTTTTAAACCCCATTTCTGCAGAGAAAAGCCATGATTCTAGGGAAATGAAAAAGGACTGTCTTTGGGACCAGAATTAGAAAACACTTGTCAGCCGGATGCCTGCAGCAGATTTCAGGTTTCTAAAACTTGCATATCACTAAAAGAGGTTCAGGGTTGGGTGTCTGTAACTTGTCAACTCTCTCAGATCAGTCTGCCAAAAACATCAGGATTAAAGTCTATCTTTGGGTGCAAAGGTGCTTTCTGTTCGACCTATAAATAAATCTGGGTAACACTTTATTTTACAGTGTCCTTGTTACACATATTACATGCACTTACTATTTTAATAACAACTATACATTATACATAATCACATGCAAGTAACCCTAAGCCAAACCCTAACCATATGTAGTCAATTAATATTACTCAGTACTTAAATGTTTTACACTGTAACACAGACACCTTAAAATAAAGTAAAACCTAAAGTCTGACACAAAATTTTAGGACTGGTAATATTTCTAATGAATCTAATTACATGATATCCAAATAAATTCAATCACATCTATCAACATTTGCACACATGAATGGAGATCCTTTAGAGACACATTACAAATTTACGCATTACAAAAGCACTGAATGGACAAAGCGTGGCTTTACAAATCAATATGAAGTTCTATTTTATTTAATTCCCATAACATTGACCATCATCCAATTTTACTAGTTTATCAGTCTTACTCCTGCGACCATCTGTATACATAAGGTTGCTATGTTAAGAACTTAGGAACTATTTAGATCAATTAGAAGTCAGCCAAGGGGTCATCAGTCTTGCATTTTTCAAAGCATTTAAAAAAAATTATAACCAAAATCAGATGACAGTCTTGTAAGACTAGTCTAAGCAGTTTATGCAACCAGCCACTGTTTACACACAAAGCCTTCCTGTAGTTTATCTGTGATTATTTTTTATTGGTCAGCGTACATGTGCAGACTGATTGAAAGACGATGTTGAGTGTTCAGGGAAAAGAGATTTCAACAGATTTCTTTTCATTCATTATGTTGTGATATTGTTTAAAAAAAAAAAGTATCGAATTAAAGGATTAAAGACACAAAGCATCGTTAGGGACATCAGTTTCCATAAGCACGAAATACAAATGTGACATTGTCAGCGGAAGCCAAAACAAGTGATTGCGGTTATATTATTAGATTATACCCGAGTCCTCATGAGCTGGAAGAGACGGCTGATTCTGGGAATTCTTGTTAGCGAACACAAACAGCATCTCGTCAACAAAGCAACCCAAAGATAGAGCACACAAACAACACGCTACAAAAAACATCTACTGCATAAGCTTTCTTTGCTGCAGTGCATTATGCAATTTACCCTGATCACACCAACATTCAAACATGCTCCATGCAGAACATCTGACAAGCGATCATGCACAGAAAAGACGGGCTGGGCAGAAGCCTTTCAGACCGATGTGTCAGAGCTAAAGCAGGATCAGCTCCACATGCTCGACATTACACATCTGATGCAACAAAACAATTGGAAAAGATGATGAATGACGAGCACAAAACAGATGCCCTTGTTTTTCAAAATGATGCTGCATCTGAACACAAAGCTGCTAATTTACTAGCACTATATTTCAATGCAAAAACCTGCATCTTACCTGCTACCAACCCACAACCTAATTTAAGCAGCTGCTATTAGTAATGCTTTAGCTCTATACAAAGAGAATTGAAAGTCAATGCCATTCTTGCTCGAGTCTTGCTCAAACTCTCAGTAAAAGCAACAGTAATAGTGATGAACAGCGATGTAAATGCCACTAATCAGAAGACGTGTGCTGGTTTATTTCTTTGCATTGACAGGATGGAGTCCATAGTGACACACGTTGACCTTAACATGGTCTGACGCTCTTCACAATAATGCCACACAAACACAAAGGCCGTTATCATGCTGAAGTGGGAGGATGTGTCACTCTCAATTAGTGTTAGCGGGGACGGCAGAGGCTCCGTCCCGAGGGGCCCATCACGCAACAGATGGCCGGCGAACAGCATCATGATATCATGCATATCACACTCGTGCTCACACACACACAATTACACCGACACACACACACACACACAGACAGAGAGACACACACACACACACACACACACACACACACACACACACACGGAGAACAAGCCGCATTGACGTCTCTCAGCGGCCCATCGATACACTCGCTAACTAAGAAGACCTACAGAGACGAACTTAACCTCTGATTAACTAGTTAGGAAGAAATTAGAATTTTCAAAATCCAAATTTAAAAAGTCATTTATTGTTCTTCCACCATGGTCCATACAATGAAAATTAATTGATTAAAAACAGGTTTACATAGGGAGAGATATGCTGCTGTTCAGAGGCAAAGTCCAGGGTTGATAAGATTTTTTTTATGTTCTGAAAGAAGTCCGTTACGTTCACCAAGGCTGCAATTATTTGATTAGAAATACAGTAAAACAGCACATTGTTGAATACTAAGATGTTTTCTATGTGAATATATTGTAAAATGTAATTTATTCTGTGATCAAAGTTGAATTTTCAGCATCATTACTCCAGTCTTCAGTGTCACATGATCCTTCAGAAATCATTCTAATATGCTGATTTGGTGCTCGCAAAATATTTCTGATTATCATCAATGTTGAAAACAGCTGTGCTGGCGAATATTGTTCTGAAAACCATGATATATACAGTATATATACATATATACACTGCCGTTCAAAAGTTTGGAATCAGTAAGACTTGTAATGTTTTTTAAAGAACTCTCTTATGCTCATCAAGGCTGCATTTATTTGATAAAAAATACAGGAAAAAACAGTAATCTTGCAAAATGCTATTACAATATAAAATAATGGTTTCTATTTTAATATCCTTTCAAATATAATTTATTTCTGTGATGCAAAGCTGAATTTCCATCAGCCATTACTCCAGTCTTCAGTGTCACATGATCCTTCAGAAATCATTCTAATATGCTGATTTATGATTAGAATTTTCAATGTTGGCAACAGATGTGCGCCCAAATATTTTTTTGGAAACGGCGATACTTTTTCAGGATTCTTTGATGAATAAAAAGTTAAAAAGAACAGCATTTATTCAAAATATAAATATTTTCTAACAATATAAATCTTTGCTAGCACTTCTTAACAATTTAACACATCCTTGCTGAATAAAAGTTTTAATTTCTTTCAAAAAAAGAAAGAAATGTATGTACTGTATATGTTTATAGCTTATATTAAAAATGTAGTGTATATTGTTAGAAAAGATTTCTATTTTAAATAAATGCTCTTCTTTTTAACTTTTTATTCATCAAAGAATCCTGAAAAAAAAAGTATCACATGTTCCAAAAAATATTAAGCAGCACAACCAGCACTGATAATAAATCAACATATTAGAATGATTTCTGAAGATCATGTGACACTGAAGACTGGAGTAATGATGCTGGAAATACAGCTTTGTATCATAAATAAATTACATTTTAATGTATATTCAAATAGAAAAATGCCATTTTACATCATAATAATATTTCACAATATTAATTTTTTTTCCTGTATTTTTCATCAAATAAATGCAGCCTTGATATATATATATATATATATATATATATATATAGGATTTTTTTGATAAAATGAATGCTCAAACTAATAGCATTTATTTAAAATTGATTTTTTTTTGTAAGAATGTACTTGCTGTTACTTTTGATGACTTCAGTATCCTGGCTAAATGAAATTATCAATGTCTTTTTTATTTTATTTTATTGTGTACGTTAGTAGTTTTGAATTTGTCTAGATATTTTTTTGAAAGAATATTTTTTTTACCAAAACATCTACTTGATCAAAAATACAATAATATTTATAGTGTTGTATAGTGTTTAAAATAAATGTTTTCTACTATATATAGTTTTTTTTAATTTTATTGTGATGACAAAACTTCATTTTCAGAAGCCATTACTCTAAATCCTTGCGCTATATTAAGAAATCCTTCTAATGGGCTGATTTGACATTTTTACAGGACAGGTGTATTTCTTGCAAGTCAAAATATACAGAAAATCTTGCATATGTTTTGTATCATTTTTTAATACATCAGGCTTTTATGGCCTGAGAGAATAAGGAGCTTAAACTCGAACAAAAAACAGTGTTTTTATTCAGAAGCCCAATGTGACCAAAAATATGTAACTTCTAAATCATTTTAAAAGCTGAATGAGATTTTTATAACAGTTTGATACACTAATTCAGCATATTAGAATGATTTCTGAAGGATCATGTGACACTGAAACTGGAACAATGGCTGCTTAAACTGCAATAATATTTCATAATATTGCTGTTTTTACTGTATTTCTTATCAAGCAGATGCAGCTCTGGTGAGCACAAGAGACGACTTCTTAATTACAAAAAATATACACACCTCAACTTTTTTGTGTATATATTTCAGAGCTAATCTGAAAGAATAACATCTGTGAAGATGTTCAAAAGCTCAGTGCCATTAACCATCACATTCTGGCCTTTGTCAAATCAGGGCTTTTCACACTGCGCTTAACCCCGGGTCAAAGTACGTTTCACACCTGTAATTTATATTTCATGTCTCACATGATTTGGTCATTCACAGAAACACTGCGTACTGTATAAGCAGTCGTTTCAGCGTTTAAATGGTCACAGAAAACATGCAAATTGGAGTAAAGAAGAGACTGTTTTATTCTTACCTTCATAGTCAATTGAAAAGTCCATTAAGAAAAAAAGTGCTATTACAGTCGGCAATCTATAATATGAAGGATCGCAGTGCTAGAGCCGTTATGTAAACAGGCTGCAAGCTGCATTTGTCCAATCAATGACACTGACAAATATGCACGATCATGAACCCAGGGGTTAGGAATGTACAGTGTGAAACTCCAGCTTATGAATACCAGGATTAATTGACTGCACACATGTATTCTGTAAAGCACTTTGTAAACACTGTTTTTAAAAGGTGCTATATCAATAAAGCTTTACTTACTATTGGTCACTGACAGTGACTGTTTTGGACTTGCAGCTGGGCTGCAATATGCTTTTACTGCCCCCTAGAGGAAGACTGAAAAGTGCAGTATATTGGATAAATAAGAATGAAACAATGATTTCCAGACTAATGTAGGCCTGCAGCTTCATTCTGGATCATGAATGAGGTGTTGCTCAATGATTTAACACTGTCATCAGTGTTAGAAAGCAAGTTACAAGTCACTGCACAAGGGGCTCAGGAAAGAAGCTAGTTCTCAGGAAAGCCTATAAGAAGTATTTGTTTGGAGATGCAACTTGTTTTCATATTTTTTTTATTGATGCAATAAAATACAGACTTTTTTTGTGACTTAAGTGTCCAGATACTGTAGTTTTTTTATTTAAAATATCTGACATCAAAACATTGAATCTAACAAACATCTTGTTTGAAAAGTTTGCTTGTGCTGTCCTTAAAAATAAAGACTTGCTTTGTTGATACTGTAGATAAGTATCTAAATGCTTTTAGCGGCCACTATAGAGCAGCATGGTGAACATTAGTATTTTAGAAAGCACAAAGCACAGGCTATTGTGCTGCACTAATACAGGCCACTAGGAAAACTGCTCCAGTATCAGCTTCTATTATAACTTTGGCAAAGAGCAAACAATTATGATGAACACCCACCTAAATATATATATATATATATATGGTCAGTTTTTAAAATTAAACTTAAAGGGTTAGTTCACCCAAAAATGCAATTATACGAAGCTACAAGAATACTTTTTGTGCGCAAAAGAAAAGAAAAAACGACTTTATTCAACAATTAGTCTCCTCCATTGGTCAATGGTGCCATTTTGGAGAGTATCAGCTAGACGTAAACAGCGTAAGCTGTTCTGTGTCAGCTGCGCCATGCGGATGCGTTGTTTTCATTCAAATCAAATCACAACAACCTAGGAAACATCCGGCGTGACGCAGCTGACACAGAACAGCATATGCTGTTTACGGCCAGCGGATATTCTCAAAAATGGCGCTAGGGTGACGTGGAGGAGACGAATTGTTGAATAAAGTCGTTTTTTTTTTATTTTGCGCACAAAAAGTATTCTCATAGCTTCGTAAAATTACGGTTGAACCCCTAATGTCACATGGATTATTTTACAGATCTCCTTGCTACGTTTCTGGACTTGGGAACATTTCAGTTGCATTGCTGTCTATGCAGGGTCAGACAGCTCCCAGATTCCATCAAAAATATCTTAATTTGTGTTCTGAAGATGAACGAATGTCTTACGGGTTTGAAACGACACGAGGGTGAGTAATTAATGACAGAATTTTCATTTTTGAGTGAACTATCCCTTTAAGACCTGCCCAAATAAAATGAATACTGTCCATACAGAACAAACCCATATGATCTCAAAATAATCACGTATCGCATATTCTTTAACTTAATGAAACAGGCTTGGGTATAAAATACTCACACAATAAATGTTTTACTAATACATACACATTAAATCTAAAATGATTTAGCATTTTGCAGATAAGATAATAATGAGTTTAAAGCAAGGCACAAAAAGATTAGTGTGTCGTTACTATTAAAATCTTTTTGTGCTCTTAAACTTGAACAAACTCATTTTTAAAACTTTAAGGACCCAAGGGAACTGTTCAAACTAAAGAAATCCTTTATTAACATCAAATGAACAATCACAACAACTGAAATAAGATCATTCTGACCACAGTTGTCGCACTGTGGAAAGAAAACAAATGTAATACTGAAATTTGCTCTTTGTTGACTTTCTTTTACCACTGATGTAACTTTTATTCTGTCATGTTAGCCAATAGCGAATATCATTGTTTTAGCAAACTCACACATATGTGGTATACAACTAGGGATATCAAACAATATCTAGGGCATGTTGTAGTCCAGATTAAAATGTAAAAAAAGTGTGAAAATAAATAGCCTATTAAGTCGAAATATTTAAGTACTTGGTGCTGTGATGAACATCATAGCATTATTATTATTATTATTATTATTATTATTATTATTATTATTATTATTATTATTATTATTATTATTATTATTATTATTATTTCTGCAGTTTAGCGCCATCTGCTGTCAGAAAGTGAAAGTGCGCTTTCATCCAGAGTCTCTCACATGTTCCGCCATGTGCTTCTCGTCCGCGCTTGTTTACATCAGAGCGGGCACGCGTCTTTCACGCAGCATACAGCAGTGTTGTGCATTTTGACCAGTTGATGGGAAAAGTATTCTTAAAATGCATTCAAAATTCTGAATAACTTGTAATATATAATTATTCACGGTATTTAGAAGAGCCCACGATAACAATATCGTGCATATTCATTACCGTGATATATCGCATTACCGAATACCGGCACAAGTCTATATACAACAGTCACTTTTTTACCACCCAATCAACTGCAGATGAACAAAATCATCCATCCCTACATTTTTTTTTTATCTGGTTGAATGTACTGATTGACTCAGAAATATGTCACATTAGTAAGTAAAATGAGGTTAACGCTCTTCCATCTCTGACATGATGATCTATATTCCCTCATAAAACACCCACTATAGCAGCACTTCAGGAAAGGGAGAGAAGAGGAGGATAAATGGATGATGGAGGGTGTTACTGTACCATTCTGCATGGCCTCATCTTTCCAGCGGGAGGTGCATTTGTCTGCTTGCTCTAAAATAAATGGGAGAGCACATTATACTTTATTATAATGACATTTAGAGAAAGGGAGAGAGAAACAGCTTGTGAACACAGTTTGGGAAACAGTGAATTCAGGACTCAACAAGAAGGGTCTAAAGTCTGAATTTATTTATTGAATTTATTTAAGAGTACTTTGTTCCTTTATTTGCTTCAGATGTGCTTGCTGTGTTGTTTCTGGCCTGGAGGACACGGGTTCTACTATTACTGAAAAGTAATAGTCAGCGGGCAACCAGGTGAGACACAGGGCCCACGACTGATCTAAAATATCCGGATAGAAATTTGTTACCCATTCTCAGTGGGAAAGTGCCCAAGCAACGTTGCTTAAAAAAGTTGCCCCATGTATAATCAGCCTAAAACTCTGGTCAAAAGTTTGGGATCCGTGAGATTTTTTAATGTTTCTGAATGTCTCACCATGCATTTATTTGATCAAAAATAAAGTAAAAATTGTGAAATATTATTACAATTTAAAAGAACAGTTTTCTATTGTAATATAATTTCAAATGTAATTTATTCCTGTAAGTGAAAGCTGAATTTCCAGCATCATTCCTCCAGTCCTCAGAGTCACGTGATCCTTCAGAAATCATTCTAATATGCTGATTTGAGGTCAAGAAACATTTCTGATTATTATCAATCCTGAAAACAGTTGTGCTGCTTCATAATTTTGTGGAAACCATGATTCATTACTATTCAAAAGACTGTGGTAAGTAAGAAATCAAAATGAATTCATAATTGTATTAATCAAGGATGCATTACATTGATCAAAAGTGACAGATTCAGTGACAAAGATTTCTATTTCAAACAGATGTTGTTCTTCTGAACTTCCTATTCATGAAAGAATCCATTTGTAATAATATTTCACAATTTTTACTGTATTGTTTTGGAACGAAGAACTACAAAACATGTTTATTGGGTCTTTAATTCTATTCCATTCATTTATGTATTTTATTATTGTCCCAGCATGACCACTGAAAATATGGCCACAAATAAAAATCATCTTCCCAAATGATCTGAAATGAGCAGAAACATAAATACTTATTATTGAGCCCTGAAGACAGCAAGGCAAAAAAAGACTTGCTTTCAGTGTTGCCAACTTAGCAATTTTGTTGCTAAATTTAGCAACTTTTCAGACTACCCTAGCAACTTTTTCTTCCAAAAGAACCCAGCAACAAATGTAGCCATTCAAAAAAAATTATTTGGCAACTTTTAGCAACTTTTGATAAATGACTCAAACAATAAAAAGGCACACACTTTCCATCCAAATTACACAAAAAGAGGAAACCAAAGATGCCTAGCAGTACACACATCACGTGAATTAAGTTAGCTGCTATTTGCAATTATTCAAATTAATAATAATAATTTAATAACTGAATAATTGTTCATTTATGATACACTTTGTTAGTAGCTTGTACCTGCGATTGTTGTTTAGTTAGTACACTGGCAATATTTTTTGGGATATTTTCGATAACGATAATTAGACGATATTTTGCCAAGTGTGTTATTGTGCTGATATCGGACTACCATGGACAGCTGCAGTTTTTGACATTCTTCATTCTGTGCTGGTCAGTTCACATCAGTGAACAGAAATTAATCTTTTCATATAAGTTTAAATTGATTTTTACCTTTTATGGTTTCAGACCGATGAGCTTTGTAAAAATCGACGCGTTTCAGAAAGGCGGGGCATAGAGGAGAAACAATAATGTACAGTATGTGGAATATAATGTGTTTTTTAAACTTTAAACCGCATAAACACATTTCATTACACCAAATACACAAAATAATGTTCTTTTTAGCAGCATCATATGACCCTTTAATAAAGCCATTTTTTTCTAAAAGTGTGCATCTTTTGAGTCAAATTGTTACATTTAATCGGTCAATTACAATAATAAGACATTTATGCTGTTACCAAACAAGTTATTCATTATAAGCCATAATTGTAATCTTTATGATCCATTTGATAATTGTGCAGCCTCAGTAATGTAAGTCTCATAAGTGTGTTGCTGGCTATATAGAGCGATTAATTTCAATCACTTGTGTGCAGGATTGAACTGGGGTTTTGAAGGCCGGTGAGTACTTATGCTGACACTCTTATTCCACTGAAATTAAAAACACACAAAGATATGTATATGAAGAATTCATTTGCAAAAACAGACAACTCTGTTTTTAACAATTTTCAAAAATCACGTATTTTCATTGTGCATTCCAATTCATCTCAATCACACTGCAGTTGGGTTATTTTGATTAGGTAAAAAAAAAACTACAATATACACAATAAAAACATGATAACAATAAAACAACGTGATTTTTGAATATTAAAAAAATATATATATCTCTTTTTGCAAATAAACTCTTCATATGTACAGTAGATATAAAAATCTATCCAAATAAAACACTTGACCCAATTCTTTAATAAACCATTTTTACCAAACCCCAACCCCACCCCCAAAAATTTTTTTTATAAAATTATATACCACACATTTCAGCTTTTACTTTTTTCCATAAACAATTCTACATGGGCTACCTTTTTTTTTGAATGCACATTAGCTTGTTTTCCTTCAACCGGTTAAGATTTACGACAAACATTTTCTCATCGGTCTGAACAAAAACAGCAGACAGGCTGTGTGCCAGAATGTATGTACCTTATTTTACTTGTTTTAAAATTATGTATTTATTTATTTTTTGTATTTGCATTTCATGATTTAATTACATTTTTATTTATTTATAGCTTTTCATCAACCCACGAATGTCCGGAAATTCCCTCTGGAACCCCGTGTGGGAAACCCTGGCTAAATGGAACTGAGTGTGTGCTCTGGATCAAACTAAACTGTACTCATACGAAACAGAACATTGAAACAAACAAGACACCAATCATTCCTTTCTCTTTTAAATCAGAGATGGTGGAATGCCATCCTGGATTGTTCTGGATTTAAAAAAAACAAAACAAAACACAAAGCGATTCTGCCTGAGAAGGTAGCTGCCTCTGCAGAAGGTATATTCTTGCATTGAAAGTTTTAAAATGTTTTTTTTTTTTACATTACCTGACATACTGCTGTATATTAGGCCTTCAACATCATGCTGTTGTCATCCACGGACTCGCTGATATCTGACATACAAAGTCAAAGGAAGAACAACAAATAATAAGAACAACACAGCAGAATAATGCAGTAATTAAGAAATCCTGTCTGTGGTCTGTTCTGTGGCTCAAAATGAAAGTTGCTTTGGCCTACCTTGTTCTTGGTGATATCGGAGTCGTCCCACAGCGGTGTGGAGCAGCAGAGGCTGAGGAAGACACACAGAATGAGAGAGACTTACATAATGCATGGAAACGGCTTTCAGAGGAGAGCAAATAACAATATGCATTAAACACAGAAGTACCAAAAACTAAATTGTTCATGTTATTATTGGTGTTTGGTCGGTCAAGCACTGCTCTTACTGTTTCTCATACTTAGGGTTAGTGATCTGAACAAACTAGGACTGGCAATGGATTAAAATGCTGTTCAGTGGAATCATCAATAGCTTGAATTTAGCTCAATTTTGGAACACAATAATTCTGAAATAACCTGTCAAATGAAAGAGCATGACACTAGCAATACCATGGTTCTGAAAGAATGCAAAAACTCCTGTATATTTTGAATGCAATGCAAGTCGATTTGTGCAAAAGCTTCTAGAAAATGCATAAATGTCAATTGTAAAAAAAGAGCATTTATTGAAACTAAGCTGCAAAAATGACTCGTTCTGAACGTCTGCAAATTCCAGACGTCAAACCTTTTGTTGTTTCTGGCTGTGCAGTACATGAAGTTAGAAACACATTGGAAACAAGTGTCTGAGGTTTATTTTAACAAGAACTCCGATCGTTTCAGTCTAATCTGAAGTGTCTGAGTGGCACATTTCTGTGCTGATCATTTTATGAATCTGTAACGTCAAATGCTGTTATTAAGGGACAGAACAGCCCATATCAGAACGAAAAGAACACAAAAGAAGATATTTTGAAGAATGTTGGAAACCAAACAGTTGACGGTAGGAACATATGGTATTCAAACCTCAACTGTTTGGTTCCCAGCATTCTTCAAAACTTCCTCTTTTGTGTTCAACAGAAGAAAGAAACTCAAACAGGTTTGCAACAAGTAGTGGTGGAGGGTGAATAAATGATGACAGAATTCTCATTTTCGGGTGAACTGTCTGTCCCTTTTTCAGGCTACATGTAAGAAAAGAAAGATCAATCTATCAATGTATTGAAAGAAATGATCTACATAACAAAATTCAAATGCTCGAGTCTGTCAAGTGAATTCATAGGAATCGTTTCATACTCAGGATAATGGTTCAGAACAAACCTTGTTTGAGGAATATTTTGACTGAGCTGGAACACAAACACTGTAAAGCGAGTTTCTGTTGTCTCTCAGACCGAGGGTAAAAGTGCTGTTGTTACAGGACACGCTGCTGCCAAGAGAACCTTAGTGAGACGACACCGTTTCCCTCAGAAAAATCTGAATTACATTTTAGAGAAAACAAATCTACAAAGATCACACTTTAAGTTACAAGCTCTACTAAGCGTCTACTTTAAAACCCTTGCAATAAGAAATGTTTGCTTTCAAACTTGCAGCGAACAGAACGGTTGACAGAAGCGTGCAGCTCTTCACTGGGGAACCTGCAGCACATGCAGATGTGTGCAATGACTGGCAAACCGTTATTTTGGAGAACTTCTATGTCTTTGTGCAAACTTTATATTTACTTTCATGTCAATATAAATACCTGCCACCACTGGCAAAGTTAGTTAGCAAAGCTTGGTGAATAGTAATGACAAAACAGTGGCAACAATGAGCAATCAATTTTCTTTTTAAGACTAAATGTGATCATTCAAATTCAATTTTGCAAACAGAGAAAGTAATTAAATTGGAAAAACTGTTTTATTTCGAAAATTGTCGTCACACGTTATGAAAATAACATTAACAACATCATAATAATGGGAATTTCAGAACTTCCTGACTTTCTGAAAACGATTAAGAAACCCTGAATAAGAAAATGCATCATTTGTCAATTTAACCAACATTGTTTACATGCTCATTTAAGTGCAACACACACTAACTCAAATCAGCTGTTAATCTGTTCACCGCAAACGGGCCCATTTCTGACAGATATGATGACTGATGCTAAGAGAAGATGGGCGACAGAAGGGTGTGCTTTAGTTCTCTGTGGATTTTTTTTACTTCTTCCTATAATGGAGATTAGGCCTCTGTTTATTGCAGAGCGACAGAGAGAATTAATTCATCTGGTAGAAATCTGTTAAATGCTTGCCTGTTTTTCCAGACACAGCAGTTAACAGGAAATGAGTGTATATCAGATATGACATTCTTTGAAGCAGCGTATCACCACACTTCCTTCACGATGACGTTCACGATTATCAGATTTAATTCCCACATTGTAGTGTATTGTAGTGCATATATATATCAGGTGGGCCAGCACCAGTTTTTCAAAAGACTTCATGACCACAGACGTTAGAGCCACAGGTCTGAAGTCATTAAGTCCCGTAATTTTGGGTTTCTTTGGGACAGGCATGATGGTGGAGCGTTTGAAGCATGAAGGGACTTCGCACAGCTCCAGTGATCTGTTGAAGATCTGTGTGAAGATGGGGGCCAGCTGGTCAGCACAGGATTTCAGACAGGCTGGTGTAACACAGTCTGGGCCTGGGGCTTTTTTCCTTTTCTGCTTCCGGAAGACCTGGCGCACCTCGTCTTCCCTGATCTGATGTGCTCAGGGGAAATAAATATTTTAGGAAACACAAGAACTGCTTGTTTTCAAAGCTGCATTTTTCATGCAAGCTTATGTCTTTTTTTATGCAGTGCTGCATGTAGTTTAAGAGCATAATGTTAGGTGATGTTCAGGCAGCTTGGAGGACTCTGCGGGCGAGGGATTT
>NW_015546110.1:570313-578734 GCF_001515605.1 Sinocyclocheilus anshuiensis | reverse complement strand
ATATTAATTTCCACTGACAAGGGGCAGGATTGCTTTCTAATTACTGATAGATTTCAGCTGGTGTCTTGGCTTTTCATGCCTTTTTGCTCCTCCCTTTCTTCATGTGCTCTATCCTTTTTCCCTGTGTCATTTCATTTTATTACACAGAACTTCATTTCTGAACTTATTTGTTTTGTTTTCTTTGTATGTATGGATTACTTGGGTTCTTACCGACATCTGGTGAAAATGTCATGACAACAGCACCTTTAGAAATATATCTATTGGGAAAAATGGTGACGTGTTCAATACTTATTTTACCCGCTGTATATATACCTTTTTCAACTTTGAAGCCCCCTATACTAAGTGTAATTCCCGTAAATATATCTATGTGGTAATTACAGTGGAAAGCTGTTCCTTTTGCATTTGTTTCTGCCATAAAGCAATCTGCAGTTTCCACGGATTGCTTTACGGCTCATCAAACTTAAATGTTCCTAGAACAGATGTTTGGGGCACAGCATTGGCAAAAACAGAAGTCATGCTGAGAAGTCATCCTTATTATAAGTCAGTGTGCCATCAGAATTATTTTGAAACCTTAAAAATACCTTCCATACAGTTGCTTTCACCAGCTGCAACATAACGGCACCCCTTCACATTTTTTGAGTAAATTGCCTTCTTTCTATGCAAATCTACTTGACGCATTGTGCTCTTACCACCACAAAAAGACTGGCGTGAACAGAATTTCATTTAATAAGGATATCTGTAATACAGCAGTAAAGCACACCGGATTGTGCTGATTAGCTGTATGCTGCAAAACAGTCCAAACTGGCCTACAGTCTGGGGTTTTGTGCTGTGCAACCTGCAATTAGTAGTACTCGTTATGTTTAATCAATCTGCATTTACTTAATAGGCAAAATTAGTTTTGAATAGCGTGCCTAGACAATGCAGGCAACATCTGCGAAATAATTCATCATATCAGTGGCAGAATTCATTTTTAGTGATTTTTCACAGAGGCTTCATTATCAACAATTATGCATAATTTATTGTTATTATAATGGTAAGTACATGTAACGTGTAACAAGGACAACTTAAAATAAAGTGTTACCGAAAATTTAATTAAATCTAATACTACATTTATGTTCCACCAGCATCTCAGCGACTGCAATGTGTGTACACAACTGCATGCATGTTTATGTGTGTGTAGACCAGGGTTGGAAATCAATGGGGGCTTTATGAACAAAATGAACCAAAATAAACCAAAATGCAGCAAAAATGCAAAAATTCTACCAAATGGTTTTTGGGCCCTAATTACGACCTGTTAATTGAAAGGGATCCAATTCTTAAATTCTGATTTTTTTTCCAACCCTCAAAGCAACACTTGAGCTTTGAATCACAATAGGTTTTATCTCCATACCATCTGCTGGTCTACAGAAAGAGTTAACTTCCTCTAAACGAGGCCAAATGACTTTGATCAATAAGCATTTAGAGCTCAGTCTGAGATCTGACTCTATAGCTCTGTTTATGTTAACATGTCTATAATGAACTTGATGCAGACCAAAAAAAAAGTCTTTGTGTTCATCAGTACGGCTTCAAAAATCCTGTCATTGCCAGCCTCACGTCCACGAGACAAATAAATAACTGGACCTGGACTCAGTTTAAACGCTGATACAAAGCTCACAGGACAGTGAGATACACGTGCCACACAGACACATAGCAACACTGCCAGATACAAATATTATGAGACATGAATCAAAGTCAAGTAACCCCTTTCAAGGGCCCTCGATGATCTCTCTGTGTGTGCTTGGTTTGCAGTTCAGAGAACTCATCGTCATGACTTTAAACCCCAAAACAGAAATGTTTTATGACAGATTTTCTTGGAAGAGCCACTGGGCCAAACTGGACGTCTTCACTAAAACAGAGTCAAGCAAATACAAACACACAGACCTGTGAGTTCAATGTCAGAATTGGGAACATCAACTCGGACACACAGTGAAAAAAGTACAAATTTGCTTTTTAGTCAAATATGTGGCAAAATCCACTGGTTCAGATGGGTTCACCAGCTTGATTCAGTGCCGTATGTTATTCCCATATTAGAGCAACGGAGAAACAATGTGAAAACACAGAGGCATGTCCCATACAAGTTACAACGAGAAACTTATAATTGTGGGGTGTTGTAATAAAAAAAGATGAAGTTTTATTCATGTAGTGCCTTTCCCAAGCTTAAAGTTGCTTTACAATAAGTAATTAAAGGGATACTCCACCTAAAAATGAAAACTCTTTTATCATTTACTCAATTACCCTCATGCTGTCCTAGATGACTATGACTATCTTTCTTTAGATGAGCACAAAGAAAGATGTGCAGAAATATAATCCATCTTTGTAAGTCCATAAAATGTAGGTGTACTGGACCTCCAAGCTGGTGAGCAAATATACAGTGAGCGGCAGCTCAAAATGAAATGAAAATGCATTGTTGATGCCAGAGGTCAAAAGAGAATGGCCAGACTGGCTCAAGTTGATTGAGTAGGTATGCAGAAGAGCACTGACTTCAGACGAACTGGAAAAAACAGCCTTTTTTTTTTTTTGGTTGATTGATGTAGTAATTCCACCATAGGCTCGCTGGAAAACATGGCTCTCCAGAAACTAAACTAAAAAGTACCAATACAATTCACTGCAGTTTCCAGCTGAAAACCAACAACTTTTATTTACTTCACGCAAAATTAGTTCCATGTGGTTCCTTGCACAATACTATATTATGATCTCAAAATCATAGTGCATGATTTGTAGACTAACACATATTCACATTGACATCACATAACTTGGAAACCAAAGGGAATGCCAGCAGCTTGCAATGGAGAAACTGTGTGACCCCAGAGTGAAGAATGTAGCTAAAGAACAAACTTTTATTTTGTAGCTAAAGAACAGATTCCAGACTCTAGCAGACACTGAGAACCTCACGCAGCCAGTGAAAGTGTGGGACCAGATCAAAGTAGCATATTCTGAAACCAGTGAAGCATGCCATTAGAAAGCTGATCAAACAATGAAAGAAAAAAAAGGCAAGACCAGACAAGCGTTCCTACATGGACAATATTACAAGCCAAGCAAAGCAGCAGCTGACAAACGGGAACAAGGTGTATAAGATAGCCTGTATAGTGGAACTACTGATGTTCCAATCACAGACAAGCAGGGGTGACTTCTTACATCAGAAGCAGAACGGGACACTCAATGGGCAAAGCACTTTAGTGAAATCCTAAATAAACCATCACCAACAGCAGAGGCTGATAGACAAGAAGCAGAGATTGATCTAGATGTTAATATAGTCCCACCAGAGAAACGAGAAATCATCTCAACCATCAGATTCCTGGATAGGATAAGCTCAACACAGTTTTTCAAAGCAGAATCTACAGCCCAAATACTATGAGCACTTTTTGAAGCCATATGAGAATAAAAGATGCTGCTGCGGCATCACCCTTTTGTCAATGATTTTGCAAAGATTATTGCTCATTCACCAGATCTCAGAAATAGTAGACAAAGAAATTAGGAAGTAATTCAGTATTCAGGAAAGAAGAGGTTGTGTTGACCAGATATTCACCTTGCGAAACACTGAATTGCACAGAGTGGCAGAGTTGACTTTAAATCAGCTTCTTGCACTTCAAGAGGGATTTTGACCACAGGAACAGTCTAACAAAACAGATTGCTCTTTTTATCAGCAACTTCTCTTTGAAACTGTTGTAGTGATTGTTGTTTCATACTTTGCATGGGAAGACAGGAGTCCGGCAAGGAGGCGTAACATCATTATCGCTCTTCAACATCACTCTTGACTTCATGGATTTCAACCGGGAACATTTCCCATCAACGATACCAAATTCACTTGTTAGTTCGAAAGAGAAACAGCATCTATGCTTAAATTAGTCTGTTCGTCTCATCCTTAACCCAAGGCTACCATAGGCAGCTGGATCTGGTGTGTATCCATACCAGATGGTCGACCTACATCCAGAAACAACCAGAACACCGCTCTTAAATTTCAGTGAAAACCACGGCAATTACACAAGCCCTCACGACAGATCCTCAGTGAAGACCTCAAAGTGCTCAGCATAGATCCTTATGGCTACTATGAACACTTCAAACCATGACCAGCTAGCACCACGATGCAGTTTATAGCAAGACGGACTATCATCGTGCTTGTGGCCACTGATATAAAAGGCAGCTCTACCTTCATTTTTAACCTGCTGGCCAGACTACAACTCTTCCTTTCCCACATTATACCAAAATAACGAATCTCGATCTTCAAGCAGAAGGAGCTGGATGCAAAGCAATATTGAATAACATCAATCCAAAATCCTGTCACCTTTGGCAAGAAGAAACTTCATATCATTTTGCAGAAATGTTGCCTCCGGCATGTTTTTCCCATTTTTGTAATTGCACACTTTCTCCCTTTTGAGACAAAACATCCTGCATGGAACAATATGAGCGCAAATGAGCACGCAATTTTCTTTTTCCCCTCAAGTATTCCATTAAGTCTCACAGAGGTCAGAATGTGCAGCATATAATCACATCCTATGCTGTATTTAACTTCACGAGAGTCGTGTAAGCACACACTGAAGTGTGGCAGTCTGCTGTACTCACTGCTGACCCCTCTGCTTGTGTCTTCACACAGGACAGACATGTTTCGCTGGTCAGAGTGCAGCATGCTGCCTCAGTTTTTGTGAATAATGATGCCATCTGTTCCCCGTGAGGCAGTGTGTGTGTGTGTGAGCTGTAACGTGGGAAAGGCCATCTGAAGAGAGTGCAGCCATGCAGAAAAACCCATGAGTGAACACAAGAGCACACACTCATGCTATGAAGAACTGCACTCTGCCCTCACTGTCCTTACATGACCAGTCATAACAGTGCAACGGGAGCAGGGGTTTATGGAGCAAAATGCAGAAAATATCAGAAAAGAGATATTGATGTAAAGTGTAGTCTTATAAAAAACACTTTAGCAGCACCATTGGACAGTCATGAAATCAGAGATTAACACCATATTAGTTTGATATATATCTTATTGTACTAAAAAATTACCATGTTCAAATACCTATAGCAAAAGTTGGTGAAGGAAGATTTGCGGTCATACTACACAAAATGATGGACTTGTGCCAGTTTTGAACTCATAATGCATGTTTTAAGTGGATCAGACACATATGTAACCAGCTTTTCTTTTCTCTGTAACCTCAACACTGATATGTTGATGTTAATAAACAACAGCATTTCTTTTCAAAGGCCAGATTCAAACAGAGCGTCAACTTAAAGGAACTTAAATTCGAATTCAAACTTAAACTATTATAGCCTTTTTTACAATTATGTAATATAAGTCTCAGGTGTCCACAGAAAGTGTCTGTAAAGTTTCAGCTCAAAATACCCCACAGATCATTTATTATATCATTTTGAAATGCTTATTTTGAGTGGAAGCTGAAACAGGTTGTTTTTGTGCATGTCTCTTTAAATGCAAATTAGCTGCTGCTCCCCGCCCCCTTTTCCAGAACAGGGCTGTGCCTTTACAGCTCGTTCCTCAGATACTCTGCTCAAAAACATCTCTGTTTGGTTTTGATTATCATGTCTATCATGCTGAAATCATGTGTTTTAAAGGGGTCATATGATGCGATTTAAATTTTGCAGCTTGTGTACTGCATCATCACTGTGTCTGTCACGCGACTCTGTTGCCCTTTCAGGCTTGAACTGATGGTAAAAATAACGACATTATTTACTGTCTTGATATTTACTTTGAAAGCTGACACTCACGATTATGGTAAGGGGCGTTACATTTCCGACGCGTGCTTGTGGTGTTCGACCAATCACAATGCACTGGGTCAGCTGGCCAATCAGAGCAGACTGCGCTTGTCAAAGGAGGGGGCTTTGTTGAAAACAATGCGTTTGAGAGAGGCGGGGCATAGAGGACCTACAATAATGTACAGTATTTGAAAAATAATGTGTTTTTTGAACATTAAAGCATGTCAACATATTCTGTTACACCAAATACACAAAATAATGATCTTTAAAATAGCATATAT
Organism: Sinocyclocheilus anshuiensis; assembly: GCF_001515605.1. Taxonomy (NCBI): domain Eukaryota; kingdom Metazoa; phylum Chordata; class Actinopteri; order Cypriniformes; family Cyprinidae; genus Sinocyclocheilus; species Sinocyclocheilus anshuiensis. Next base: position 572,714 of record NW_015546110.1, on the reverse strand, counting down.
ATATAATACAGGGTTTTCTGAGTGCACACATCTGAAACACGCGCACAGAAAGCACTCTTTCATGTCTTATTGCGCTTAAACTGTCAAATACACCGTTTAAACTCGTGAAAACACAATGGCGGCACTGTGGGTGAAAACTTGCAGATTAAGAGGGTGGTAATATTATATAATAAGATCCCCTTTCTAGATCACGGGGGAGCGAAATCTAAGTGGCTCATTTTTTCACAACATTGCAGAGAAAGGCTTAACAAAAAAAAAAATACTGGGTTGTTCTTTTTCACGTTTTCTGGGTTGGTAGATGCACCGGGGATGCGATTATAGCACTTAAACACAGAAAAAGTCAGATTTTCATGATATGTAATCTTTAAGGCAAATTTGAGGCACTGTAAAACAAAATTATGCCTTATAGCAAATAAAACCAAGAATATTGTAGTATGTTTTACAATAAAATAAAATGTCCGTGTTTTCTACTTCAAAATTTCACATGTGCTATTTGCCATTTCTTAATAATTATTTGTTATATTTAATATCAGTTTCTGAGTGAAAATTATTTCAAAGTAAATCCTACACCAATTTTTTTTCAGTGTACCTACCACTGCAAAGAAATACATGCATTTGGCTGGTGATGGCTGTTAATTTCTCACCAAAAACATATTTACACTGTACTTCAACTTAATATGTTGACATGTATATGTGAAAATAAATAATGGTATTACCATGTTATAATTGGTACTTTCTTGTTCGTTCTGTTCTACAGAAACAAAAGGACCTCAAACAGAGCACTTGACTCTTAGGTGTATCTGAACAGCTGATGGGATGCGCTAAGCTATTAGTTAATTGGATGAAATGATTTTATTAAATATAGACTCATTGACATGGCAACAGCAGTGTGAACGAGGACAGCAGATGGTGTTTTCATTAGAAGAATGTGTTTGATAAAAGAATAAACCGCCTGGCTTTGTTAGCATACGCTCTCTGTCCTGATCATATTACATGTTTCGGTAACGCTTTAGATTACAACCCGCAAAGAACTACGTAAGTATACTGAATTTATGGTGTACGTTTCTGTAATTATAGTGTACCTATAAAGAACGTACGTGTAGGTATAAGGGAACAATGTGTTACGTTTGGGTAATAAGGGGGTAACAACCAGATATGCAACCTGCAAAGAACTGCGTAAGTAAACTGAAGTTACAGCGTAACTTTTTTGTAATTATAGTGTACCTATTGAGTACCTCCGTGTAGATATAAGGGAATAATATGTAAAGTTTGGGGAATAAAGGGGTAACAACCTGTAAAATTACAAATGATTTCTACTGTAAGTATTTTGAAACTAAGAGGTACCTATTCTAATATTACGTGGTATGTATGGCCTAAACAACAATCTTATGTTTGGGAATGATTTAGAAAGACGATATTTTCTGCTATGATTTATAATTCACGAGTCTACTTACCTTATGAAAGCTTATTCGTCGATTTCAGCAACTTCATACCAGCAACTTCTCAACACCACTATCACCAAATAACTTTGCATGATATACCATCAAGGTTCAATGCAGCTTAAAACAAGCTTACCTCTTTCCAGCAGAAAAAAATACATGAAACAACATTTGTATTTCAGTGGATGCATACTGTGGTGTTTTTATAGCAAAAAAAAAAAAAAATGTAGAGGGTTTAATTTGGCCATCGAACAATTAAATTAAAACTAGTGCAATATTTTTCTCTGTAATTACTTTGCAAATATACACTTGTTCTGTGTTTAAGTCGAACTTGTTCCTCCCTTGTTCCATGTAGTTACAGGGTAAATACAACATTTGCGGGCTGTAATTTAAAGTGGTGCTTTGTTACAGGGTAAATACAACATTTGCGGGCTGTAATTTAAAGTAGTGCTTTGTTCCCCCCTTGTTCCATGTAGTTACAGGGTAAATACAACATTTGCGGGCTGTAATTTAAAGTAGTGCTTTGTTCCCCCCTTGTTCCATGTAGTTACAGGGTAAATACAACATTTGCGGGCTGTAAATTAAAGTGGTGCTTGTTCCCCCCTTGTTCCATGTAGTTACAGGGTAAATACAACATTTGCGGGCTGTAAATTAAAGTGGTGCTTGTTCCCCCCTTGTTCCATGTAGTTACAGGGTAAATACAACATTTGCGGGCTGTAAATTAAAGTGGTGCTTGTTCCCCCCTTGTTCCATGTAGTTACAGGGTAAATACAACATTTGCGGGCTGTAAATTAAAGTGGTGCTTGTTCCCCCCTTGTTCCATGTAGTTACAGGGTAAATACAACATTTGCGGGCTGTAAATTAAAGTGGTGCTTGTTCCCCCCTTGTTCCATGTAGTTACAGGGTAAGTGGCTACAACAAATATTGTTTGCAATTTACTACAGGCCTACTGCTGGGTTAAA
>NW_015546110.1:560830-570118 GCF_001515605.1 Sinocyclocheilus anshuiensis | reverse complement strand
TCTGACAAAACCCTCCAGTTTTAAAAGAACACATTCCAGTCAGTTTCAAAAATCTCTCTCCTCTTCGTTTCGATTAATTTTCTTGTATTTTCTACACATATTCCTGTCATGAGAACGGCAAACACGGATAGACTCGTCTCATATGCCATTCCAGCAGTTTCCAGTTCCTGATCACCACATTCACTGCTCCAGTTTTAAAGGAACACACTCCAGACAGATTCAAAGTTGTCCCTCGTCTGTGCTTCGATTAGTTTTCTCCTATTTTCCACACATGTTCCCGTCTTAAGCACTGCAGTCACGGATTTCGTCGCACACAGAGCCGTTCACGTTTGAACTCGCGTGACTTGCTGCATGCTCTCATTCACGTCCTCCACATTCATAACCCAGCGACGTCGGGTTACTTATTACTGATATCAACCCAAATTGGGTCAAATCAAGTCAGCTTCCTAACTCAACAGTCTCAACCAAGTGTTTGGATTGAAACAATTACCAGTGTGTTTTATGTGTGTAGGCTATAAAAAAGTACACCGTGTATGTTTTTGCTAAATCGCTTGCAAATATAAGATTGTTGTTAGCTCATACATACCACGTAATATTAGAATAGGTACCCCTTAGTTTCAAAATACTTACAGTAGAAATAATTTGTAATTTTACAGATTATTACTCCTTTATTCCCCAAACGTTGCATATTGTTCCCTTATACGTACACGGAGGTACTGAATAGGTACACTATAATTACAAAAAAGTTATGCTGTAAATTCTGTTTACTTACGCAGTACATTGCGGGTTGTAATCTAAAGTGTTACCCATGTTTCTAATGTCAATGCGGACAAACGCTGCCTATGTGAAAAAAGAGAGTCTGCCAATTTGAAAAATAAACCCAATCAGTGGAATATATTACATATAAACAAAGCAGTCACAGAAGTGCATTTCCGAGTGAAAACTGCCTTTCTGCAGGATTGTTTTAAAAGAGTGGAATAAGTCTGCATTAGTATACAGTATGACTCTTTTTGATGTTTTTGGACGGGTGGTTGCTAGGGTGATAAGGTGTTTTTTAGCACAATACAGTTGTGATGCTGTTGTGTCTGGACATTGCTTACTGACCCAAGTCAAAAGAATCCACACCCAAGTCTCTATGACATTATGGTCTTTACAACATAAGCCTTGTGTCTTTGCTTCAATGGATTTCGTTTTGTTTCCACCAGTTTTATCATCCACCACAAAAATAAAAATCATAAGCCAGATCACAAAAAAAGAAATATAACATCTCTCTTCAACACTGGAGTCTTCTGAAAAAGCTTTTACTGCAAGCTACTTACTTTAGGTTCAAGTAAGTCTAAGCATTGTGATGCACAGCAGGAACAAACCTATTATTATTATGGTTAGCAGTAAAGTATAGCTAAGAAATACAGATTTTACATCCACCACATCTATACTGAAATTACACAGCTCATGGTACATGTTTAGAAAATGTGGCTGACCAGGGGCCAGTGAATAAAATGACCTGCCAGTAGGAACATTAAGGCTGTTGATTTAACACATTTAACACACCCTGCTCCGTCCAGACTTGTACATCATCTTACATTGCATGCAGTTTCTGATGAACATGATGCAGGGCGATGAATGACTGCATGATGTAGTCTATTAGAATGCATATAGAATGCATTAGAATCATATACCCCAATGGCAAAAAAAGCCCCTGTATGGGTTTTGTCCTATGTTTATATCGCATGAAATAGCTATCAATAGCAATATCACATGTGCAACAGTTCTTTTTCCCAAATATCTGCACAATTACAAATGTGACATTGATTTTATGCAACAATTTAATATTGCATTGCATTTTAGACACAGTATTGTCATTGACCAATTTCACCAACTAAAATAGTTCCAGGCCACTGAACATCTGTGTGTCTCGAAGCAACACAGCACTGTTTTGTTACTGAATGAATCCACGTTATAAAGACAGTTACTTTCTTCATTTCTGAGTGACATTTGAACGAACTGGTTGACTGAATGACTTACTCATTAAGAAAGCAACTTACTGTCACCAACACCAACTGGCGGTTTTTCATTCAAAAAATATTATTTCAATATTCATATTATTGTTCATTTAAAACTCAATCTCATTGAATTATTCATGCAATTCTAATTGCGGTGTAAATGTATTCATGCAACCTTTAAACAGTCTGTGTAAATATACCTAAAAGCCACTTCAGATGCAGCTTCGGAAAACAATGTTATGGCCACATTGTAGCTTTAAAAAGTTTCTGTGCAACAAAATTCAGTGTTAAATCAAAGTATTTCTTCCTAAAGCAGTTTGTAATGCCTGTTCAATGCTTTTCTCATTTAACAAATTAATGGCTCTTATTTTGGGGTGTAATTTCTCAGCCCAAAATGGTATGATTTATTATGTAATTCATTCAATTAGAAATTTAAATTGATTGACAGTCCTGGTAATAATACTTGATGTTTAAGTCAAATGTGCAGTAACTAACTGTCACTCATCTTATACATCACACGAGTAGTCAGTCTTTAAAAGGCCATTTTCATTTTCAAGAACAATGTATTCACAGTGAGTTCAACAACTAATATTTGCATTAAAAAACATATTTACATTAAAAAGGCAACATAAAAATATAAAATACGTACACCATACATTAAAAAGTATCCACAAAATTGTAAATGCTTTCAGTGTGGCAGCTTTATCCTTTATATTTTTATTATCTTCTATATACCTACTACACTCTAAAAAATGCTGGGTTATTTCAACCCAACTTTGGGTCAAATTTGGACTAACCCAACTTTTGGATGAAAAATTTAATGTAAAAATTTAACCCAACAGTTGGGTTAGTCCATATTTGACCCAAAGTTGGGTTGAAACAACCCAGCATTTTTTAGTGTACATATTGACTGAGGTCAGGTCCTTTCTTGGTTTAAGATTACAATAAAGTAAGATGGACATAGGGCTGTCAAAAAAAAATGTGAATTTAAGTTGAAGCCACTAGATGCGGCGCTGCTGCGTTGTTCATTACAAATATTGCGGGAAAAGAGAACATCAATGCGGAGAAGATGATGTTTACGTCAAAACTGAAACAAAGCCGTTCACACAGAACACATATTTCGCGCATTTTCTAGAGGGATATCTATCACTGTTGCACTCGCGTCTCGCACAAAAGAGCCGCATGTTTAGAAAGCCATGTAAAATTAATGCAAGTTCAACTTTGAAAAAACATATCTCGAGATTTTATGGCCGGGTTTTTTCCCCATCCCACTGCAACTCGAGTTTTTAAATGAAAAATGTACTCTGTGTGATTGGCTTTCGGCCCTTTGTATTAAACTATGAATACATACATGATGCCGTTTTGTTTATAGTTGTTTAAAAGCAACTTAATTAATTATAATTGGTTTATAAACATTATGCACTTTTTTTCACAGATAGTCATGTTATTTTATGCTTTGTAGAAACGTGCATTAGTAATATTTTGCTCGATGCACCCTGTAGCGTCTGGACCAATCAGACACACAATATAGTTTTTGTTAGTTATATTTAACAAATACTCTGTAACCCCCCTCAGTTAACAAGCCATATGAGAGCCTGCGGACCCTTCGCCCGAAATGCGTCTTAACACCTCAGGAAGGCAGAATAGGCCTCTGATTCCATGGCAACCAATGCTGATATCACTGGTTTTATTGCCCAAAGGAATGTGGGTAGAGAAAATCACTACATTTTCCATAGGAAAAGAAACAATGCACAGTAAAAATGGACTCTTCTCTAATTAATTCATAGGAAAACCTTTCTTTGAATGAACACACATATCCTCAGGTTATTGTGTATACCATTACTGTTCTTGTATATTGTCTTTTGTATTGTATACTGTTTTATGCATGTTATGATAGATCACAAGTTAATATAACCTCACTTATATCATGTTTGGTCTCTATGAATTCGTCTTCGGATGATCTAATTGAGAGTGCATATTACATGTTGATACCTATGCAACATATTAATGTTCTTTTGTATTAAACTATACATACATGCATGATTGTGTTTTGTTTCTAATTGTTTAAGCAACTTTAATTATATAAGGCTTATAAGCATTCTTTTAAACATTATGCACTTGTTTCAAAGATAGTCGTGTTTTTATTATGCTTTGAAGAAACGTGCATAATATTTTGCTCGATGCGCCCTCTTGTGGCCTCAGGAGAGAAGCCAATAGCTTTTTTTCACCCTAACTGAAATTATGCATTTTAAATTTCAATATAATTCGAATTTTGATAATATTTAAGTACAAAATTTGAATTGTAGTTTTGTTTAGTTTTTTGTCATTGGGGTATATGATTCGAACTTTGTATATTTAAATGGGGAGTCATCTCAATTATCACCAGTAAAATATGGAGTGCCACAAGGATCTGTCCTAGGTCCTCTGCTATTTTCAATATACATGTTGCCCCTTAGTAATATTATTAGAAAATACGGGACTAGTTTCCACTGTTATGCTGATGATACTCAACAATATATCTCAACGAGACCAGATGAAACTTCTAAATTATCTAAGATAACAGAGTGTGTTTAAAATGTAAAAGATTGTATGACCAATAATTTTATCCTTATTAAATTCGGACAGGACAGGGATATTACTTATTAGACCAAAAAACAGTACACGGAATCTCTTGGATTACAATTTGCAACTAGACGGATGTACTGTTACTTCCTCTACAGTCAAAAATCTGGGTGTTATATTAGACAGCAACTTGTCTTTTGAAAATCATATTTCCCATGTTACAAAAACAGCATTCTTCCATCTTAGAAACATTGCCAAGCTACAAAACATGTTACCTGTTTCTGATGCAAGAAAAGCTAGCTACATAAGCTACTACTAAATATTGTAGAAACTTAATTTTCTGTAAAGTTGCTTTGTAACGATTTGTGTTGTAAAAAGCGCTATACAAATAAACTTGAATTGAATTGAATTTAGTTTTTCAGCCATTTTGACAGCCCTACGATGAAGGTCCAGCCGCTGTTAAACTGTTTGCAGTCAGGCTTTTGACATTTGCTCTTATCACAAGTCTTAAATTTGAAGTTTGGAACGTGAAAATCATAGATCGCAAAGGTGACATTTAATTAGCGCTTCTCCAATGTTTCGTTTTGCGTCCCTTTCATACATGTACACAACATGGATAAACTACAACAGGCAAATATGCCAGCTATGTGAACACTAGGGCCGGGATGACAATCTTGATTTCTCGTTTTTTATCTTAATTTTGATGAACCAAGATCTTTTAGTCTACAGTGTTTTTGTTTCATGCACGAACAGTCACTAAACATTATTTATAGCATGCCTACAATTCCATAATCACAATACACTTTGTGCTTTGTTACTTTCCACATGAAGCAAAGTCTCAGCTTTCAAATTATTCTTCGTTTTCTAATTGTAGCAAGAAATGAACATGAATGAACATCAGAAGGTACACTGAAAGAAGTAACAGAACTTACTGAAATGCTATACGTTTCATGTAATCACTCAATCAGTGTTTCAACCATGGAAAGACATTAATAACACAAATAAATACGTCATAAAATGTTGCATTTACCTCAGGAAAGTCATTCAATGTGCATAGCTAAGGAACATTTTGCTAAATACAGAAACTATATTACATATTTATTAAATTTTTAGCTAACTGTTAGTGATGTTTTCATTACGTAATGTACAGTATGCTTAAATAAATCTTTTCATTTTTATATTTCAACAATGAATTAGAGTTAAAACAATTCTATCATTGAAAATATGATATAAAAATTGTGCTATGTGCAATTTAAATGCTTGTATACAACTCAGGTTTATGTGAGTGTTGATTACTACATGAATCAGTTTAATTATTAAAAAACTTTAATTTAGATTTTCGACTAAATTAAAACTTTCATTTAGTTTTTATAGAAATGTGTTAAATCTGTTCTTACCAGAACGACGTGGGAACATTTAGTCCTGCCAGGGCTGAGCTGCACGAATCCCTCCCAACGTGAAAATCTAGAATGAAATGTTGAGAGTGATTAGAATACATGGCTAAGCAATCTATCCAGACTCACAACAAATTAATAATCAAGAAGGTTAACACCAACCACCCATTTACTATGCACAATTAGTTCCTTAAATGTATTTTTGCTTTACCTCTAGTGCCAGTGATAATACAGATATAATGGATAGCTCTCTCTCAGTGTTGTACACCTCCTTGGTTCAGACAAACATATAAACCCACCCTAAACTTACACCAACTTGTCACTGACCTGACATATCGATTATCATATTCATGTTATGAAAGTACCGCAGAGTCAGTGTTTACACTCTTCTGAATGTCAACCAACAAATGGCTTAACTGGAGTTAAGTCTTAAACCAAGACACACATGCACACACTTCACCCTTATTATACTTTCACAGACACAGCCAAAAACAAAAGTGAAATATATAACGACTCTATTATGCAACCTCCAGTTTACAGTTATGGGTAAGTCTGTGTTTGTATAGCAGGATGTATGTCCATGGCAGAGCGCAGGGTTTCAGGAAACCAGCCTTCCAGATGCTTTTTTCCCTGCCGCCCCGTCTCTCCCCTGAGGAGCATTACCATCTGCTTGACCTCTGCTGACAATCCAGACTGCTTCCACAAAACATCAGAGGAGGATGTCCTTTGAGAGCCTTTCCAAAATGCCTCAGTCAGTTCTCGTCAAACCGCTCGAGTGATCTGGCCTCAAGTCACGTTCAAGTGAGAGAAACGGTTTAGAAGGTCTTTGAGGAGATGGCTCGGGTTTATCAACTAGGAACTCTTTGTGAGTCATGCTCATGAAGGAGGTTCACCCACAAAAAGAAAAGTGTCATTTTTTTACGATGAAAATAAGCTAAACTCTGAAATGCCACTCAAATCTGCATTTACTGTAAATCTGCAAAGGCATCACAGCAGGTTTGACATTATTGATGGTTTTAGTGTTTAATTTTAGTTCTGAGCAGTGTCAGAGAATGTTACTTTTAAAGTAATGCATTACAATATTGTGTTACTCCATAAAAAAAGTACCTAATTGCATTAGTTACTTTTTATGGAAAATAATGCATTATATTACTTTTGCATTCCTTTTCCCACCTGAGCTGGGTTTGCTTATTTATTTTTAATAACAAAAAACCCCAAAGTTATATTTTTTGGCAACAGTGAAGGCCTCTCAACACTGGACAGGAGATCTTTCAGTCAGTAAACAGGAAAACAAAGTAACTTGAATTGCTTATTTGAAAAAGTAACTCAGATATTTTCTTGTAAATTTAAAAGTAATGCATTACTTTACTAATTACTTAAAAAAAAGGTCATCTGATTATGCACAGTAACTCCCATTACTTGTAATGCCCAACACTGGTTCCAGGTTTACATACCCCTTGTAGAATATGCAAAATGTAAATAATTTTAATTAAATAAGAGGGATCATAAAAGATGCATAACTGAATTTATAAACATGACCCCATTCAAAAGTTTACATACCCTTGAATCTTAAAGGTGACGTATAATGCAAATCTGACTTTTTCCATGTTTAAATGCTATAATTGGGTCCCCAGTGCAACTGGCAACCCAGAAAATGCGAAAAAAGCAACCCAGTAAGCCTTTTTCTGCAAGCTTGTGAAAAAATTAGCGTTTCAGATTTCACTCCCCCCGTTATGTAGAAAGGAAATCTTATTATAATAAAACTGCAGGTTTTCACCCACAGTGCACCATTGTGTTTTTGCAAGTGACAACGGTGTACCAGTTCTAATGCCATAGTGAAAGTTCGAGCAGAGCATTTCTAACTGTTCTGTCTTTGGCTGCACTGATGAGCACAGAACACTGTTTCAAGTCCCAGCCTCAGAGGAGACAAGAGAGCATATATATTATATATATATTATGCTGTTGCCACACAGATCTAATTTAAACATGCCATATCTTTCCCAGCCGTTTACCTTCACAGACATAACTGACTGTTTTCGTAACTGGTGTGTTTTTAACATAAACTTGTGTGTATTTGACAGTTTAAGCGCAATAAGACACGAAAGAGAGCTTAGTTTAGTACTCACATGCCGTATGACAGCCGCTTTCTGTTGTTTGAAACATGTTTCAGATGTGTGTGCTCAGAAAACTATATTAGAAGTTTAACTGATATGGTTTAAATCGCATGATTTCAGCACGATAGACATGATAATCAAAACCAAACAGAGATGTTTTTGAGCAGAGTATCTGAGGACAGTGTTGCCAGATTGGATGGATGATTTCCAGCCCAAAAGCTCACAAAAACCCACCCAAAACTTTTATCTGTCAAAATAATGTGATAGAATATGTAAATCAAGGTTGATAAGGGCCATTTTAACTCCTTAAAACAAAATATTGATGACAAAATAATATTAATTATAAATAAGATAAATTTCGCACGTAAACGGATCAAATAATTCTCTACATTAAAGAGAATTAGGCTACCGAACATGAATAAAATATGCAAGCAGACACCGTCAAAATGGCAATCATGAAATTAACCGATACCCTCGAAACAACACATGCATGATTTTCAATGTCAGCAGTCAGAATAATCCAGTTTAAATGCAAAAAGTGCCCAATATAAGTGATAGGAAAAAGCAACGTAATTAGCAGGTATTTCACACTCGTTCATGCGCACACCATGACAGTCAACTCAAAATAGTGTTATTCATTGATACTTAATTATAATCCGACAATTCAAAAAATAACAACAACAATAATGCGCTTACCTTCGTGTCGCTCGCTCTATAATTTTACACCGAACTAGAGGAAGCCTCTTGTTAATTTCATATTGTAGAACATAATACAGAACTTTGCACAGTCAAAACTAATCAAGTCTAGCAGTTTTCAAGGATTTATCAATCTGGATGTTTAAAAGATAAAAGACATGATCGTATAAACCGACATATTTAGTATCGGTTATGATTCATTCAAATGTGCTCTGATTTCGGAGTTGCAGTGATAGAATCTTCGTGTCATCTCACTCCACAATAATTCACGTTTTGAGAGTTGAGTCACTCTCCCACTCTTTAACTTATATTTAGGCATTGTGATTACTTGAATAGCCTATACAGTCATACTACATTCAAAATCAGATACGTTATAACTTATCACGCTGAAAACTTGTCACTCATGAATCATAACGTCTGTCTGCAGAGCCCTCGTGATAAGTGCGGCTGTCGACATTTACATCAGCACCAGCGCCTCTGCAGTGTGTATGTGTGTGTGTGTGTGTGTAGTAACGTTTT